>NC_139903.1:18868138-19468138 GCF_905171665.1 Trachurus trachurus | reverse complement strand
GTGGAGATACTGTGGTGCTCAATAGACAGAACATGAATTATGAAGCGCTTCAGGGTCTTTTAGCTTCTTGTTTGCACTTGACATTCATCAACCCCATTTTCAACAGGCTCAGACAACATCTGCCCATCACCACAGAGTTGACAACAAGTTGATCAAAGTACTTGTTTTCTGCCTCATCAGCCAATAATAATTAAAAAAAAAACACTAACCAAAGCTAAAGAAGAGAGAATGTTGGACTCGAACCTCATTTCAAAGTTTGAGAACTTTTCAATAGACCTGCTGAACTTTGTTAGTGCCTCTGATAAAAACTGCTACTAGCTGAGCAGACAGTGTGTAGAAATGCGACACAATTTGTGTTGACTTGTTGGGATGTGGCTGTGCACTCAGATAATAGAGATGTGAGTGTATCTGCACTGTTGGACATTTGATGAGATTTTTGGTCAGAAGCAATTTGGCTGAATTTCTGGACAGAAGATGAAGGTCAGAAAAATCACATTTTGGACTTTGGCACTTTTTTATATACTAAACTTCTTTAAGGTTACTTCCACTGGTGAGTTGATACTGTACACATCCCGAAGCAGAAAATGACACAACTGCAGATGTATGTGTGGCCCTTTAGACAATCTATCGAAAGACAATGCAGAATTAGGACATTCTCGTTTTAATTAATTAGATGTGAAAAAAAAGTTAGTTAAATGGTTCTTAATTTAAATGCAAATTAAATAATCAGTTTTTATTTTTATAATATACATCATATTATAATAAAAAAGTTGTTGTAATTTGTCTGCGGTTGAAGCTGCCGGCCCTGCAGCAGTGTGTACATGCTAACTCTTCACAGAAGGAAAATGAGGTCTGTTTGGGGGCAGCGCTGAGCAAGATGACTTGCTGCCGTCCGCCGAACCAACACAATGCTGCTGTCCTGCATTGTCCCAACCAATTTGTTGCCTCCACCGTTATAATGTGTCCCCCTACAAGATTGGAAAAGTAGCAAGAAAGAAATACATAGCCATTTCGTTCTCTTTTTCTTCTTCTCCTCCTCCCCTGGGTAACGATACGGAAAGTTATTCAGCCGCAGATACACAAATGATGGCCGGGTCCAGGGAGTTTTTCCACAGATATGAAAAATAACATAACCTCCATTCAGGTGGGCGCACATTGCCAGAGGAAGCTCTCATTGGGGAAACAACAACGGTAACACACACACACACACACACACACACACACACACACACACACACACACACACACACACACACACACACACACACACACACACACACACACACACACACACACACACACACACACACACACACACACACACACACACACACACACACACACACACACACACACACACACAGAAAGAGAGAATTAGAACTGGTTTTCAGTTTCTGTCTTTTTTTGCAGCAGATGTGAACAAAAAGCTCAACACCCCCAAAACATTCTGCGGACATGGAAACGACAACACAAATCACGGTGGGGCCTGCAGCAGGAAGTGGAACAATGACACAAGAGGGGATTAATTAAAACAACAAGACGAGCTAATCGGGACCGAAAGGCACAGGACGAGCTGGTTTGACAGTAACAACTGAAAAATGATGCTGAATATTATTCTAAAAAAAAGTGAACGGTGTTCTGATGTGAACTCACACAGGTTCTGAAGGGAGAGAAAAAAATGAAAAACTGCAGGGAGCAAAATATCATAAAGCCTAAAGAAATGTGAACATGAATGTAAATTTGAATGACTACATTTAATACGCCTTTTCAGTCTTGTCCCGTTTGTAAATTAGATCCTGATTATAGAGAGTATAACACAACAGATCTTTGTTTTTTGTTAGTCATACAAGAACTGGCTAACCCTGAGTATGTTAATGTGGGCATGGTAGGCTTGCACAATATCAGCAAAATGTGACACGTGCGATGACACTGTTCAATATTGCGATGACGATATGACTTTCGATAAATAAGCAAATATTCAGGTCTGCATATTAACCATACAGTTCTGTGTCTTTTAGAAAACGACTCAATACGCTGAAATATTTTTCACAGGTGTTTTAACAAAAGGATTCAACTAAAGCCAGGTGTGAGGCTGAGGTGACATCCACACATCTACAGCAGTTAGTGAAAGCTGGACAATGGCTAACAAAATGGTTTCTCTGACTTGTTACCAACTCATAACTGGAGTGTGGTCAACTGGAATGTGCCGTCATTCCCAGTTCCGCAATTCAACCAACTCTGGAGTTATATGAGCCCGAGGCTAAAACAAAAGAGATGTTTAAATGAAAATGAGCTGTCTGAAATCTGAAAAGTCTTAGGCACACAATTATTGAGCTAGAACCGTCTCATAATGAATAAATGCACACAGAAATTAATAAATGCACAAAAGAAGATTCACAAATGTATTTGGGGATTTTTATATATACAGTACAGTATATATGCGACTTAAAACACAAATCCATTTTTAATGTGCACACAAATATGTTTCATTCCATATAAACAGTAAATGTCATGCCACCGCCGCCCACCGCCTGCTGCCACAGAGTGAGGGGCTTCGCCGTGGCGGAGGTTCATCATAAGACAGCCGAGGCACATGGGTCTTCAGTCTCGGTGATCTCTGAGATGCGCAGTCTGCCTCGGCCAACGGACCATCACACTCTGCAGCAGGCGACTGTGGCAAGACCTAGGTGTTTCATATTTGTGTGTGCATTGAAAATGTATTTGTGTTTTGAGTCCCCAAATACATTTGCGAATCTTCTTTTGTGCATTTATCAATTTTTGTGTGCATTTATTCATTATGAGACTGTTTACCACCATACACAATAGAATAATAAAAGAAGCATAATAGAACAAACTACATTTGTGTACATTCTATTACTTCTACCATTGCCCTGGACAGATAGGCAGTGTAAACAATGGACAGCTGGATACCATTATTCTCATAGCAGTTCCTGATGACTTAAACTTTAACGTTTATTGAGGTAAGGGTTTGCTAAACTGATCACAAATAAAAATATAGCACTTAAAAAACAAGGCAAAATGGGAATGAGGTTGATTTCATCTATGATGTGACTTAAACTCCACTGCAAACTGGCAAAAACTGTTGCTGCCTCAGGATGAAAAGTTTGTTTATTTGTTTATTATTATGGATCCCCATTAGTCACTGCCTCAGCAGCGACTATTCTTCCTGGGGTCCTACATCACAATACAACATTAAAAAAAAAGAGAAAAAAAAGATCTATCCAACCGTGTTGCACCAGTAACAAACAGGACGCCCTGTTGCTCCGAGAGAGCACAATCATTTCAGATAAGCTATTTTCCTCTGCTGTGCCCTGGTTTACTGCCACAACCGCCTCCCAGTCTGAAAGGTGATGAGCAAAGCAGCCATTTTGGGTCCGTCTGTGTGGCTCTCAGGTCGCTCCCTCCTTCTCCTCACCACCACCACCTCGTCTCTCTGCTCTCTTTGGAAGCTGCTGAAGCACTTACCCTCCAACATAATAAAACCAACAGAATAAATACTGTGGAATATGGGACTCTGGCTTCACTTTGCCTCCTTTTACGTTTTCTTTTCATCCCTCTGACGCTTTAATACAACCTCATGTGCTTCTCATTGTTGGGAAACAGGCAGATGTTTTTTTCAACCCCATCAACACAAGCAACCTGATGGATTTTTCCCATGAATGCCTGCTGTGTGGTCAAACTTAACTCAGTTTCATAAAACTTCAGATCAAAATCTAGACAGATACCAAATAAGTCTGGGGGAAATGATGCAAAGTCATTCAGTTTGATGAAATCGTGCAGACATACAGTTATTATGTGGGACAAGCACTGATATTTGGCAAAAAATATGTTTCCCAGCACCAAAGCATCCTGAAGGAATTAAAATCTAAGAAGGAACTAAAATAGGAAACAGCAGAGCCCCAAAACCAAATTAATGGACATGTCCTGTTAACGATGCTGCGACTGCATTTCATTTATTTGTGTTTTTGTAGCGGCTTTGCACTGAAGCAGAGCAATATTTTCAACTGTAATCACTTATCACAGGAATAAGGACACATTCTTCTGGGATGTATTAAATAGTGCTTTATAGAGTTTAATGTTCATTTCTACATATTCGCCACCATTGTCAGCTTTTAAAGTCATTGATCGTTGGATCTTCCCTGAAACGTTACCTGAGGTCATGAACTCCAAGTTCTCAACCCTAACCTCCAACACCTTACCCAAAGCCCCAATCTTTCTGATTTCCCCCTAATTCCCTAAGCCAGCATTCTCTATCCTCATAAACCTAACTCTAACCCTCCATTCTCTATCTCAAAACCCCTAATGCTCCAACTCCTGACTTGCAACGCTCTAATGCAAACCCTCTAAACCTAACCATGATGCAAACATTCATCATTAGTGCACATACTGTAAGATGCACAACACAAAGAGAAGTCTCGACACCAGGGGATGACATTAGGAAATAGACGTACATTGGCCACACTTTAAGTAATACAGAAAACATGGGAAAGTGATAAACAAAATGGTTACTAGATACTGAAATTAAACCGCCAACTGTTAACTTTGACGCTCACCAGACGTTTTTTCAAAGGCTGAGAAAGACAAAGCTCTGACTGATCCTGAAAGCATTCACTCACTCAGTGAGGAGGATGTGGTCGATGCTAACATTTAAAGCCTCAGTATACCAAGCCACTCTCTGGCTCGTCTGCTGTAGCGTTAGACGTATTTTCTTGTGGGCTTCAAGCAGAAGTCAGTCATTCTCATTCTGGACAGGAAGACCTGCTTCCTTCTTACTCTCATCTCCTCACGCTCAGATTGCATCTCCAGTAATCAAACAATTTTTGATAAAAATGATTTGGAGGGCTCTGTACGGTAAAATATTCATGAATTTTGAAGGAATGTGTGTGTGTGTGTGTGTGTGTGTGTGTGGGTTGGGGGGTGGGGGCTCTCAGTAAACAGCACAATTCAGACATGTGCTCTGTGCTGCCGCTCAACTAGAGAAACGTGAAATCTGAATCTTTTACCTTTTATTCCAGATGGATTTTTACCCCCCACTTCACATCTGGAAAGGTTTTTTTTTTTTTTCAAACTGTAGCCTTGATCATAATAGTAAAATACCCTCACACACACACACACACACACACAGTCTGCACTCTCCTTAGCCTGTCATATGAATACAGCTAGAGTGACACCAGACAGAGGAGAGAGGGAACGAAGAGAAGAAAGTATGAGGTAATACTGTTGATGAAATCCAGGAGCAGGAGACATACAGAGTCTATATGAAGAGAGGGGAAGAAAAGGGAGAGGGAAATGAAGACAGAAAACAGCAGGGAAATAATTAAGTTTTGGCTGACACTCAAATCAGATCTTTGTCCTCATGCCAAGTCTGTTTTTTTCGTTTGCGTTTTTCTAATCCGTCACCTGACACATAATGAGTCCGATGCGTTTTATTACTATGCGTTTTTATTTTCTGTTCCAAACTTTGGAAAGGGAGACAAAAGTCGTCACACAGTGAGGATGGTTTTGGGGTCCTCTCTCTTATTGAAAAATAAGAATAGAAAAAGAAAATATTGTGCCCATCCAATCCTGAAAGGACGTCAAGATTAAGGGGACCTGCTAGCAAATGAGCTGCAGAATTATCACAATCACTTCCATAGTTTAATTTTAGGATGTCAGTGGTCCAGTTTGATGGATTATTAGCTCTACTGGAGCCACATATTAAACAAAAAGATGACCAACTTCCATGATCCTGAACAGCGGCTGGCTCTATGTCTAGGGGTGACACACACACATACACAGGCAGCTCAGCCGTGATCTCCGTAACAACCTCGAAACTCAAACCTGTTCCTAAAACTTTGGTGACGTTTTGAAGTCAGTGTATAGAATGATCGACACAACATGAGGTCAAATTTACTTCGCACTGTAGCAGATAGTTTTGAAGGGGCGTGGTGGATTGGATTTGACAATGTGAATGTTGGAAAGCTCAGCTGAGATTTACCTTGCTTCAGTGTGGGAAAGCACTGATTGCGATGATTTTGTTATGAAAACTGGATGTGATCCAAACTCTACAGCCTCCAGGGAGAATAACGAGTGTATATTTTCTTTTATACTTGGTCACCAGAGTTTAAACCCTGTGGTTTAATATTGTCTGTCTCACGCTCTGCACCTCAGATTAATTTACCACACAAGTTGCAAAACCAAAGCTGGAGGAGCGGGTGTCTGTCAAAGCTGCAGAGACATGAGGAAAGGTTTTGTTTCTCTGCCTCCTTTTCTCACCCCTCTTCCTCTTCTTCTCCTCTTCCTCACATGGCTGTTTAATTTGGCCCATCTCTGATCACTACAGAATAAACACCGGGCTTCACATCGATTCCCTCTTTCACATTTGGCTCGGAGCCCCTATGTCTTGCTGCTTTCTCATTTTCAGTTTTAATCATCTTTATCCTCAAGAAGCACTTCACTATGTGAGGCTACTTAACTGTAAAATCATTGAACGATTTGGTTTCTGTTTGTGTGGATAAACAGAAGAAGCCTCTACGTCTCCTTTGAAAAGGAAAATCCTGCAGACAGAAAATTTTACATTTTTGATTGCTGGAGGATTAACTTGTAAATCAAGGTTCCTTGTTGTATGAAGGTAGATGTGCATGTGTCAGTCAAACTCAATCTTAGCTTAAACACCTCTAGGTTTCATGCTCAAACTGTGAAAGTGCAGAGCAATGCATATCTTGTATTCAGAAAATGAGCCTTAAAACCAGCTGTCAGGGCTTTGTGATGTCACAACGGTCATCCACGCCCTAAGCCCCGTCCCTCCGGACCCACCATCCAACCTTGCATGCTTTAGCTTCTCTGAGTGTTTACCTGCTCTCCACACTTTGTCTGCATCACAATAACTCTTCCTGTTTCTGAATCACATGAAGCCTAACTCACCAGTCAGAGGCTAGAAGGATTTGACACTGTGGTTAAGTAAAAAACATGGCCTCAGGGTAGTGATGGCCAGAGGAAGCCTCCTGAAGCCTTGAAGCTTTCCATCCAAATGGTTTGAAAAAAAGGTTCATTTCTCGAGGCTTCATGTACACACAAACCCCCCTGTTGGTCAAAACCTTTGTTATTTCAACTATTTGTGATGTGTCAGAATGGGAATTATCACGGCCAAGAATAGAAATAAAAACATCTTACTTTGATTTTAGTCTACTTGCCAACAATGAGTACCCGGAAATGTTGAGTACCCCAAAGTTTTATGTTAGAAATATGTAGTATGGGTCCCCAGTATTCAGAAACTGCCGGATGCTAACTTATATATATTGGGCAATTAGCGTAACTGACATAATTAGCATAAATTAGCATAATTGCCTATATGGGCAATATTTCAACAAAATTGACTTGGCTGATCTGGGCAATATTGGAGTGGTTTTAGGGGTTATTGATGATGCTGAATCCATTTCTGACATTTTCAAAATTCAAAATGGCTGTCTAAACCGGAAGTGACCAGTTGAAATCCATCAAAATCGGCCCACTGGCGGTTAAAATCTGGTCACTTCCGGTTTAGACAGCCATTTTGAATTTTGAAAATGTCAGAAATGGATTCAGCATCATCAATAACCCCTAAAACCACACTAATATTGCCCAGATCAGCCAAGTCAATTTTGTTGAAATATTGCCCATATAGGCAATTATGCTAATTTATGCTAATTATGTCAGTTACGCTAATTGCCCAATATATATAAGTTAGCATCCGGCAGTTTCTGAATACTGGGGACCCATACTACATATTTCTAACATAAAACTTTGGGGTACTCAACATTTCCGGGTTCACAATGGGGCCCTATGGGCTGGCAAGTAGACTATTTTGTGTGGTCCACTCATTCATTTATCTAACATTGTGATTAATGTGTAATGGTAATACAGGTTTATTAATGTAAAAAAAAAAAAAAAGAATTTGTCAGTATTATTTCAGTCAATGTTTAAATAATTCTGATAAGACATTACAGTAGATATTTATTTAAAACTGTTGCATTGTTTTCAAAGATGGGAGTTATGAATACTAGGATGATGGTGTGTTTATAGTAAGAAATAATATATTTTCCACTTGGAAATTGGCAAAACTCCAACACGAAAAATAACAGAAATTTTGCGGGGATCTATTGTGCTTTATACATGTTTGTTAATCACTGGAAAAACTTACTGAACCAGCGAGGCTTCAGACGTCACAAGTGACGTCACTCGCGCTAAATGAAGCAAGCCTCGATACGCACTTCGTAAAAGACTTGTGGATTTCTCGACACATGCCCCGAAGCCTCGGCACAGTACGCCCCATCGCTTCCTCAGGGTATTTTTCAAAGATGCAGTTATAAAAATGTAACCAAGTTTATAAGTAAATAACATTCATAGTTGAACATAACTGTGTAAACATAAATAGGCCTATGTAAATAATTAACCACATAATCATTGTACACAAGACATTTTATAAACTATAGTCATTTTGTGAAACAAAATAAAAGGGTTTCTCATTTCTTCCCTGAAATCTACAAAGAGTGGGCTCGTGTTGTTCTCAGTATTACCTCATTAAACTGAATCATAAACTCTCAGAGTGTCTGTTAATTTCCTGCAGATATGACATGTAAGCAATTAAACTTAACCACCACAGAAAACTGATCACACCGACTCTTTTCATGTGCTGATTTACTGCACTGATGCCAGCTTTAGTCGCCAAGCGCAAAGGTTCTTTGCAGATTTTATTTGGAGAAACAATGTTCATTCTGCACAAGCTCAGGCACTATGTGGACTTAGTAATAACCCAAACCACCCCTTGTTATATCAAAGCCTTTTGTCCTGCTGAGGAACAGAAACATTACAACTCAAGAAATATTTTCTTACGTTTTTAAAAACCTGTAAATGCACATGCAAAATCTTTGCATTGCAGTTGAATAAATTCTCAACATATTTGCACATGTCTCCACATATGTAGGGATTAAATTCCAACTTGCATCAGCCGCTGACGTTAGAGCTTCTGGAGAACATCATCGTATCATATCGGTGATGAAGCGTTAGGCAGAGTTTACAGAGTGTGTCTGGCAGAGATTGTGTTTGGACGAGCGGCCGCCTGCAGAGGTTTGAATGGAAGACCATATTTGGGCTGTGAGTTATGACAACTTTTTAGCAGTGGCATAAATATTAGGACAGTGTGACGATCAAGAGGGACAAAGAGGTAATGTGGGTCCCATGGTGGAGGGACTGAGACAGTAAGGGATGAAAGAAAAGTACAACTGATGCACAGCTGGTCCTGAGGAAACAGGTTGTCCTCCCCCATGATCACACACTAACAACAGTGCTGCAAACATTTCTTTTCAAGATGCAGTTGCTTTAGGAGCATCTAGATGATTTCCAGAATATATTATGCTTGGGACTAATTTTAATTCTTCATCTCAGTAATTATTTGGACATAAAATAATACCATATATATAACATATATCTGTTTTTTGTGTTTGCATTCCATTGTTTGCACACGTTTTACTTTGTTTGATTTCATGGTGTATAACTCTTTGTGCAGGTTTTGATTGTTCTTAAACTGATTTCAATATCGTATAGAAATGCATGGCAATTGACAGCTGCCAGGAAAAGTCTATAAATGTCTATAAAAAGTCTATAAAAGCTCACACAGTGTAGTAAGAAAAGCAGGTTTGTGGTTCATAAAAAGAAAATCTCTCTTTCTCTCTCTGCTGGATTAGCACGGAACAACATAATACATCTCAGCCAATCAGTCAGCACAACTGCCCTTACGTCATCTGTTGATTTAATCCAAACATACACACACACACAGATGTAAGAGTACACACAGCTGGAGAAAGGTATCAGCTCCCACAGAAAAAGCAGAACCAGCTGTTGGAATAAAACACAAACACAGAATTTAACCCCCCAACCACACACACACACACACACACACACACACACACACACACACACTGATTCACACGTTGACAGACCTGTGCACGCGCTCACACACACAGGTAGACACTGAGTTTTAAGCAGGGGCGAATGAGAGTCTGGGTTATTCAACTTCTCAGTTTATCTCTCTGGTACATTTACAGCCCTGAAAGTTCAGCAGCTTAGAGTCCTGCTTCACCTTCCTGCAGCTCATCAGTCACACCATGCTCCACAAACATTTGATACACATGTGATCAGGGTATTCACAGCCTAAGACTTACCACATGTAGCAGTGGTTTTATTTTTGAGGCTAGTTGCAAGTTAACATTGATACTGTATATGATTAAGATTAAAGCACCAGAGCTAAAATCTGTTAGAACTGATTTTACCTGGATAGTTACATAACTTTGGGGACACTTCTCCTAAACAACAATACAACTTTGTGCAGTGGTTGTCCAGCTGTGTGGTGTAAGAGAATGGAGAAGCTGGATTTGAACATTACAGGCTTCTTTTTTAATATGTTTTCATGTGTACAATTGAGTGCAACAATAAGTGCAACAATAGGATGTTGAATGTGGTCATTAAAAAGAGTAATAAACACTTTTGCATTTTGATATTGTTGAATAACATGTTGTGTCGGTTAGGTAAACATTGAACAACTAGGTTAAAGCCAAGAATAATACTGTCCACATCAAAAGGACTGACAACCGACACCTGCACCACAAACTCATCGGATGAACAAACTGCTTTAGAGATTTGTTGCAAAGAACCAAGGAAACAGGACACTGATAAATCCAGGTGGACTCATTATTTCAAGTTTGTCCCAATTTTCACCAAAACATCCAATCGTTTCATATGAGGCCAGATTAGATCAAAGTGACTTTCACATGTTCTTCATGATTTTATGCACCTTGAATTTTTTCAAAACGACAGTGATGCATTTTACAGTAACCAAAGTGCACAACTCCAATAATAGGGTCTTTGTTTTAAAAATCTTAAACAATTTAAAACAATAATATCAAAAGAATATTATTCCAAAAGCTCACTATAACCTAGAGGAAGAAACACAACAACACATGACTGCTCAGTGATTTCATCACATATCAAACTTCTCAAAGTTACATTGTTTTACTCTCCACTCACATGAGCTGGGTTAAATGTGAAAGACAAATGGAGGAAAAGCTTGTTCAGTTCTAAACTTTTTTTCTCAGTTTACCTCCGCAGGTCATTCAAAGCTCCACTGGCTGCTATATTTAGCCGCTGTTGCGACGTCACTTCACAGCTCCCTGCTTTACATTCACACAGCCGCTCACACTTACACCTGGGACGTGCTCCTCAGCACGCGGCCACAGGAGGTGGAGGTGAGGAGCCGCGCTCAGGGTCAGCTTGACATTTTCCCAGCCAGTTCAGTGAATTAACCTTCTAGTCACAAGCTCACCTAACAAGCCCACAAACGACACAAATCTACCTCCAGAACGGTAAAAAAAAAAGCACACCATTTTCTCGCAGTGCTCCCAGACTCACTGATCTATTAAAACCTATTTTGTGTTAATAGTGATGAAACACTCCCGGACGCCTGCTGAGGATGACCCCCTGACCTCTCGGGGTCTGTCGGATACCAGGAGACTTCTCAGTGTGGAGGACATGCTGGTTTCCTGGAAGTCCCTGGACTCCATCACAGTGTCACCTTCACAGTCTCTGACCCCTGTTGGAAAATACTCAGCTACAGCTCACATGCTGGTGGAAGCTGTTGTGCAAATACACGATAGATATCAAGACGCAGCACCTCAACCATGATGTTAAGACATGGGGAATATGCAGTCCAGGCAGTAGCCTACACATGAATCAGGTTTGAAATAAAATTATGAATAATACTGTACTGTACTACCTTAAAGGGATAGTTCACCCAAAATTCAAATTTCACTCATTATCTACTCACCCTATTGTCGACTAAGGGCTGGGAGAAGTTTCAGAGTCCTCCGTGCCTTCTCCAGCGGTTGCGAACGGAGCTCACTTTTCTTCGTCCAAAAAGACACACCAAAAAACATCCAAATACCTCCATGCTGCTCGTTTGTAATGTCCCTCTTGTACTGAAGCCCCAACATGAGAAATTGTTCAGAAAAAAATTAAATAAATCTATGTTTTAAGCTTGTTTGTAGTGGAAGCTCCCAGTGTCTCAGTTCACTGCTTTGCCTGTGTCTGTGCAAATCTCGCGTGATTTGCACTGACACCCAGTTCATGGCTCCGCAAATCGCACAAGATTCCGGCAGAGCAACACTGGGAGCTTCCACTACAAACAAGCTTAGTAGATAGACTTATTTAATTTTTTTTCGGAACAATTTCTCATGTTGGGGCTTCAATACAAGAGGGACATTACAGACGAGAACTATGGAGGTATTTGGATGTTTTTTGATGTGTCTTTTTGGACGAAGAAAAGTGAGGCCCATTCTCTACCATCATATGGCAGTGCAGTGCTGCACGGAGCCCCCCTGTAACTCAGAGAAGGCACGGAGGACTCTGAAACTTCTCCCAGCCCTTAGTCGACATGAGGGTGAGTAGATAATGAGTGAAATTTGAATTTTGGGTGAACTATCCCTTTAAAGTGTGAAGTTGCAGCTCCTGTATAGACTTGTGCATACAGTATGTGCCCCAATTTCTCAATGAATGAGTCTTTCTACAACAGAACTGTATGTATACAAAGTGTTATAATTCTGAAAAAAAGAATATTGGGTAACACTTTACTTGAAGGTACCGTCATAAGAGTGACATGACAATGTCATAACAGTGTCATGTCACAGTCATAAACGTGTCATAAACATTAAGTCAATGTCATTAAACATTTATGACTGTTGTCATTAAGTGTCATTCGTTTTTGTAATGACAAGTTGACATTATTTTTGGTTGTCTTGATTATGACACCTTGACATTAATCAAGGTGACATAACCAGAAGTCGTCTTTGTCATGACAACTTGACATTAAATTTGTTTGGGATGTCCTTATTATGACAACTTGACATTACTCAAAGTGACATTACCAGAAAAGGGCCTTGTCATGACAACTTGACATTAATGAAATATTTTCTGTTTAGTTGACATAATGATTATTAATTAGATGTGCAAGGTTACAGAACAAATCTAGTACTTGGTCATTGTTGTTTGACAGGATGTGGACAGGATACCCAAAACTGACTGTCATGACACCATTATGACAGTGTAATGAAGAAATTCTCTGACCTCAAGTAAAGTGGTAGCATTTTTATTTGTCATTAACATATCATGAAGGATAAACTGACTGTCATGACACAATCATGACAATGTAATGAAGATATTCTGTGACCTAAAGTAAAGTGGTAGCATTTTTATTTGTCATTAACATATCATGAAGGATAAACTGACTGTCATGACACAATCATGACAATGTAATGAAGATAGTCTGTGACCTCAAGTAAAGTGGTAGCATTTTTATTTGTCATTAACATATCATGAAGGATAAACTGACTGTCATGACACAATTATGACAATGTAATAATTTTTACACATCACGTAAAACAGAGATCAAACATTTTTGAAAGCTTGAAATTATAAAAACAATTATACTGACAATAAATAAAACACAAATATATAATAACAGTGTCTAAAAAACATAAATAAATCATTCAATTTCCAGGTGGAATTTTATGTCAAGGCATGCCTTGACTTCAGCGCTGCAGTTGTAGCCGGGACGGTCTGCAGGCCCCGGCTACACTGGTTGTGTTCTGACCCAGGGGTGGGTTCACACTCTGGTTTATTCCTGTATGATGGCGACATAAAACAAAATGGATGTGAGTGAATCTTCTCCTACCACAAAATAAATAAAATACATTTAGCAAGTACACTAGTACATGGAGGACGCACTACCACATGCACACCACACACACACTCACTCACGCACGCACGCCGCACGCACACACGAACACACACACACACACGTACAGGGAGAAATCGCGGCAAAATAACTTTCTCTCTCCTGCTCAAAACGGTTCTTAAAACATGCTGCTCGACAGAAAACACCACAAACACATCTCCAAACAGTTTTACATTAACATTCTTTCGATAAATTAGCATTAAAACTCATCAAATGTAACTTTTTCGTCCTGGAGCCTAGACTACATTACCTCAATCAGTCAGGAACAGCGCAGACTGACGAGAGAAGGGAGGGAAGGGAGCTACATGCTCATATCCACGAACTTTCAAAATAAAAACTTGGACTTGTAAAAATGAAAGAAATCCAAAAATAAATCCACAAAAATTGAATTATTGAATTATAGTAACAAAAATCCCTACGTAAAGCAGTATAATTCAAACTGTCATGGATTTATTTTTGTATTTCTTTCATTTTTACTAGTCCAAGCTTTTATTTTGAAAGTTCGCGGATATGACGCATGTAGCTCCCTTCTCTCGTCAGTCTGCACTGTTCATGACTGATTGAGGTAATGTAGTAGGCTACAGGACTAAAAAGTTAGATTTGATGAGTTTTAATGCTAATTTATCGAAAGAATGTTAATGTAAAACTGTTTAGAGATGTGTTTGTGGTGTTTTCTGTCGAGTAGCATGTTTTAAGAACCGTTTTGAGCAGGAGAGAGAAAGTTATTTTGCGCGATTTCTCCCTGTACGTGTGTCTGGTGTCTGTGTGCGTGCGTGAGTGAGTGTGTGTGTGGTGTGCATGTGGTAGTGCGTCCTCCATGTACTAGTCTACTTGCTAAATGTATTTTATTTATTTTGAGGTAGGAGAAGATTCACTCACATCCATTTTGTTTTATGTCGCCATCATACAGGAATACACCTGAGTGTGAACCCACCCCTGGGTCAGAACACAACTGCAGCGCTGCAGCTGAAGTCAAGGCATGCCTTGACATAAAATTCCACCTGGAAATTGAATGATTTATTTATGTTTTTTTTTTTAATGGTTTTTAGACACTGTTATTATATATATATATATATTTTTTTTTTTTATTGTCAGTATAATTGTGTTTATAATTTCAAGCTTTCAAAAATGTTTGATTTCTGTTTTAAGTGATGTGAAAAAATTATTACATTGTCATAATTGTGTCATGACAGTCAGTTTATCCTTCATGATATGTTAATGACAAATAAAAATGCTACCACTTTACTTGAGGTCACAGACTATCTTCATTACATTGTCATGATTGTGTCATGACAGTCAGTTTATCCTTCATGATATGTTAATGACAAATAAAAATGCTACCACTTTACTTTAGGTCACAGAATATCTTCATTACATTGTCATGATTGTGTCATGACAGTCAGTTTATCCTTCATGATATGTTAATGACAAATAAAAATGCTACCACTTTACTTGAGGTCAGAGAATTTCTTCATTACACTGTCATAATGGTGTCATGACAGTCAGTTTTGGGTATCCTGTCCACATCCTGTCAAACAACAATGACCAAGTACTAGATTTGTTCTGTAACCTTGCACATCTAATTAATAATCATTATGTCAACTAAACAGAAAATATTTCATTAATGTCAAGTTGTCATGACAAGGCCCTTTTCTGGTAATGTCACTTTGAGTAATGTCAAGTTGTCATAATAAGGACATCCCAAACAAATTTAATGTCAAGTTGTCATGACAAAGACGACTTCTGGTTATGTCACCTTGATTAATGTCAAGGTGTCATAATCAAGACAACCAAAAATAATGTCAACTTGTCATTACAAAAACGAATGACACTTAATGACAACAGTCATAAATGTTTAATGACATTGACTTAATGTTTATGACACGTTTATGACTGTGACATGACACTGTTATGACATTGTCATGTCACTCTTATGACGGTACCTTCAAGTAAAGTGTTACCGAATATTGTATATTGAAAAAAGCATTAGCAGGTGGTTTGAGAGATATTAAAGTTTATGTCTCTGCTAACAGTCATTGGCCCTGGAGACTAAACCTAATACATCTGATCAAGTTCAGATATAATTCAAACATGCTGAAGAGCTACAGCTTTACATTGGTTGACATTAATTTACTGCAATCACCAAAGCAAACAAGGTTTTGAACTGTGAGCAGCTGCGACTGTATTTTCGATCTGTGACAGTAACTTAGTGTTGAGCAGATGTCTGCTCAACACTAAGTTACTGTCACTGGCTTTGTGCTCAGTGCTCACACTGTTGCACTTGATCTTCTCTTTTGCCTGTTCAGTCCATTACTGAACTCAAACGCTCTTTCATAAAGTTTTTTCTATTCTTTTCCCATCTGCCAAAAGGCTCAAAAGGAGAATTAAATGAAAGAAAAGAGTTTCAGCTGCAGGAAAATGATTTTTTTTTTGTACCATTCAGACCTAAGGTGGAAACTCATTTATTCTTTAAGGTCAGAGGTTCTCTTGTGGATGCATGTAGCTTTCAGGTAAGATGAACTCAAACTGTTACATTAATTGCAAGTTTGCTTTGAAAAACATTTGGAGGAAGAGAAAAAACCATGTCATAACCAGGGTGAGCTTCTGCAACTGCTGCAACTTTGTGTATCCTCCTCTTCCCGAGCTGACAGCCAGCTAAATAATCTGCATTCACATCTGTATCCCAACTCACCCCACAGCCGTCTCTCCCTCACGCTCTTCCAGAAGACATCCCAAGCCTTGTTGGTGGAGTCTTTCACGTGCTCGCTGAAGGATCTCCGCAGTGGAGTTTTTACCGCCGGGGTCTGAGCCATATTCCACATAACGTTCAACAGTTACATATTCCCACGGAAGAAAAGCTCACTTCTCTGCAGAGTTTCTAACCCATGTGGGCAGCGTTTGCTCCGTCACGGCTCATACCGAGGGTGTGTTTGACTTAAGAGTTCACTGGAGTGAGGAAGGAGGAGGAAGAGGAGGAGGGAGAGGAGGCAGGAGGGCTGACACTTGATGCAAAAAGTCTGCATGCAATTTGTGAAACACCCCTGTCCTCTCCCTCCCTTCACCTCCCTCCTCAGAAAGCTGTGCCTGGGTGTGTGTGTGTGTGTGTGTGTGTGTGTGTGTGTGCATTTGTCTGCATGTGATTGTGTGTGTGTGAGAGAATGGGTAAGAGAAAGGATATGTGTGTCAAGAACTGTTTATGTGGATGAACACACTATTACAGTGAGTGTCTTTTCAAGAGGATGAATGTGAAGCAGAGAGAAAAGTGTTTTTCTTTTATGTGTGTGTGTGTGTGTGTGTGTGGGTGCGTGTGTGTGTGTGTATATGAGTGTGGGACGTTGAAGGATTTGGAGAGGAAATGACATCTAACCTGGGTCAAAGATTTAAACAGCACACATACACACACTGAAATGGAGACACACTTGCATTATAAACACAAACTCAAATTCTTTCTCCTATGCACAGACAAACAGACTTGCACACCACACAGCTGTTGACTTGTGACATTACTTGATTACTTGAGGCCTGAGTCTAGGGTGAATGCGTGGTCTTGGGGGAGGGGGCTCAGTTATGTAAGAGGCCACTTTAAAGGCTTTGAAATAAGGATGTTCAGAGGCTGTGAAGTTTCAACGGTCAGTTTAGAGACTTGACCATTGTTCTGGTAGATGAGAGTTTTGTGTTTCTGTTTTGTGACTTGACCTTGGACTTGAGTAACTTGAGAATGACTTGATACTTAACTTGGAACTCAAGGGATGAAAGACGTGGCTTGGACTTAAACCTGAGACAAACCTGAGATGTCATGCTGTGACTGTTTTTTTTTTAAAATGACTTGACACTTGACTCTGTCTCACATGACCCCAAACTTGGCTTGCACACATGTCAAATTACTTCAGACTTGCCTTATATACTGTACTTCTAACTTTAATGACTAAAGACTCAACTCTTAAATGATTGAGACTCGATTAACGTGTTATGAAGGACTTGAAATGATGAATTGACTTGATTTTGTATCAAATTACTTGAAATTCATCTTGACTTTGTCTTAAATGATCTAAGACTCGAGACTCATCGCAAAGGACCTAAAAACAGTTACAGTCATAAGAGGACGTGATGAAGTCTTGGCTGTAACAGAACACCCAGGGATCAACACACAGCACCATAACCATCACCACCATCATCATCATCATCATCATCATCGTCATGTTTAAACACACTTCCTCTCATGGGAGAGAAGATAAATAAACAAAACAGGACTGCTGGGAAAGTGCAAGAGGACAGAAACTGAGGAAGATGAATGGAAGGAGGAAAGAGCAGAGATAGGAGCTGAATCGAGTGACATCCCTGAGGTTGGCCATAAGGGTAATGAGTAAATAAATAGATCCTCCCAAAGTGCTTCAGCCCTATCAGGGGATTAACCCTCAGTGCTTTTACAGTACTGACCAATCGTGTCCTTAGTTACATAAAGTTCTTTAAATTATGTCTTAATTTGCTCTTTGAATACTAATTTTAGACTCTTTTCTTTGGGTAAATTTATTGTATGGCGGCCATCACATGTGGCGGTCCTACTTCAGACCACTGCCCACATCCGTTGCCCCTCAACCTCCCATTAGTCTCTCTGCATCATTTAACTCTGCCCCTTCCCCTTTAGTTGTCAGTTCAATGATAATGGAGCAACTGTTATCACTAGGTTATCACTAACTGCCCACCAGAAATGGGTTTAATGTATTTACAGTCCTGGTCACCTGAGAGCTAATTTTGGCCAATTTTGCTTTCATTATAACAAACCTCCTGCAGACTGAAGCTATATGAAAGTACATTACTAGCTTCTGATCTTAACAGCAAAGGAAAAAAGGACAAATGTGGGTGGTCCCTGATTTTTAAAAAAAATAAATGTTTACAGCAGAGAAGAAGTATTTTCTGGGCAAATTGAATTATAACTATCCGAGCCTGTCAGTGTGAAAAAAAATGCACGTTTATAGGGCGAACTTTGACGGGAGCCACTTGCCCGGTTGAAGAGCCGTAGCTGGGCTGCAGGCTGCCTGCCCTGCTCAATACTGGAGCGACCTCAATAATTGTATTAGCCTATCCATCACTCACGTATACAGAAAAATATATGAAAACAGGGCCCAGGTCGAAAAAAAAACAAAGTTTCCCTTTAAGCAAGAGGTCATTCTCTTCTTTTGGGGACCGACAAGTATTAAAAGCACAGTAACTAAACAAAGCTTTTCCTCTTGAGTCCCAAATCTAAGGCCCTAAATTGTCCTGAAACTCTACTATACAAGTTGTTGGAGCCTGTTGCAGCTCTGATCTTATCTTTGGGCTGCTATGCAGTATGAGGAGCTTGTGTAGAAAGCTGATCTTAGATAAATGACAGATGCGATTACTCTACAGTATACCATGAACCTGAGCCAGTATGCATTTGGAGGTTTATCTTAGAGGGTTTTCTGAGTCAACAGTCTTCATCCTTGTGTTGCCAGCTGTCAAAGTCTGCCCTTTAACCCAAAAAGCTTGATTCTTAAGAGAGCTAAGATGCTTCGACTTCTTTATCTGTAGATGCCAACAATACTGCCAAATAGTTGAATACATCATTTGAGAATCTAAAAGCTCCCGTGCTGTTTTCATTTATCGTCCATCTCACTTAAAAGAAACACCACTAAAATGTTCTTCCTCCTACAACTGTCTTGATGTACTCGGCCTCAAACAGCTGATTTAAAATCTGAAACTTTTTCTCTCAATTATTTCACTCAGCCTTTGGCTCCAGCAGACAACTTGTCTCACTTTGATTTATATCATCATCTATGATTGATATTTCTACACCAAGAAATAATTTCCTTCATTGTGGAGCCTCCAGCAGATCACTCCAGTGCAAGTTGACCAGGCAAACCCGCTCACACAGTAAGTGCCAAAAACTTTTTGATAAAAACAATTGTAACACAACGTAGAAAAAGGCATCACTGGCAAACCTGTGCAGTACTTAGTCAAAAGCAGCTAACAGGTTAACAATCCATCAGCAGTACACACAAACAAAAAAAATCCAGGACAAACGAGAAGAAAAACAAAGTTCCCCCTGTTTCTGTGATGAATGTTGATGTTTTTGTCAATTTTTACAGCTGATGATTCCTCAGGGAAATTCCTGCTCTGTTGGGGTGCAGTGGGTACCCAAACATAAAGAGTACGGAATTACCGCTGCCCTTTTCTGTTGAAACACGCAGTTCATGGAGAGTGAATGAGGTTGATAAATGCTCAAAACATGACATATAGTAACATTACTCAAGTTACGAATTTGAGTCCAAACCAAATGAATAAAGTTCTGCTGTAAAATTAAAAAAAATGTGGACCTTTGTCATCCTACAGAACAAAAACAGCAGATGTACAGGGATGGAACAAAAATGCATTTGTCATCAGATTTGTGCAGCTTTGAAAAGCTGAACTCGACTTGAACTCGACAGCGGCAAAGATTCTAATTCAGCCTCAGTTAAAAACAAAGCAAAAAAAAAAAAACCGCACTCACACACAAAAAAGGATTCTCCAGCTCCAAAATTAGACATCCACTACCTGAACTCTCAAACCTGCTCAGCTAGTATCTGTCAGCATGTAAGTCAACATTTCAGCTCGCTCCATGCACCTGCCGGTCTTATAATGCCATGCTTGATATCAAAGCCAAGCTGTTTTGATTCTCCTGCTTTTGTTTTTGAAGCCGTTGCACTCTTGAGTTTCAGAACAAAGCAATTTGAATATCAGCACAACGCAAAGCTTCATCAATTCACTGTGGTGTTATGCAAAGTTAAAACCATTCAATGTCACTATTACTGCATGCCTTCAATCCCCACCAAGAGCTTCTCGCATGGCTATTATCATATTTCCAATAGGAAGCAGCTTTCTCCCACTGCCGACCCCTCCCCTCCCTCTGCTGGGAGGGTGGCGGGAGACATCTTCTGGCACATTTGTTTACCCTTCAAACAAGACCTAAATTAGTTGCATTCCCATCGGTTTTCCAAAAGCAGGTAATTAAATAGCACTCAGCTGCACACTGCGCCACTTCAATCTGAACTCCCCTCACTGCCGATCGGAGGGAAATGCCAAGCAGCCGACACAAAAGACGCATAGTCTCACAGAGAGCATCCGTTTGCATTTGCATGCGTCTAACTGATGCACGCATCTACAGTAGAGTGACTCACCGCAATGAAGAAGCAGAAGGGAGTTCAGCGCCTTGCTGGGTGACACTTTGACGGGTCGCTGGCGGTTGCAGGATTTGACTGTGCAGTTTTGGGTCTCTGGGATGATCTGTCAAACCAAAGAGGGCACAGGAAAATCAGGTCTTAGGTGTTAAAATATAAATACAACAACATGGGTCTAAAATGACCCACATTCATTTCCAGTGTGATTTCATGCTGAGTGATAGTTTCTTTCCTGTAACTTTTGATATGTATCTATTTTAGGATTGAATGTTCCAAGTATTATTTAATATCTTGTTTTTTATTAGTGGGGTCATTATTTCCATTTTTCTTTTCTTATTTTGTGAAGAAAAATGTCTCAATGAGTGGACCAGTTGACAAAACAAGCGTAGCAAGAATATTTTAATTTTAGCATTCCCTCACCATCTATACCAACAGCTTCATACCAGACCATTGTTTCCTTGATTACAATAATGACTAGTCATGACTTGGCTTCTGAATTTCTGAAAGTCACTTTTTAGCACATTTAACACAATATTTGTTAAATTTGAAATTGATCAACTAGTTAAATCTAAATATTAAATGTTACACCTTCTAAATGTTAAATGTTCGGCTAAATAGTTAGGTAATATCCCGCCTGCGGCTTTGGACACGCCCCTTGAAGTACCACCCTTGAAGGCCCCGCCCACACCACTGACCCAGGATCAGTGGACATCGACAACAACAGGAAGATGGCGTGTGAGGCAACTGCGCTTGGTGACCTGTTTAGGTGTTTCCAGGTGTTTCGTTCCTGTGTGGAGTTTAACACGAGAACACTCCTCCTCCTCCTCCTCCTCCTCTTGCTCTTCCTTCCAGAATCTGAACCAGAACCAGAATCTGGACCTAAATCAGAACCAGAATCAGAACCAGAACTAGAACCAAAACCAGAACCAGAATCTGGATCTGAATCTGAACCAGAACCAGGACCTGAATCTGAACCAGAACCAGAATCTGAATCAGAACCAGAACCACAACCAGAGCCAGAGCCAGAAACAGAATCCGAACCTGAACCAGAACCTGAATCTATCTGAACCAGAACCAGAATCTGAACCAGAACCAGAACCAAGGTGTTTCGTTCCTGTGTGGAGTTTAAACCAACACTAAGGAACTTTTCAACCTTCATAAAATATTTTCATAACTTTTGTGATGATACATCGACTTACAACAAGTTGAATGACACCTCTGTCATCATGGCCTGAGGGGGTCTGTATCTCTTTCTCTGGCACTAAGCAGCTTGGAGGAGCATGGTAGGAACCCTGCTCTCACTTAAGTTTCACTTTCACTTTTGCGAGTCACAACAAGGAGGGAACAGGCAAAACAGCACTTTAGCAATGGATTATGTTTGTGTTTTCACTTTGAAATGATCCACTGGAAACACAAACTTAGTTTTGATGTCTTCTGTTAATTTTAATGCAGGATATTTACAGGGCTTCACGCTAGTGTTCATGGGAAATGGAGTCTTCCTTCAGGCAAAACACTACCGCTTTGGTCCACAGGCGCCGCCAAACTCAACCAAAACTGAAAGTTCTTTAGTACTGCTTTAACGTGAGAACACGAGATACCGGGGACTCCACACACACATTTAGATTTAACTAGGCTATTTTAACAAATATTGTGTTAAATGTGCTAAAAAGTGACTTTCAGAAATTCACACCACTTTTTTAATCATGGTTTGATGCTAAATGTGACAAAATATTGCTGTTATTTTCAGTATGAGCAGCTTTACAAACGGCACCCCATAAACAGCTAGCTAACTGGTCCACTCTGAGACTTTTAGTCTGTTTGTTCTTAAAATAAGAAAGTAAAAGTGGAAATAACACTCTAGATATTCAAACAATAGGTACTTGGAAGATTCAATCATAAAATAAATTCTTTTTGAAAGATACCGCAAAGAAACACTCACCCAGTCCCAGCATTAATTCACATGGAAAATGAATGTGGGTCATTTGTTTTTGACCCATGTTGTACATGAGAAGGGGTGTGCATATGTTGTGCATCAAAGGGTTAACCTGTCTCCTCTGCTCCAGTCTTCACCTCCAGGAGCAGACTATTGTTAGTCTGGTCCTCTCCTCCTCTGCTGTTGTTGCTCCTGCCCAGAAGCTTGTCACTCATCATGATGAGCTGTCTGCCTCTACAGCAGCGTTCAGGCCTCTGGCTGAAGCTAATTCTTTAGGACAGATCTTCAGCTCACTTCTGAGCTTTTTTTTTTTAAAACTCAGTTACATGTTCAGCTGCATTTCCTCTTGCCTGTCCTCTGACATTGCCTTGATAACTGCAATCTGCCCCCTGTTGGCCAGGAGTCACATGTGTGTCTCTAAAGACATCATTTGAACTGTTGGTATGAACCACATTTTAAATATTGATGTTTGATGTTATGAGTAAAAATGGATCAAGGCTGGAAAGGGCAGTTAAGCTCAAAATGTGACAGTAATAGGCTACCTAAACCACAACCGGCTCCAAGACACAGTGGAAGTAAACACAAGTTGAGACTTCACAATCAAATTAAACTAAAAATAAAAACACTATTACACTTATTTAAAGGTATTTATGATGAGAGAACACCATCCATTGAGCAATCTTCTGGCATTTTCAAAATAATTTGGCTAAGTTTTGCTTCAGTTTCTAACTTATTATTTACAGTAGCTTCATGCGATTTATCCCGTTTATTTATTATTTTCTCTACTAGCCTTTAATATAGACATTTATTCATTATTTTGCTGGCTTTTATATTGTTGTCAGTTTTTATGTATCAAATAGCTTATTGTGTAGATGTTTTATTTAATGTTTTCACCAAAATCGTATTTGTTTGGATAGTGTTAAATTGTCTTGTCAGTCAGAGATACATTTTCAGAAACTGGAGGATGTTACAAAAGACATCTCATAAGGTGCATTTCCACTGCAGGAACTTCGGGGTAATTTTACAGAGCCAGCCCCGTTGGTGCGTGTCTTCACTGCAGGAACCTCCCCCACAGGGCCGTTTACAGGAACCTTTACGGGGCCGAACGGAGTCCTTGCCTGGGGGTAGGTACTCAGGTCGGCCCTGAAAAAGTCCTGGTGGGGCTTGAGATTTACTCTGTGCTGATTGGTCAGACTCAAAGCAGGATGTGATGCTAAGAGAAAGCCCCAAAATGAGCGGCATTTTTAAAAACCCAACGTTAGGCCTACTAAAACCGGCCGGAAAAAAACTGATTAATTCAGTTTTTTTTTTTTTTAGAAAGCGTCTATACTGCCAGAAAACAACAACAAACAAAAGCTGCACAACGACCTCACGATGATCGAAACTGTCGCACATCACCATAAGAGCCCGGTGGGCTGCAGTGGAGACACGGCCATACTATTGACCGAGAAGGCCAAGTGAGAGGATGGTTCCTGTAGAAGTTCCTACCCACTCCTTTTACCTGGAACTCCTGCAGTGGAAACACAGCTACTAATGCATTATGGCCTCATAGTTTTATAGACATTCTGCAAATGGATGCAAATTGGTTTAAAACAGACCAGCTCAAATGAGTTAACAGTTTTCTTTTCAAAAATATTGATTAATAAATATGTCCCTTTAAAAAAGAAAAAAAGGTTTCAACAGACTGGATGGCTGAAGGAGGGAACCTTCTCTGCCTGCACTTGTATCTCTGGGCAAATGGAAGATGAAGTCTCCAGAACTCCTTGAAGTTACTTTTTCCTGATTTATCAGTTTCATCTCCATCTTTTTAATCTTCTGCACAGGATCCCCTGTGGAAACCCGGCAAGCTCTACACTTAGGTTTGTGGCTACATAAACATTGTACTGATGAAGTGTGACTGCAGCTCAAAATAAACAGCCCAGCTCTGAGTGTTTTTGGCAGCAGTGTTGTGTTGTGTAAGGAGCTGGTTCACAAGTAGAGTCATTCCTCCTGGTTAGGCCTGGAGTTTGGATTCTCCTGCTGTTCGTATCCCAATAGAGAGATTTGACTTGGTGGTTCTTCTCTTTTTACAAGATAAGACTTAAATCTGCTGATGGAGAAGATAAAGTCTACCCCAGGCTGTTGCATTTACTGTACTTTGTCAAAAGTTTTAGAACAACTCAATTATCCCAACTGTTACAGCAATTTACATATTCTAACATCTTGTGTTTCTGACATAAAGCATAAAGCAAATACATGATGGACATTGTTTGGAAAGTCGATCCCAATGCTGTTGTTGTTGTTCCAACTTTCAGGATGTTTGGTTTCACCTTCAGACAAGTTATTCCCAAACAGTTCATGTCTGGAGATGTGCAAGTCTTCATCATATGAAGCTGCTGTCTAGTTCTTTTCTGTGGTTTTCATGTGCGGCATTGGTTTAATAATCTACAATGAATGTTTCACAATTAAATTGATTTCTTATCTGTTTGTATCCTTATCACTTAATAATTGATAACAATCACTCAATTTCAGATGGTTTTAATGAGAGAAGTTCCAGTCAAGATAAAAAAAACCAAAGAGACAGAAATCCTAAACTCCTACATGTTGCAGCATCAGACACCAGGACCCTGGAGACAGGAAAAAGTAACAACAAAGAGCATTAAAAATAAAGTGTGAAAAATGGAGGCTTGAGGGTAACGGAGTAGGAAGGAAAATAATGACACCATGCTGTGAAGTTGACCTTAAATGCATGATGTAGTTGAGATAGAGCTGCTCCCTCTGATGTGCTTCTCCGGGCAAAACCAAGGCCTGACGCTGCATAATGCAAAAACACCTTCAGCGATTGTGTTTTTTATTACCCAGAGATTTGCTGTGCTCTTTCTCCTGCCGGGGCACTGCTTCATATTAATATAGTTAATACAGCTTGATACGGCCGAGCTGCTCAGTTCAGCCAGTCCTCTGCTGGAGTTTATCATGGACTTCCTGTTGTAGCAGGTGAATTTCCCTGGTTTGATTGTTCCAGTTGGGAAGATTTGGTGTGGTGACCCATCGTCTACACAGCTCTCAGGGAGTTCACACACATCTTCCAAAGCATAAATCAAAATCAAAAAAGCAAAGCAAAGCAGTCATACAAGCAGGAGGACATCTCGTACTGCGTCCCTGTATTTCTACATGTAGCACTCCTTTAAAACACATCTTACGTCACAAGCAGGCTGTGGACAACCTTCAAAGAGTCTAGTTCAGGTGTCCTGACTCCTGCCACAGTATTATCCCTCAGATGATATAACCGTTGGAATTGAACAGGATTCACATCAACATCCCAGTTGCAATTAAAACCATATTACTCACTTACTACATATCTGATTTTGCACCCTGTGAAATGGAAATATCTTAGTATGAAGTCAACATGGATGAATCATATCAGTCAAAACCCATGGTTCAAGGATGGTAAGTTGAATAGAGTGTTATATTGCAAGTCCACAGTTTCACATCACAATTTCTGTGATGTGAATGCTTCCATTCATCCTGTATGATGTGACAGTTGATGTTTCAATACATACAACTCAGACACATCAGCATCAGCATAGATGATATCCTTCAGTGGGGTTGTTGTGATCACTTCTGTCACATCTCTTAACCTGTATCTTACAAACTTAAAGATGGGTTATCAAGAAATTTGCAAAGCCCAAAGAACCTTGCACTCATGTAAATAAAGATGAACTTCGCCCTATGTGACATCACCCACAGGTTTGTGAGGATTGGTTTTGAAGCACCAGGTGTTATTGCTGATCCTGAGAGCCTTACTGAGTTCAAAACTTACCTTAAAACCCATCTTCTGCTATAATTTTTCTAATTTCTTTGACACATATTGTTTCATGCAGTGAAGAACGAATGCAGGATAAGGACAACATTTAAATGCTTCTAAACTCCATTATACAATCTGTCTTAACCGAGACATGCTGCCAGGATATCCTTGGACTTTTTGATTTCTATTGTGTTTTCCTCAGACCACCCGGGCAGATCTTAACAGTCTTTATGCAAATTGTTTCGTCATCAACTCAAAGTTGTAAGTGAGGACTAACTGGGAAAATGAGCTGGCTTTTGTGGAGGCCTGCACTTTGTAAAGTGCTTTATTGTTTGTGCGTTTTTGTTTGGGGACTGATGAGTTCCTAAATTGGATTGGTTTTATATTTAGACAGTGTCAGCTTCTTTATTAGTGAGCAGCAGGAAACAGGGCTTCCAAGCAGGCTTATAAAGTCCAATAATGAAGATTGGAAGCCACATGGTGGCAAAGGGAGTTTTATGGCTCTTTGGTGCCATAAAACAGCGAGGTCCATCGGATGCAAAAGACAAACTGAGGAGGACAGTGTGTGCAGAGATTGCTGATCTTTCATGAGCCAATACCTTGTGTCAAATTGCCTCAATTGCTTTTATTATTGGACTTTATAAGCTTGTTGTCATCGTTGTTCAGCATTAGCTTGTAAATTATTGACAATTTCAAACTGAAACCGTTGAAATCTTGCTCTAGTTGCTTTTTGCTTTGCTAGAGCAGACACTGCATTGATAAACATGAAAGCATAAAGTGTTCATTCTACTGAGAGCCATTCTGCAGCTATGCAGTTTCCCCTGATGACCTACTCAATGAACAGTGCATATGTTATGCTAAAGTGACTCAGCAAACATTAGCATCACTAGAGCAGCCTGTTCATTTTCAGAGCACAAACAAAGAGATGCATTGAGTTAAAATGAAATGATGAAAACGCATTCCGTATTAGTTTGCATATTGCATTCTGTGTTCAATGAACAACCCACTGACATGAGCCTGATAGCACAGAGATTAAGGTCGTTTTCACACCTGTCCAAGAGGACTTGGTTCGATTGGGGAACTGAAAGTTGTAACATTGTTGCATTTACAGTATCACCTGTTTCGGTTCTGCTTTCACACTGCCATTTCTGAAATGCACCAAACTTTCTGAATAACGTCACACAGTTGAAAAGGGCGCTCGTTGATTGGACAAATTTGCAAATTTCCTTCCCTCCTGACCTGCAAAAACAAACACCAAATATGGATTAGCACATTCAATTAGTTGTTTTATTAGGCATATCACTTTTTTTTTTTACTTATCAAATAAAGGCAGCTACATTTCACTCTCACAATGAGAAAATGAAAGGAAAATGGCATCAGAGGAAAAAAACGATTGATGACGGACAACAAGGTGTTTGTGTTGCTAATGTTCCACACGCATAGATGCACTGTGTATTGCGTCACTTTCTACATTTGGTCCTGTGTTTGGTCTGGTGAGCGTTCACACTGTATATGAACCGCACCAAGATTCACTTGCAACCGAGACCCACGTTTTCAGGCGTACCAGGGTTTGCTTGTTTGGTCCGCTCCAGAGTTCGGATGAGCTTTCACACCTACCCAACAAAGCTGACTTTCCCAGGAAACGAACGCTGGTCCGTTTAAAGCGGACCAAACAGCTCTGGTGTGAAAGCGACCTAAAAGACATCAAAACATCTTCACTAGTGCACATCTGCCTCAATACTGTTATACTGTGACAAGTGTTGGTTTGTAGGTAAAAAAAAAAAAAAAATCTGGAAGTTTACATGGGAGCTGAGCTTAACATATTTGAATGTGTGTCGGTGTAAAGCAGGTCAAACCTACGTGCTGAAATGTAAGGAGCCCACTGGTCTTCTGTTAAGCAAGTTATTATGATCCACCAGTTTTGTTAGTAGCTGACATCTAGTGGTCAATAGTCAAAAGTAAAAAGTAAATATAACAGGAGCAAAGGGAAAAGTGTGGCAACAATACAAAGAGAGACAAAGTCCAGGAGTTGACAACAAAGGTTGTCTGAGGAAGTGCTTATTTTAACCCAAATCACAATGTTTTCCTTAACCTTCCTAAACTAAAATATATTTTCAACCAGTTTTATCCCGATTATAACATTGAGAGAGCTCAGCTATCTCCAAGTTTATCAAGAATTTCAGCTTCACTAGGGCTTCTCTGTTCTCGCTCACCTCTACTTTCACTCTGCACCTGCTAGTACTTAACGAGGGTGGCAGTGAAACACATCCTACTTTTATGCCATCTCTGATTTAATGAGGGCGGGACTCCGGCGGGTTGGAGATTGAGGTTTGTTACGGTTACTCACACTGTTGATGGTTTGTGGCAGGGAAATTATTGCCATTGACCTGTTATGTTCTTGGTTGTTAAAGATTTTATAAGTTGCAGTTCGACAAAACAATCTCAGCTTGACGCTGTACTAAAGAAGTGCCATAAAACCAGGACGTCTCTGTCCCCTACTGCCCCTCTCCATCTCATAATCTGAGTCCGTCTTTCTGTCCCTCTGGCTCCTGTCACTCACTTTCTTGTTACAAACACTCCGGGTCCCTTCTCGAAAAGTAATTTCCCTGGGCTTGATATGGTGAAGAATGTAACAGAACCTAATACAGCTGCTGGAAATGGAGGTGGTTCATGACAGGTGGGAGTTTTCATATAATATGTAGTTTCAACAAAGGAATGTGGAGCCTTCAAGCTGTTTTTTAGTTTCCAACAAGCACAGTTTGCACTTTGAGGGAAACTTCAGAACATAGGCTTTAGTAGTTGGGCAAAAAGTATTTGAAAGCTATACTTGGGTAAAGTTACCGCAGGAAAAGTCCCATTAACGTAAGATAACTACAAGATAGAGTTAATCACACCTTAATCGATGATGAAAAAAAATAAATATTTTTTTTAAACAAGAAGAAGAAAAAAGAAAAAAATTCTACAGTATAGGACATCATGAATAAAGTGTCATGATGATGTATCTTTTTCAAAGATCCAGAGATAGCATGTTCTTGATGATGTACACCCTAGTTCCAATTTGCAGGAAATACTAACCATTTCTTGGCTGTATTGGATGTTTCCACATGGCGATGGTCAGCTTCTTTGGTACTGAGAGAAAGAAACAGAGCTACATTTGAAGGAGTTACCAAAAGATGATGGAAGACACTGCACTGTGAATGGCTCTTTTAAAGTTACACAGTCATTTTATCAGACACAATTTGCATTGTGAAGGTTTTTCATTAGATTTTTCCACTGCATACCCTCTAATCAAGAGATATTGTTGAGATTAATGACATTATTTCTCTCTTTAGTGAAGTGAGCAGTTTTTCTTTTGATATTTTATCAAAGTGTGTTTTCATCTTCTTTAATAAAGGTGCAGATGCATGAAAAGTACTTCAAAATCATAATGTATTATTATGATTAAAATGTCACTAGATTGTGGGTTAGTAGAGAGAGACTCACGAGTCGGCTGCTGTTGAAATCAGACTATTACCAGTTGTCAGAAGGCAATGATTGATTTCCTTTTAATAATGATGTTTTATGTGTTAATGTCACCAGAGGGATGTGAACACACTGGCTCAAGCCGTGAGCAGCTGCTCTTTGGGAGGATGGAAAGGATGGTCACACAGTGTGACTGTCATTTCATGGACCTTGCCACCCTGTAAAGAAGAAATGTCTGAGGGAGAACACCTGTAGCATCTGTAAATTGAACCCACTGGCTCCTAAGATATTGGCTGGAGAAGAAGAAGGCCCATGGGAGGCCGTACTTCAGCTCAGCTCAGTTCAGCTCAGTGTTTGATCCTTCCAGACCTCTGTACCAATATAAATCTCTTTCATCACATGACCTCAAAACCACAGATCAAAGGCACCTGCAGCCGAGTGTAACAACCAATCATTGCCTCTGTTGATCAGATATGTGACAGACGTGGCGTTCAGGTTGAACGGGAGCCATTCAGCACCCACACAATTTTTGGTGCGCATTTAAACATGGAAAATGTCGACAAAACTATGAAAACCTCAAACAGCCTGCGGTGATCAAAGACACTGACGCTACCAGTGTGTGCTGTTCTGTTCTACAGAACGTTCAACACACTTTTCAACACAAAAAATACACACCACTGCTCATTCATGATCAAAGCTGCATGATTTCACAATAATCATATTTCAGGTTGGTATGTGTTCACGCTGTGACATAATACATAAAAAGAGATAAAAACACAAATTATGCAACACATTTCCCAAAATCATTTGAATATAAAAGAGAGTGGTTGCAAAGAGTGGTCATTTAATTGGGCTCAGTTACATCCGACTTTCACCATGAATGTTGTCCATAGAAACTTTTCTAACCAAGTATCTACCATTGTATCTATCTATCTATGTATCTATCTAAATGAGTGTTTTGCATCCTAAAATATGCATTAGCCTACAACTCCCTTTCCTATAATAAAATATGGTGTACCATACCAACAAATGTTTCTTTAAAGTTTTGTATGCAGTCAATTACATAGTTTGCTTGGACATAGCCTATAGTGCAGCTGAATACATGTGCTAATAAAATGTATTATCCTCCATGTAAACACAAACAAACTGAGATAGTGGCAGCCGTCCTAGCATATTTAATTCACTTTACTTTATTTACTTCAGAGTTAATGAATGGAAAATGACCAATATTACCTCTGTATCTCACGTCAGCCTTTCTTTAAAATTCTAGCTAATCATTGTTAGGTAGTTTCTTACCTTTGCTTTACCGTAGCTACAGTTCAGATTTTGTTTGGAATAGACCCCCTTCACAGCTTGTAAACAGTATGACGTATTTCAGGGGGCAGGACTTAAAAACCTTAGGCAACATTAAAGGGATAGTTCACCCAAAATTCAAATTTCACTCATTTTCTACTCACCCTCATGTCGACTATGGGTTGGGAGAAGTTTCAGAGTCCTCCGTGTCTTCTTGGAGTTACAGGGGGGCTCCGCGCAGCACTGCATTGCCATATAACACACTTTTCTTTGTCCAAAAAGACACACCAAAAAACATCCAAATACCTCCATAGTGCTTGTCTGTAATGCCCCTCTTGTATTGAAGCCCCGACATGAAAAATTGTTCCAAAAAAAAAAAAAAGTTTATATTTTAAGCTTGTTTGTATAGCGGAAGCTCCCAGTGTCTCAGTTCAGTGAACTGAGTGTCAGTGCCAAGCTCATGTGTCGGTGAGAGGAGCTTTGGGCTTTAGCTTGTCTCCAGAGCAGGCTGGCACGTGATGCGGCCCAGCACACGCTCATGTGTCGGTGAGAGGAGCGGGCGCATGGCGTCTGTCCGACTACCCATTTCTCCGACCATACATTTCTTTATTTTTGCGTCCATTAGTCCGACCTCCCATTTCTCCGACTTAAAGCAGAAGTGAGTGATCCGGTCGTTTTCGCTAATGCTGCGTTCCAGGCTGGCTTTTGAAATCGTAAATTACAGCTTCAAGTCACAACTTACGACTTTGTAGCGTTCCAGGCAACCCACTCGTGTTTTTCCGACCTGTTTTACCGGTGAAAGTCACTATAACGGCCACTCGTAACTTCCGACCGGTGAACTCGTAGGCTACCAGATCGAACTGGTACCACTTCACGGTCGGAAAAATACGAGTTTCCTTGAACGCACCATAACAGTCCTCGTCGCTACGTCACCACATTCACGGCGTTCCTTGGCTGCACACACAGCCCTGCATGCCGTTCTCTCTCCTCATTGGATAAAAACTGTAGGATACGATAAATGTTTTCTCTTCGGCTCAGAGCAGAGCAGAGGGACTGAGAGACCCGTGTTTCAGTCCAAACACTCTATGTAAGTGATTGCTGTCGGAAGATATAACTATTTAAGACTTATATTAAAGTCCCTGGAAAGTGAAATTGGAGTTTTGTTTTAAAATATATTAAAAGTGTTCGAAATTTATTGATAAAAACATGCAAAAAGACTCATTTCTGTGCAGTGCTTAATTTTAGAGGTTAGGGTTTCACAGTTTCACTCTGCTTCAGTGGTCTTTGTTTTTAAGGGCAGGCTTACAGAGGGGGCGCCGTGACGCACTGGCGTCCCTACTTTCATAACTCCTCCCATGTGCACAGTAATATTATAAATACTTCAAGAATGCCAACGAGCGTCTGCAGCCACTGCCCCTGAAGCTACCAGCGCCGCCGGAGCTACCAGTCCACTAGCTTGGTCTCTGTCTTAATAAAATGTAATGCAGACTTATCAGGTCATTGTAAAACATTTATTTATTGATGTAAATGTGGTGTTATTTGAACATAGTCTATACAGATCCCAGAGGCAGCGCTGTGCTTATGTGAAACATGAAGCTCCACTTTTAATTCAAACAAACTAATGAGACAGCCACCGTGGACCAGCCGGCGCCCGGTGGCAAAACTCTAACAGCCACAGTCCAGGTGAACCTCTGCAGCGTCCGTCCCACAGCTCACCGACACAGCAACGGCTACACCGGCAACAAAACTGAGGGCCGCCGCCGTCAGCAGACGAATCTCTGCTTGCCCTGATAGCATTAGCTCGGCGGCTAGCGCTAGGCCCGTCGTCCTGTGCTGACGGTGGCGGCCCTCATTGTTGTTGTGGTGTAGCCTTCAAGGCTCCCGTTGCTGTGGCGGTGAGCCGTGGGTCCGATGCTGCAGTGGCTCGGGACCATGGAGGCTCGGGGTGAACGGGACGAACGGGGCTAGCCGCCGAGCTAACGGTTAGCGCCGGGCTAGTCGAGCTAACGCGCTAACGCCGGGCTATTAGCCGCCGAGCTAACGCTATCAGGGTAGCGGAGATTCGTGTGCCCCCAGGCCCCAGCATATTTCCCTCACTGCTCAGTGTGTATCCGAGACATTCAGATAAGAGCTGGACTCAGACTCAGGCTCAAGCCCGTAGCTGCTCGGGTACGATGTGACAGTTAGCAGTAGGCCATTTGATTGACAGTTGAAACTTGATGAAGCTCAGCAAGTGGGCGGGGCTTATGTGCCTGCAGCAGACATCCAGAGCTGCGAGAACTGCCTCATTTAGTCATGATTTTAAAACCTAATTTCACCTACTAAACGAATTTTTCTAGCATCCAAAATTGGCAGGATGGTTAATAGGACATATGTCTGGGATGTGATTAACTCAGAAAACGAATCCAGTGTCACTTTTCAGGGACTTTAACACAAATATATCACTCACTTCTGCTTTAAGTAGCCCTAACCCTTAACCTTACCCTAAACCTAACCTTAACACTGCAGAATGGGTAGTTGGAGAAACGAGCCGTCGGACTTTTGGGCAGTCGGACTGATGTATGCTCTCCGAGAGGAGCAGGGAGGCTGGCAGGCCATGCGGCCCAGTACACGCTAATTTGAGGGTAAGATGAGCAGGGAGATTGGGCTTGATCTCGGTCTCTGTAGCTCTGGAGATTTTTTTATTTGCCATTGTTGCAGGACCAACCTAAAAACAAAAGCTCTGAGGCTTAAACGTGTGAAAATTATACACTGTATACAGTATGTTTACTATAAGTTGGTGGGTGGTGGCATTATTGAACTTATCTTGTGGAGCTGACTACGCTGAAGGTTTGTGTTCTCCAAACGAATTCACAATGAACAGAAGCTGCCAATAACTATTTACATTAACATTATGTCCAGTGCATCTGTCCACTGTGACCCTTTACGTAAAAGCTTCATGGACTTGAGGTGAATGCTTTAGAGACATTCTCGCAGTTATCAGTGATTGTGTTTTAATTACCTTTTAACATGCTTTTACTCTTTTACATTTAGCACTCTAGATTACATTTCCATAGTGTTGGTGCTTGTGACATATTGATACTGCCAAAAGGCCATATAGTTAAATAAATGTGAAATAAATTAATGGTGAATCTGTGTTAGTGTGTGTACAAGGATGATCTATTTGTTTGGACCCAAAGAAGCAGTTCCTTTAATTGTGAGTATCTGTAGATCATGTAGATGCAAAAACACCCAACAATTGGATCCAGTTTAAACAGACGAAAAAGGTTTATCTCTTATTAGCCCTTCTGTGGTTATAATGATTTCACGCTCAAGGTGAGTGATGTAAAATACCTCAAACAAAAAGTTTAAACCAAGAAGAAAGATGTGAAAGCGGCGTTGCACTAATTATCCTCGTCAAAGCTTTCTTCTTTCAGTTATCTTAACAGCTACACAGACTGACGTCTTGAACAGAGCCAAGGTAAGCTGTCAAATAAAACGTCCAACAAGCCACTTCACCTCACCTCTAAAGAGATTGGCTGTCGGGCTGATTGACAGGCCTGACACATCCTCACACAAGGGACGGACAGGAAGTGTTCTCTGGATCAATACTAAATACGTCCTCCCATCACTCTGCAGATCAGATACCATGCTGCAAACTCAGTGAAACAACTTCTGAAACAGATTCAGATTCAGATTCAGTCTAAAGTACAATAGTATCACCAGTCTTTGCCAGAAATTGGTACTTTAATTTCTGACCAGACACAACCCGATCTACTGTTGCTCCTAGTTGGCATTGTTTATGGTCGGAACTACGACGGTATCTGATCGTCTTTGAACCTCCGACTTTCGTTCTTGATTAATGAAAACATTGTTGGCAAATGTTTTCGCTTTCGTCTGCGCCGGTCCAAGAATTTCACTGTGCACGCGGAGGCTCATGGGAAATGTAGTATGAAAACACTTTGCTTCCTGAAACTCCTCATAGTCCTTTTAAATGCTTTTTCACAAAAATGAAAAATGTCAGCCACCTGTGGAACGGACAGTCCTGTAAAAACACCATCCAATCATTCTGAATGCCATGAACAAATTTAATGGATAGTGATGCATCTTTTAATCTGCTATCTGCGACGGTGCAACGTGTAGTCCGGAAAATACGGTAAACAACAAATGAATAATTTCCTATCTAGACTGGTCACAGTAGTCAACATGTGTGGGCATTCAGAGTTAACTGTGTAGCAGCTTAATTGACCCTTCGCCAACTCCTCCCACAAACGGCTATTGTCCAATCCTACGTTAGCAACCGTAACTATAGGCCTGGCAAGCTTTCCGCAGTGAGTCATTACGTTTGCTTTTGTGGACACATTTTGAGACTAGGACGAAAAACATTTGTTTGTAGAGAAGGATGTTGTTGTTGCTGCTGCTACTACGGCGGCGGCGGCGGCGGCAGCAGCAATATAGAGATGTTCAGATACGAGCGGACTTTTTTTTCGACTTGAGCAAGTGTAAATATGGGGATAACCATATGTTCACCTCCGAAATGACAGCTGTACTTTTAGGGCTTTTACCTGGGCTTTCAGGCGAGGGATCCTCCAGGCAGGGACTGCTTTCACTGACTGATACAGCGGTGGGAGAAAACAAAACAGCAGCGAAAGCTGTATGTGGTTCACAATCGCCCAAAAACTTGCAGTTTGACAACGTTTCATGACCAGTGAGATGACGTAAGTCTTCGTGGGTTGATAGACGGTAAAATTACCGGTCCTTACTGCTGCTCTGTACATTGTCCAGTCGTGTCGTTGAACAGATGTTTTATCCTCCTGCGCGAGTCACACGTCACTGAAAACTATGAATGATCTTTGTGACTTCTTCTCTCTATTATCTCAGAACAGTTTATCCAGAAATTTGCTGATATTTCCTTTGAAATCGATACCAAATACTGCCAGGAGCATGGCTGGGAGTGAAAGCTTGCCCGCCGTAGCAACAGTAACCAAGGGGGCGGGGCTTACGCGAAGGGTCAATTGCCTCCTCTGGGCTAGGGATTGAGTTAGCTCTCTCGGCACGCCACTGCGATATGGAAAAGACGATCCAGCACTTATGCTAGCTTGCTAAATTCTATGAGACAGTTGCAGCAACGTTCTGGCAGAAAAGAACAAGCATTGTGTATTTGTGTGCTCTGGAGGCTGGATTTGGAGATAAGGCTTGTTATGGGATTGGTGTGTGTATCCCTTTAAGAGCGAGTGCAGGGGGGTGACGTGAGTGTGTGCGTATGTGTGTTCAGTGAGGAGAGGAGGAAGAGCGGTAGTTTTGGTGTGAGTGCATGAGAATAACAAGAGGAGAGAGAGGACAAAAGTGTATTCCGACGTGCATATGGTTGAAAATAAAGCTGCTGTTCAAAAGTCAAGCCGAGTCCTATTGCTTCCACTGCTGTGAGGGAGTTAACCCCGACGACGTCGGCCCTGGAGGAGATCTCCCCTGCGCCCCCGACTACGGTCAGGACGAGCCGAGCAGGAAAGGTTAACACTGGCGACCACGAAGGGACTTTGCAACGTTCCAGGAATAAAAAGCAGTGGTGAGCGGACAACGGTGAAATAAACCGGGACAGTTAAGCTAGGCTGAAGTTGACTGTTTGCTATAACCTGTACAGCTAATATGGCAGCCCACAGCCAATTCCCGGCTGTCGCAGATGTGTGTGGACAAGTCACTAGCCACTCGAACCCGTTCATGATGCTAACGGCAGCTAACGAGAATATAATAGAAGTACAAACAGAAAATGTGAGCAAGAGAAGACATGCTAACCCCTTTATCTGTGAAGAGGAGCCAGTTAACATGTGGCAAAGAGAGACTGAGTCACAGCATGAGCCCCCAAACCTCAAGTGGTTGAGCACCAACCCCTTCCTGAAATACATTGAGGCCAGCCACGGCTATGACGGTGCGGATAATGCACAAGACCACTGTTCCCCCATGCAGAGTCAACAAGCTCACAGCCAACCATTAAAGCAACAATGTGTAATTTTGCCCCCTTCTGCCACTGTTATAGCCCCTCACACCAATCCATTTTCCCCTGTGCACCAAAGCAGTTTCGCCCAAAGCACCCCTGTCCCTAGTCACCCCCCACGTTACACCAGCACCAGACTGCACACCCCCAGCTACAACCCACCAGAAACTGTGCAATTAAAGGGCCCTTCCACTGAAATTGTCCAGCCCAGGTCACATCCATGGCAGCCTCACAGCACATACCAGCCTTCATCTGAGAGTGAGGATGATTATGATCACAGAGAGAGAGTCCCCACCTTACGCCCTGGTCAGTACGACGGCACAACTCCGTGGAATGAATTCCTACACAGGTTCGAGAGCTGTGCAAAAGCAAATCGTTGGTCGGAGAGGACGATGGTGATCCAGTTAAAGTTCTGCCTGGTGGGAGCTGCAGGGGCCATCATTCACAGGAACCCTCGGTCTTCACGGTGGGATTATTGCCGCTTGGTGGAGGAAATGGAAACTGCATACGGCCACTCATCGGAGAATGCAGCTGCAGTGGCTATTGAACTGAGACAGCGTGTCCGCCAAGTGGGCGAGGCTCTTCATGTGTTGAGAGACGACATATATGGTAAAGTGTCTATAGCTTACAGTGACAGAACAGAGGCTGAACAAGACGCCATAGGCGTTGAAGTGTTCACTAATGCTGTGGGGGACGCAGAGATCGTACAGAGACTATTAGAACAGCGGCCCCGCACACTAGCCCAAGCCTATGACATTGCCCGCCGCCACGAAACCACCAAGCGGGCGGCGTCATATGTGACCAGCCTCATGCACTCAGGGGCACGCAATATGGCTGAACGGCGGCCCCGAGCAGCTGTAATCAGAGCAGGCATCGAGATGGAGGAACCGGAGCCAACTGCTGCATCCCCGGTAGCCAGCTGGAGGCCTCAATCTCATTCACACAGCCCCAATTATCCAACACGCCGGGGGAAGGGGCGTAGAGAACTTCAATGGGAGGAAGTACGTTGCCACAACTGCTCAGGCTTGGGCCACATGAAGAGGAACTGCCCCTCGCCAAAGCAGAGCACCAAAGCCCAAGCTCCACCAGCCTCCCCTGAAATCCCAGAGCCCGCTGTACTTCACCTTAAACCCCAAGGTCAGGAAATGAGCATTTACATGCTGGTGCATGAACTGGAAGTATGTGCTGTGTTAGACAGTGGGGCAAGGAAGAGTGTGCTGCCTTTACGTCACTACAATACAATTAACCCAGATGTTCGCCCTTCCCTTCAACCATCTGGGGTAAAGACTCTGCTTGGTGTTGGCCCTGGTGACATACCTGTCCTCGGCGAAGCTTATGTTCTTGTTCAGATTAACAACCGACAGGTCAGCGTGCATTTCCTGGTTGCTGATATAGCTGGTGATGAAGTGCTCCTTGGCCATCCATTCCTGGTTCAAGCCCATGCACGCCTTGATTTTGGAAACCATCGTATCGTGTTGTTCGGGGAGGAGGTGCCATACTTCCAGTCACAAAGCAAGCCTAGGACACTGGCAGTGAGAGTGGCCCGGACTGTGCTGCTGGAGGCCGGTGAGGAGTATGTGGTACCAGGCCACACCCACTGTGGGAGACTGTTCAAAGGCGAGGTGTTACTAAGCCCCACCAAAGGTTTTGTGGAAAAACACAAGGTGCTGGTTGCCCGTGCAGTGGTGGAAGCTCAAGCCCTTAAGGTTGTGCCCCTCCGCATCTTCAATCCTGGGAACACTGCCGTAACCATCAAAAAGGGGGCCATTGCTGGGGTCCTTCAGCCTGCTAAAGTCTTGCCTTCAGCGACCACGGCCCAACCTGAACAGACTGTAGAAAATTCCCCCGTTGTCCCCCAGCACCTGCAGGAGCTCTATGCCCAGAGCTCCACTGAGCTCAATGCCGAGGAGCAACTCCAACTGGCACAGCTGCTGTCCACCTATGGCAGTATATTTTCCACGGGCCCCAATGATCTTGGCCGCACCAGCCTGGTGCAGCATGACATCATAACCCGACCAGGCGCTCCAGTCAAGCAGCCACCACGCAGGATGGCGTGGGATAAACAACAGAGTGCTGACCAACAGATTGAACAGAGCCTGGAGACAGGGCTGGCCTGCAGCAGTCACAGCAGCTGGGCGTCGCCTATAGTTATGGTACGTAAAAAGGATGGAACGTATCGCCTCTGCATAGATTATAGAGCCCTGAATGACTGTACTATTAAGGATGCGTACCCATTACCGCGCATCCAAGACACATTGGACACCCTCTCTACTGCCAAGTGGTTCAGTACGCTGGACCTCGCGTCTGGCTACTGGCAAGTTGAACTGACCCCCAGAGCACGCAAGGCAGCTGCGTTCTGCACCAGAAATGGACTGTTCGAGTGGAATGTAATGCCCTTCGGACTGTGTAACGCTCCGGCGACATTCCAGCGACTCATGGATCGTGTGCTGGCGGGCATGCAGTGGGAGACATGCCTGGTCTATCTGGACGACATCATCGTGCTGGGCAGGGATGTGCCAGAGATGTTAAAGCGCCTGGGCCTGGTCTTTGACAGGCTACACCAAGCCAACCTGAAACTCAAGCCTGTTAAATGCTGCCTCTTCCACCGCCAAGTTGCCTACCTGGGCCACATCGTCTCGGAGGGTGGTGTGGCTACTGACCCCAGCAAAGTTCAAAAAGTGCAGGAGTGGCCCACACCCACGTCAGTTCAGGAGGTCCGTCGCTTCATTGGCCTTGCATCATATTATCGGCGGTTTGTGAGAGACTTTGCCACCATAGCTGAACCACTCCACGCCCTGACCAAGAAATACGCCCGGTTTCAGTGGACTGAACAGTGCCAGGCCGCATTCAACGAACTCAAGCGCCTGCTAACCACTGCACCAGTCTTGGGTTATCCACTCGACCAGGGCGATATGATATTGGACACTGATGCAAGCGACGTGGGCATCGGCGGCGTCCTCTCCCAGATGCAGCAGGGCAGAGAACGCGTGCTGGCCTATGGCAGTCGTGCGTTGTCTAAAACGGAACAGAACTATTGCACTACAAGGCGGGAGCTGCTAGCCGTGGTAGAGTTCACGTCACACTTTCGGCAGTATCTCCTGGGGCGGCCCTTTGTTGTTCGTACAGACCACAGCAGTCTTCGGTGGTTAACAAGGATGAAAGAGCCTGAAGGACAGCTTGCTAGGTGGCTGGAGAGACTCGGCGAGTACAACTTTGAGATAATCCACCGCCCCGGTCGGCTGCACAGCAACGCAGACAGCCTCTCCAGGAGACCTTGCCACCAATCCTGTCCGTGTAAGCTGCCAAGTCCCCCTCCCCATCCTGCAACCTTCAGTCACCAGGCCGTGCAGTGTGATTTGGACTCTGATGTCGACCAGGTAGTGCAGAGTCCAGTGGGGGTAGAGAGACACTCTGATTCTGCAGCAGTCAGTCTAGTGGGGGTAGATGAACCTCCACCTGCCAGCACTGACACGCTAAGCTCCCCAGAGAAAATTTATCTGACGAGAGCTAATGAGACTGAAACTGAGCTGTTTTGTGGTTGGTCGTTAGAGGAGCTGCACCAGGCTCAGGAAACTGACCCAGATATTGCCCCCATCAGAACATGGATGGAGGCCAGTGGAGAGCGCCCTCCATGGGTAACAGTTTCACCACATAGCCCAGCCACAAAAACATATTGGAGCCAGTGGAAACGGCTTTACATCCGGGATGGAATCCTGGTTAGGCGGTATTACTGCCTCAACGACACTCAGTTTTACCCCCAAATTGTGCTGCCTCGTGTCTTCCGGCCTGATGTCATGAGGCAGATGCATGAAGGACAGGTTGGTGGGCATTTTGGGGTAGAGCGCACTGTGGCCCGGCTGCAGACACGATACTTCTGGTACCGGATGAGAGAGGATGTCGCCATCTGGTGTGGCACCTGTACCAGCTGTGCAGCCAAGGCCAGGCCCCTCAAAACACCACAAGCACCTATGGGCACTGTTCGTGTGGGAGCCCCGATGGAGCGCATTGCACTGGATATTATGGGCCCACTGAATGAGACAGAGCGCCACAACATCTACGTGCTCGTCATTCAGGACTATTTCACGAAATGGGTGGAAGCTTTTCCTCTACCCAATGAAAAGGCTGTAACTGTGGCTGAAGTGCTCTCTTCACAATGGGTGTGTCGTTATGGGGCACCACAGTCGCTGCACAGCGATCAAGGACGGAACTTTGAATCTGAAGTGTTCCAGAAAATGTGCACACTGTTTGGTATCGAGAAAACACACACTACACCCTTCCGGCCCCAGTCTGACGGCCAAGTTGAACGGTTCAATGCTACGTTACAGAAGATCCTGGCCACTACAGCAGAGCGTTGTCACTGGGACTGGGACCTCATGATCCCCTACGCAGTCATGGCATACAGGGCGACAAAGCACAGCGTGACAGGGTTCACTCCCAACTTCATGATGTTCGGCAGGGAGGTGAGTGAGCCGGTGGACTTGGTAGCTGGCCTGCCGCTGGACCCTGACGAAACTCCCTCGGCCCCTGAGTACATCCAGCACCTCAGAGAGCGCTTGGAGCTGGCACATCAAATTGCCAGAGATGCTCTTGGAGAGTCGGTGAAACGAGCTAAGAGGCAATACGATAAGAACTGTTGCCGCACACAGCATCGGGTAGGCGATGCTGTGTGGTACCTCATCAAAGGCACAAAGAAAGTCAAGAACAAAGTCAAAAAGTTCCTCCCATCATATGAAGGACCGTTCTTCATCCTGGGGCAGTTGGATGATCTGGTGTATCGTATTCAGAGGAGCCCCAAGACTAAAGTCAAAGTGGTTCATCATGACCAGCTGAAGCCCTATCGCTCCCGCGATCCTCTGGACAACGTCTGGGTCTTCCAGCAGGCTGAGAACTGGACGCCGACGGAGGTGCCACCCCCTGCATTGGACGCAGATCCCGTGGACCCCGGCCTGGGTCTGTTCTCCCTCGCTGACACTGACGGAGTCTCCAGCTACAGCCCATCAGAAGCAGCAGCGGATGTCCTCACAGCTACAGCCATACAGCCCCCTCTCCCTCCTCGCCTAGACTCTCCGGTTCCCGAGGACGCTCCCGATGGCGGGAGTGGTGTGGTGGTGGGACATCAGCAGAACCCACGCCCTCAAAGGCCGAATCGGCCGCGGAGACCACCGGTCAGGTTGGGTGAGTGGGTGGTTCAGTGAGCAGAAGAATTCATGGACAGTTTTCAGAGTTAAAGGACTGTTTCTAAGAGTTAAGATTTAAGGAGATTAGGTTTGTTTCAGTTGGAGTAAAGACAACTGTTGTATACTGTTTGTGCTGTTAAGCTGAGATAGTTTATTAATGTTCAATTCAAAAACTTAACTTAAAACTAAAACTTAAGTTGCAGCTAATTACTGTATACTGTACCCGTCCCATTTTCTGGTAGGGAGTGGTGTGGTGAGTTATACATGCTTTAAGTCAGTGCTCTTGTCAGAATGATGTTTGCACCACCTTGATAAGTACACAGTCACAAGATGAACTGCTTCCTCGCAAGCACCAGGACACTTTTCACCCACACACACAAGCAAATGGACTTGAAAATCGGCCTGTTATATTGCTATAATTACTGTATTTTTGCATAAATATGTGCTGGATTAGAATTCTATAATAATGTCCATCCAGAGTGGGGGTAGTGTTATGGGATTGGTGTGTGTATCCCTTTAAGAGCGAGTGCAGGGGGGTGACGTGAGTGTGTGCGTATGTGTGTTCAGTGAGGAGAGGAGGAAGAGCGGTAGTTTTGGTGTGAGTGCATGAGAATAACAAGAGGAGAGAGAGGACAAAAGTGTATTCCGACGTGCATATGGTTGAAAATAAAGCTGCTGTTCAAAAGTCAAGCCGAGTCCTATTGCTTCCACTGCTGTGAGGGAGTTAACCCCGACGACGTCGGCCCTGGAGGAGATCTCCCCTGCGCCCCCGACTACGGTCAGGACGAGCCGAGCAGGAAAGGTTAACAGGCTGAAGAAAGGGGCTTGGACCTTTGAATTGTGTCTGTAACTGTTGGAGACAGTATTTCATGAGTTAATGAAGTGTTTAAAAAGATTAATAAATAGTCATATAAATTCATGATAAGAAGACTATGTTAGATTCATGGCAGGTGTCATCGAAGGTGGGGAAGCAGAGAGAGTGGAAGACTCGCTCCAGGACGGAAACGTGTGGTACATTCCACATCAAGGGGTTTATCACCCAAGAAAACCAGAGAAAATTAGAGTTGTATTTGATTGTTCTGCTAAATATGAGGGCACAGCTCTAAATGATCACTTACTGACAGGACCTGATCTCATCAATAGTCTGACAGGGGTTCTCTGTAGATTCCGCAAACATCCAGTTGCAATCATCTGTGATGTAGAGAAAATGTTTCATAGATTTCATGTATGCAGAGGACAGAAATTACTTGCGGTTTCTTTGGTGGGAACAGGGGGATACTAGCCAGGCTGGCGCCGCCTACTGGTTCCGGCGAATTTCATTTGCCTCAACCATGTAGTCAGGAAACTAGCAATGCGTTTCGGTTTGCTCCGTCCGCCAAAACGGTAGGACCAATCAGCGAGCAGATGTGGCGATGACGGGCGATGACGTTGAACTGAAGCGCCCAAACTTAAATACCGGTGTAGTTCCCAAGCTGCGGTAAACAGTTGACGAGATGGATGTCGGCGAAGCTATACGCTCTGTGCTTGAAACTATTCCGGATATTGAAGACTTAAAGCCAGAACAAGAAGCATGTTTGACGAATTTTTTGGAGGGCAAAGACGTTTTTAGCATACGTCACCGCCAAGCAGCAGCGATTAGTCGAAGCAAACGGAAGCAACCGCCTCCCGGAAGCAAACAAATCTCTACGGCTCGTGTTCAGACGCTATATGAAATGTAATGAAATAAGCGGCTGATGCATCAGGCTAGGGGGATACTAATTCAGAGCCAAAAGAATATCGCATGAAGGTCCACCTCTTTGGGGCAGCGTCCTCCCCTGGGTGTGCCAATTATGGTATGAAGTCCTGGTGAACTGTGGAGCAGCTTAATTGCTAGCCTCGTAAACCAGCCTCTCGCAGAAATGCATTTCATTTAATTCCGAGGGAGAGTCTGGCCTCATTGCCGCTGTAAGCGTTTGGCCTGAAACCCTCAGAAGGCCGAGCCAATCAGTGTCGCCGCTGTGATTGACACAGCACGTTGGCCAATCAGGGACCGACTGGTGCAACGCCCCGTCACTACACCAAGTATGCTACTGTCATGATGTAGTGTCATGCACTTGGTTTTATCTAATACTGTTGATAATATGTTCTGTATTCTTAGATTAGCCGCCTATGGACTGGTGTTGAAAATTAGCACTTGTGCTAAACACACTCAAGCAAAGCATCTGGTCTGTCCACTGGAACAGTCTTAATGTATTTGTGATGTCCATATCAAATAAATAAACTGATTGCTGATTGGCTGAATGGGGTTGTCTGTCAACGTTGCTACCAAAGATATTAAACCGTCTTTGCTACTACTCCCGCCCAGCTCCCGCCCACCCCAAACGCTTACAGGGGGGATGAGGCCAGACTCTCCCGAGAAATGAAATGAAATGCATTTCCGCGAGAGGCTGGTTTACGAGGCTACTTAATTGCCTCCTCTGGGTTAGGGATTGAGTTAGCTCTCTCGGCACGCCACTGCGATATGGAAAAGACGATGCCAGAGCCAGCACTTATGCTAGCTCGCTAAATTCTATGAGACAGTTGCAGCAACGTTCTGGCAGAAAAGAACAAGCATTGTGTATTTGTGTGCTCTGGAGGCTGGACTTGGAGAGAAGACTGAAGAAAGGGGCTTGGACCTTTGAATTGTGTCTTTTCAAAAATGTAGGCTGCCTGAACCGTTTTTCCAGGATCTCCTACTCTACTGTACCTTTAATTTACAACCTGCTACATGGTATCATCTAATACAACGGGCTATAACTACTGTTTGACTGATTGCCTCTTGATAGCCTATTCTCAACATGATGGAGTTAGTCTAACATTTAATCATGTGATCACTTATGATTTATTTGATATGTTTGAACTTGCCGAGCTGTGGTTACATAACCCTCAACTTAACCGTGCGTTATAGCTGTGCTCTGGTACAGCATGACACCTCGGCTGCCGTATGACATCAATGCGCCATAATAAAAGGATTAACTGAGTGACTGAATGGCTGACTGACCTTGGTCTGGCTGGTTAAGTGACTGCTCTGACACTCTCCACCTCCTCAGGCTGTGTGAAGGGACTAATGCTTTCAGATCAATACTAAACACATTCTGTCCTCTGGAATCACATCAGGAGGATGTGAAGTGCTGAGTGGGAAGGACATGAAACTTTTTTTTTTTTCCTTTTTTTTAATGCGTCTTTGCTCACTGACAAGATCTTTACACAGTCAGACATGATTGATTTTGAACAAGGGCAGCTCATCATGTTCTCATTTTATTTGCTATATAACAACAACAACAACCCACACTATGTCACTTAGAATTTGAGATGCACCAATAATCATTCAGGGACTAGACAGAACAAAACACTGAAATAAATTTAGCATACAATAATTAAAGGCAACAGTTGTGGGCTATGTGACATTTGTACAAATTACTGAGCTCAACAAGGTAAACCATCAGTGGTGTATGTGGAATAAGAGCGGGATGAATTTATCAGAGGCCTTACAAGGACTGTTTTAAAAAGTGAATTGATAATAAAAACAAACAAAATAATAATAACACAAATAAAAGCAGAAGGTAGTCAGACTATTTCAAATGCACGTTAGATAATTAATCAGAAAGATTCCTGTGGATAGGTTTGTCATGTTCATATGCACAAAATTCCTTTTATGTTGCACATTTAAAAAAAACACTTACTTGAGAATTTGAGTCTGATAAAAACAGACCTGTTTTTCTCCGGCTTCATCTCCCAGTCTCTTGTTCTGCCTTGTTCACTTTATTTTCTCTGTGTCTCTTTCGTTACCGCTCAGCATCTCTTATGCTTTACCCCTGTTTTTCTCATGTTTGACCACCTGTTTTCCACCATGTTTTTTATACTCGCCCTCCCTCGCCCACATATCTTTCAAGGACGATCTACAGGTAAAGATGTGTTTGCTGCAGCAGCAATCCTGACAGCATCTAGGTTTATTTTTTTCTTCCCCCCGCAGACTCAGAACAACTCTACTTTGAAATCCATCATGTCTCTTCTTGTGGTCTCAGCATGAGGATAGGTGATGGGGAGAGGGGGTGGAGGTTGACAGCTGGCTTTCGGTCTGGGAATGATGTCACAATGTCTACCTTAATACCTCTGGAAACTGGTATCCACGTCAGACAGACTTCAACGTGAATAAGCCCTCCAACTCATCCCTCTAACTGCTGAGATTATGTCTGACAATGGAGGGGAGGGGTTGTGTATCCAACTCAACACACACACGCACGCACACACACACACACACACACACACACACACACACACACACACACACACACACACACACACACACACACACACACACACTCTCATGCACACACACACCTCGACCTCTTTCCTCAATTCAGGAAGAGCTGAGCTGAGCAGCTTTGGGATTCAGGTTGAGTTTAGGATGGATTGATTGCAACCTGCAAACATGTACTCAGGGCTCCAATACATAACTCTCAGGGGAGAAATAATGTGAGTCGTAAAGACTGCAATTCCTTGCACCTAAATAGCCCAAAAAAAAAAAAAAATTATGGGCTATATGGTTAGACACTTGTTTCATTTTATTATCTAAAATTACTCATTTAAAATTCAGGAAAATTTTAATATGTTTTAGGGTTTACAAAAACACATGCTGTGTAATATCAAAATGCAAACTGCATCTACTGACATAAAATAGCCAGTCAGTCTGGGAGTAAAGTAATTAGCCCATAGGCAAATGATAGATATAAATGTATGCATGTATGAATTGTAGCTACATATGAAGCAATAAATATGTGCATGTTAGAAATTGCATAAACAACCAACAGAAGTGTGTATGTTCTTATCTTGTAGACATGTAAAGAAATTGATAAGAAAAACCCATAAACATATTGCATATTGTATGTTGTTTTAAGCTTGCATTGTAATCATAAATTACATAAACAATTTTAGCATAGAGAAGCTAACAGATCATCTCCCATGCAGTGGATGCAGAACCAAGAGTTCATGCAGAGTCTTCATGTGTGAAGAGTCACTCAGTCAGAGGAATGGGTGTCAAAGGCCAAACAGTCAGGGACACAACAGAGGCATCAAGAGATGATAAAGAGCGTCCCTCATAGACCACAGTAGCCGTCGTGTCTGATGTTGACAGATCTGAAACACTCCCACTATCCCATGACCCCTGGTGATGTGTCAACATGCATCTCAACTTATGTGAAAGAACAAACATCCAAAATGAAAACACTTGAGTATCATATAGAAATGTGAGGCAGCTGTGTTTTGTGTGAGGGGGCGAAAAAAAAAAGGTCTTTTGAGGAGTTGGAGCGTGGATCAAATGTCAACCCACAAGAGACGGCTAATAAGAGGCAAGGGATCTGGTGAAGTCGGTCTGTTTTCTACTTTTTCATAATGATTGCTTCATAATTTCTCCCCCTCTCCCCCTTGAGACGCTCTTAGTGTGTTCAGTGGAGCCTGTCTGAAGGAGCCCGGCACCACAAGACTATTTTTCCTCCCTGTTGAGGATGCAGATGTGAAGATTCTGTCTGACAGTTTCTTCTTCATCTTCAAACATTTCAACCTGTCTCTAGCCTGGTGTGAAGAACCCAGGGACTCTTTTTCAAATGAGGAGGCTTTTGAGGGCAAGTATTTGGACTAAAATCCACTTTGTACACATTTTCCAGCCCCCCACAGTGCTCCAGCAGGCCACCCCTGTGCTGAGGCTGAAGTTACAGTAGAAGAAGTAGAAATGTCTGAAAAACATGCAGCTTAATAAACAGTAGGGGATGCCGATGGACCTAAATGGACTTTTAAAATTTAAATTGACCCTTTTGTGTGTGGACACCAAAGTGTTTGCTGTCATTCAGAACCACTAACATGCAGCCAGTTTGATGTTAGTGTTGTTTCAACTAAATTTCAATAAAAGAGCACCCCAGCAGTGTTGATGGTTCCCATGTAGCCCAGATACATGAATCCCATAAATAGTGGTTAGATCATTGCATTTTGTTAGGACATAAGCACTTACAGTGCTGCCGACAGTACACTACAATGTGTTTTCAGCACACTCCTCCAAGTGTCCAACTGATACGGCTTTAATAGCACAATGGCTGCACTTCACTGTGTCTCCTGACGACCATCTCACCACGTTTAACGGATGAAGATGGTCCTGAAAACATCACAGCTCAGCGGGAGAGTGCAAGCTCCTTTCATTTCACCAGTGTTTTTAATTTATTAAGTTTGAAAGACAAAGAGGATTAGTGCAAACGGGAAAGTTACCGTGAAAAACCTCCTCCATTACTGCAATGAACTTCTGTTGAAATTCCACAGGACGCCTGGGCTCCCACGGCCACAACAGCGTAGGTTGGAATAATGGAGTTAATGCCTTCCACTTACAAGCAAACTCCCTGTTTACAGCTTCTTATTATGTGCTCAGAGTGTCTCTTCAGTGTTTACAGGACAACCTGAGGACAGGAGACAGAGTGAGTGCATTAGTGCGAGGGGAGCCTGAGACTGACTCCGGCCTCAGGCTCTACTGCACTGATTCTAAAGCCAAACTTCAGGATGTGGAATGGCTCTCAAGACGGACACAGACTCTTTACAACAGAAAGCCCCTTTTAAATATCTCTTTTGTTTTGTTTTCCATCCTGAGCTTAGATTCCCTGCTATCCTGTGAGACTGGATTCAAAACGAAAAAAGTTTCAGCAGCTAATTACCAGAAAAAAATGGGTTCAGGGACTTGAGGGGCCCATGAGGAGATTTCCAAAGGTTCTCTGCTAATGGTGGAGGGGTTTAATTTCACAATTATTTCATCTGCAAACAAATGAGAGAGAGAAAGCGAGTAATTGTCCTTTAAAGCTGGTAGGGTTGTCTCAAGACAAGCGCAATAAGGCAGATCCTTACTCTTTTCAAAGATTATTATTCACAATCAAAAGGCATATTCATTGAGGTTTTCATTCATTTATAACAGCATATAAGAGATAGAGAGTCCATTTAAACACTATTCTTGTATTTTTAAGAACCAAAATCCATTGGGTCTCATTCATGAAACGTGAGTAAATCAGTGTGTAGATTTGCACATAAAAGCTCACTCTACTAAAACTCTACTCCGGATTCATGAACGGTGCGGGAAACTCAGATTTGATCGTAAACACGTGTGTAACTTCATGAATGCCAACCCATCGTAAACTAACAACACGCCCCCGGTGATCAGCAATTAGCATAGATCTCCATACATGAATAGCCATATAAGGAGATCCTGACCACCATATAAGGAGGTAGGTGCATCCTGCTCACCTGCCGCCATGACGCAAATGAGGAAAGAGGGAGAGAGAGAAAAAAAGAGAGATCATGGATCAAAGTCATTTTGGGTGAAGTGGAGTCCAGAAAAAATATTTAATTCTCTTCTGTTAGTAGTGGTGTGACTGGGACAGGTCAAAGGCGTGGAGGGAAGAAACAGATTTAGTGAATTAAGTAGGCCTATCCTTGGTTGATTAAAGAACCGTTTAAGGAGTAAAGCCAGAATAGTTCGATATGAAACATGAAAAAAAAAAAAAAAAAATACACACAACTACAGAGCTACAGCAGCGACGGGAAGGGGAGGCTCTTCACAGCCTCAGCTGTAGAGGAGCATGGTTGTATCAACACATGAAGTTATATAGGCAGGTTATATTGTTACAGAAGCACCAGTCGTCTGTCACAGCTCCATCCAAACCGGTGCCGACTGCGCTACTGCGCAGGGTGAAGTGTGCGCCCACCAAGCGTGTAGCAACACAAAAAAGTTTTTTCCGATTTTATATCAGATTATTATCATCATTAGATGGAGCCTTGACGTGTTTGTGCGTGTCCGATCCCTAAAACGTCTCTCTCTCCAAATATTTCTAATTGTTTGTCATGTTTAAATTACGTGTTTCAAAGGTGTCGGCGTATTTTGAACATGAGAGAGAGTAATACGGATTAAAATTGTAATTTTCAACAGTGACAAGCAGTATTTATTTGCATTCCTACATTTACACAAGCGCTACACACAGTCCGGAGCAGGTGTAGATTTTGTGAGTAGCTACGAAAAAATCAGCACTACTAAAAGATTGATGAATGTGGAAATCCACGTAAATTTGCGCTGCTCAGGGTTTACACAAAAATCCGCGCTGCTCACGTTTCATGAATGAGACCCATTGAGTGTGGGTGTGATTTAACATTTCTCTCAGGCTTCACAGTCAAACTAAATCCTGGAGGGTTGAAATGGAGTCAGGTGGATGGGGCTTGGATGGCTGAGAGCGGTGACTGCTTAATGGTTACATCACAAAGTTACAAAGTTACTGATGGCTTGTATAATCAATTGATACAGAACCTAGGCTTGCTATATAATCAAAAATGGTCTGATGAGAGACACAATAAAAAAGTCAGCTTCATTATTATTTTTCATTCACACAGCCACAGTACTGTATGTTCAAAATACATTTGATTTGACCACATTCAGAGCAGGTTTGTGACTCTCTGGGGATCTGACCTCATTCCACCTTTTGACAAATGTCACAAACTTAATATATCAGTTTAAAATGGGTAAATTATGATGTTGGAGGTATGATACATTTGTCTTGTACCTTGATTTTCAAAGATCAAAGTATATTTAATGGATTATTTCGTTAGTGTAGTGTAAATGACCTTTAATATGAGCATAGTATTTTCATAAATGTGTTTTTATGTTTACTTAGTAACATTCTTTAAAGCCAGGCTTTTATTTTTTATATATTAAGCAGACGGATATTTAGGGCTTTTATTTTGAAAGCGTCTCGCTGAGACCTCGTACACATCCGGTGCTTCGGACTTCACCGGCAGAAGGAAAAGTGTGTCTTCAATGCTAAAAGCAAGCAAAGTGTGTCTAACCCACATGAAACGCCCTAGCACCTGGCTAATAAGGGGCACAAGGTTTGTTTTGTTACCATTTAATGCTGTATTTATGTCCGGCTCGAGTTTGGTTGCCGTGGATATTTTCATGCATAAAACGTATTGTGGTTAGCGGTAGCTACTATTAGCATCGGCAAGCTGCCGTGTCGGTCTGTATTGAAGTGAGATGAAGCTATAAGCTAACTCGTAGGTTGTTTTGGTAATGCAACGGGACGTATTTTGTCTGTTTTATATGCGGTCTGCTAAGGTTAAAAACTGTTTATTGGGTTAAAAACGAACGGTTAAAAATGCTAATTTCATGTCAAATATTGTTTTATATTGCACTCTATGGGAGGTTGTCTTTCAGTTAAAATGTGAATTTTCCCTCATGACTGTAACATCAATCGTAGCAGTTAAAATATATATTTAAATTCATGGAGTAAAACCTGTGAGTCTACAATAAGTTTATTAGATAAAAAGAGAGTCAACTTACATGATTGTTTGTGATAAAGGTAGTTAAAGGTAATTTCAAGTAAGAGTAAAGGTAACTGTATTTTGTTTTCTTCTTTTCATAGCTCTTACGGTGTGTTTACATTGAATACGGTCCAAGGAATAAACCATTGTGAACCATCAGTTTGAGAGTCCGACCATCATTTAGCCGGGGATGCTACAGTAAGAGCTTCACCTCATCCGTCACATCACGCCGCTGACCAAGGACAACTGCAGAGGGACCTGATGTGATGGTCAAGGATTGTGGTACCTGCTCACAACATGGAAGCATCAGTAAAGACGCCTCCAGACGACAGAGACTCCGAACAGATGAAGGATAAGGATACTGAAGAGGAGGATCTCCGTCGCTCTGGTCGCCTACGGAATCCCACGGAAAAGATGCTTGCATTTCATGAGGAGGAGGCCCACAAAAAGGAGAAAAGGTTGACTCACATTTATGAACAATGGAAGATCCAGGCACGTAAGGCTAGAGAACAGTTAAAGTTAAACATTCCTGAAAGTGACATTGCAACTCTTATAGACACACTAGAAGAAGGAAAAAACTGTGTTATAAACCTGTACATAGACATCAGAGCTCACCTCACTCCGTCTAATGAGACAAGACGTCGTATTGATGCCTGTGAGGCAGTTACAAGGGACATTGTTAAAATTGCTCTTGAAAGGATATCAGGCATAGATGGAGAATTTGATAGTGAAGCTGTAAGGCAACGTCTTCATGAGCTTCTTAACAGAGACTACGCTCGCTCCATCTACGGATCCACAGCTTCACCTCCAAGTCAACACTCAAGTAAAGGTTCCAGTCAACACTCTGTCATAGCAGCAAAAAGAGCAGACGCTGCAGCAGAATTAGCAGCAAAGGAAGCAGAGTATGAAGTGTTATTGAAGGAGGAGAAACAAAAAGAAAAGATTCAACTCTTAGAGGAGAAACAAAAAGAAAAGATTCAACTCCTAGAGGGACAACAAAGGAAAGAACTTGAAGCTCAAAAACGTGAGTTGGAAAGATTAAAGGCAGAGAAGGACATTAAAGCTGCACGAGCTAGGTTCACAACTTATGATCAGGAAGTAATGCAGGAAGCAAGTGTTCATTCTGTAGATCAGATGAGAACGAGAGCACATCAGTTTGTGTATTCTCCTCCTTCAGCTCTCATACAGCAGCCCACTGATATCACAATGACAGCATCACCTGCAAGGACAGATGTAAGTTATCTGGCTCAGGCAGTCCAAGATAGCGTAGCTCTGAACAGGCTCCCAATGCCAGAACCGTCTGTATTTACTGGTGACCCTATCCAGTTCATTGAGTGGAAGGCTTCCTTCACATCCCTCATAGACAAAAAGAACATTGCTTCAGCTGACAAATTACATTATTTGAAAAAATATGTAGGAGGTCCAGCTCGAAAGACACTTGATGGCATATTTTATAGAAATGATGATGAAGCCTACAAAGATGGATGGAACCGTCTCAACCACAGGTATGGTCAGCCGTTTGTTATACAAAAAGCATTCAGGGAAAAACTAACAAACTGGCCAAAGGTCCATCCAAGAGATGCTGAGGGACTTAGAGCATTCGCTGATTTCTTACACTCATGTCTGGAAGCCTTGCCTTATGTTAAGGGTCTGGACATTTTGAACGATTGTGAAGAAAACCAGAAATTGGTCCAAAAGCTACCTGATTGGGCAGCATCACAGTGGAACCGCAAGGTCACTCAAGTCATGAGAGTTGACCAGGAGTTTCCCAGCTTCCAGGAGTTTGTCTTCTTCATTGTAACGGAGGCAGAAATTGCATGTAATCCTATTACTTCATTCCACGCTCTCCACTCATCAGAGGCTAACTCATCACGTCATCTGAAAGAAAAGAAATGTAAATCCAGTGTTTATCACACACAGACAGTTACAGAGAATGAAACACAAGGACAGTTAAGAACAGGTTTAAAGCCACCATGTGTGTTTTGCCAAGACAGTAAACATCAACTTCATCGCTGTCCTGAGTTTAAAGGGAAAGCTCTGGAGGAACGACGGAAATATGTGAAAGAAAAGAAGCTTTGCTATGGCTGCTTGAGGACGGGCCATAACGCCAAGGACTGCCGCAATAGACATTCATGCGACAAATGTAAAGCAAGACATCCTACGCTTCTCCATGATGACACCTACACCAAGGCCAAGCCTACGTCAGTCTCAAATCAAAGTAACACAGAGGAAACAGCAACCACATTGGCTCTCAGTGTGGCAACTAAGGAGCCATCTACCAACACTTCAATGATAGTGCCAGTGTGGGTTTCTTCTGTCAGCAATCCAGGTACGGAAAGACTTGTTTATGCGCTGCTTGATACCCAAAGCGATACAGTCTTCATTGACCAAGAAGTCAGCAATAGTTTACAGACTGAAACTCATCCTGTAAGACTGAAACTAACAACCATGACAGGAAAGGATGCATTAATGCATAGTCAAAGAGTGTCAGGTTTGAGAGTGAGAGGTTACTGCTCTGCTATCCACATTGATCTCCCCCCTGCTTACACCAAGGACTGTATACCAGTGAATCGAACACACATTCCTACCTGTGACACGGCACGGAACTGGAATCATCTCATCAAAATAGCAGATGAAATCCCACCACAGCTGGAATGTGAAGTCGGTCTGCTGATCGGCTACAATTGCTCAAGGGCACTGGCACCACGGCAGGTAATCCTTGGAGGAGATAGCGAACCATATGCAGTTCAGACGGATTTGGGGTGGAGTATCGTAGGCTGTTCACCTCACCACAACTCACCAAGCATCACCAACATGTGTCACAGAGTTTCAGTCAGAGAGCTTCCTCCAGTGACCCCAGCTGAGGCACTCAGGGTTCTCGAGTCTGACTTTAAAGATGCCAATAAGGACGGAAAGACTGTGTCTCAGGATGACATCCGCTTCCTGGATGTGTTAAAGGAAGGGATCAAGAGGAACATTCATGGACATTACGAGATGCCACTCCCCTTTAAAGAGAGACCCTATCTCCCTGACAACAAACAACTGGCGATGGTACGGCTCAGTCACCTTAAAAGAAAGCTGGCGAAGGATGACAAGTACAAAGAACATTATGTGAAGTTTATGGATGAAATCATCATAAGAGACTTACAGAGGCAAGTGCATCCAGAAGAGTTAAAGTTGCTCAGTAAGGTAACTCAACTTCCCTCTCAGAGTAAACTGTTTCAGATGGATGCTTTTCTTGATCAGGATGGACTCCTCAAGGTGGGAGGAAGACTGAAAAATGCATCACTCCCTACCTCACTGAAGCATCCAGTGATCATACCAAAGAGTCATCCCATCACCAAGGCAATAATTGCTCACTGTCACGAGAAAGTCCAACATCAAGGAAAAGGCTTGACTATTAATGAGATCAGATCAAATGGATTCTGGATTCCAGGAATCAACAGAGCTGTGGCAACGCATCTGCATCAATGTGTTACATGTCGAAAACTCAGAAGATTCACAGAGGAGCAGCGAATGGCAGATTTGCCGTCTGAGCGTGTGGATCCATCACCACCTTTCACCTATTGTGGAATGGACTGTTTCGGTCCGTTTTTCACCAAACAAGGACGCAAGGTACAAAAGAGATACGGACTGCTTTTCACCTGCCTTTGCTGTCGAGCTATCCACATTGAAATGTTAGACGACATGTCGACAGATGCCTTCATAAATGGACTTCGTTGTTTCATTGCAATAAGAGGAGCAGTACGTGACATAAAATGTGACCAAGGAACGAACTTCGTTGGAGCTAAAAATGAACTGAATGAAGCTCTCAAGCAATTGGATGCTGATCGTCTGACTACGTTTTTGGCTGAGAAACAGTGTGACTTCAGCATGAACGCTCCGCATGCAAGCCATGCTGGAGGCGTATGGGAGAGACAGATCCGAACGGTGAGGAATGTTCTTCGTTTAACTCTTTCACCCTCATCAGGCAGGCTGGACGATGCCTCTCTACGGACATTCTTTTATGAGGTAGCAGCTATTGTGAACAGTCGTCCACTCACCGTTGACAACTTAAATGATCCAGATAGTCCAGAGCCGCTAACGCCCAATCACCTGCTCACCATGAAACCCACTGCAGCCTTACCACCTCCTGGCAGATTCATCAGAGAGGACATGTATGCTCGGAAGAGGTGGCGCCGTGTTCAGTACCTTGCAGAGCAGTTCTGGGGCCGGTGGAGAAGAGAGTATGTGTACAACATCGCCACCAGACAACGCTGGCATACCCCAAGGAGAAACCTCAAAGTCGGTGACATTGTGATGGAAAAGACAGAAGATCAACCTTGCAACGAGTGGAAATTGGCTAAAGTTGTAGAGACAGTGACTGATAAAGATGGACTAGTGAGGAGAGTGAAGATTCGTGTTGGAGACCAGAAGATGGGAAAGGAGGGACAGCGTTCTGGCAAGCCATCCATCGTTGAACGTCCAGTGCAGAAGCTGATCCTGCTCCTAGAGACTGTTTAATCACCCCCTTCACTCCACAACCTATCCTTTACAGTATGAAGAGTTTATGGACATTTTTGACTCAAGCACTAAAGGTTAAAGGTCACATGGTTTAGAAATCATTCATGCTTTACATCTAATAAGGGGATGAAAAACCAGTAATGATTTGGTGGGAGTGTAAATGACCTTTAATATGAGCATAGTATTTTCATAAATGTGTTTTTATGTTTACTTAGTAACATTCTTTAAAGCCAGGCTTTTATTTTTTATATATTAAGCAGACGGATATTTAGGGCTTTTATTTTGAAAGCGTCTCGCTGAGACCTCGTACACATCCGGTGCTTCGGACTTCACCGGCAGAAGGAAAAGTGTGTCTTCAATGCTAAAAGCAAGCAAAGTGTGTCTAACCCACATGAAACGCCCTAGCACCTGGCTAATAAGGGGCACAAGGTTTGTTTTGTTACCATTTAATGCTGTATTTATGTCCGGCTCGAGTTTGGTTGCCGTGGATATTTTCATGCATAAAACGTATTGTGGTTAGCGGTAGCTACTATTAGCATCGGCAAGCTGCCGTGTCGGTCTGTATTGAAGTGAGATGAAGCTATAAGCTAACTCGTAGGTTGTTTTGGTAATGCAACGGGACGTATTTTGTCTGTTTTATATGCGGTCTGCTAAGGTTAAAAACTGTTTATTGGGTTAAAAACGAACGGTTAAAAATGCTAATTTCATGTCAAATATTGTTTTATATTGCACTCTATGGGAGGTTGTCTTTCAGTTAAAATGTGAATTTTCCCTCATGACTGTAACATCAATCGTAGCAGTTAAAATATATATTTAAATTCATGGAGTAAAACCTGTGAGTCTACAATAAGTTTATTAGATAAAAAGAGAGTCAACTTACATGATTGTTTGTGATAAAGGTAGTTAAAGGTAATTTCAAGTAAGAGTAAAGGTAACTGTATTTTGTTTTCTTCTTTTCATAGCTCTTACGGTGTGTTTACATTGAATACGGTCCAAGGAATAAACCATTGTGAACCATCAGTTTGAGAGTCCGACCATCATTTAGCCGGGGATGCTACAGTAGAGTATTTTTAACCTCCAGTCTTTCACAACAGTCTTCATATGCACAACTCTAATCCAGTAACTAGCCTGGTGCCAGAAACCAAGTAGTCCATAAATAAGCTCTGGACCTTAACCTCTGGACTGTATCTGTTCTGAAGCTATCTAATGTTGTGGAGCAAGCACTTGCCCACTTGTTCATATACTGTAAAGTGACACAATGATAACGGTTTTGTTCACATGTTCACAGGCCGCTCTCCACTGCATCCACAGTCTGGATCCGTGATGAAGATGATCAGGCTTGATGAAATTACAGAGGGATAGTAAGATGATGTTCCCCCCGTACTCCCATCTATATATAACTGATATTAAATGATGTGTGATGGGTAATGATAAAACTGCTCAACTTGCAGCTGTCTTCAGTCTGCATGCTGCAGCATGTTTTGTGACTGGATCATAATGTCTTTAGGTCTGTATCATCTGACCCATTTTATTTTCCTGTGACTCACGTCTGGGTACCAGAGCAGTTGCTGAAGCAGTCTGCTTCAACCCCTCTCTTCCCTCATCCTCTGATCCCCCCCACCTCCCTGCCCCCTCCTCATTTCCCACATTCCTCCAAACTGACGTTTCCTGCTGTTGTGCAACATCCATCGCCCTGCAGAGAGGCCAGTACACTGCAGGATCCTGACAGGTAACTCCCCAGACGGCCATTTGCCTCCGCTGGCAAAAACCTATCCCACGCTTTACTTGTAAAAAAAAAAGAAAAAAAAGAAAAAAGAAAAGAAATTATCTTCAGTACGACCAAATATCTCTCCTGAGTATCTCCAAGTGACTATGTTTGTTAATGGCTTTAAAAAGGTCTGTCAACTCCTTTGTGGATGAATGGCAGCTGCGGTCAGTTACTGTGGCCTCCAGACTTCGGACAGGTGGTTTTTGTTACAGGAATGGTTGTGATGTCTCTCAGCTGCGGTTCAAACACACTCAGACTAAGTCATTGTCTTCATGTTGATGTATTGTGTCCTACAGTGAGAAAAAAGTACTTCAAATGATGCCACATCTCCAACAAAGATGGCAGACACCTGTGTGTTCACACCAAAAGCGTCTGCGGACACTTTGGTCGCTGGCATCGCGTTGCCTAGCAGGCACTTGCAGAAGTGGGTCAAAGGGGTGGGACGTTCAAGCTGCCCTGCAGATGTGTCCATTTAGGCTCTCTCAATTTCTCCCGCTGTGAGAATCCCAGTCTGCAATTGGCTGCTGCTTCAGCGGCAATGCTACTGATTTGCATAAAGTTGAGCTTCTCTCAACTTCAAACTGATGCTCTGGATGCTTGCCAGCGTCAACGCCAGCGTCCATTGGATATGAACGGCTGCCAGCTGCCTACGATACTCATGACACTTTTTTGGTGTGAATGCACAGTGAGGTTGCACTCTGTTTTGTGTGCAACCAGGTTGACCAATCCGACTGAAGTTTTTATTTGCAAAATTGTGTTAGAGAATTTACTAATTTTGGTCGTAGCTCATGTATGAGAGTTTTAGATGTTTTTTTTAGCAACCCAAAACTCTAAGCAAAAGATTACCAGAGGCCCCTCCAATTAACATTCATCATGTAATATTGACTCCAACAACAACAACAACAACAACAACAAAATACAAATCAACTTTTATTCCAAATTCTCACTATAGTAGAAAAAACAATGACAAACAAACAAAAAAAACGAATGAATAAATAATGACTGTGCCCTGATCATTTTATTGCTGCAACTTATATTATATGAATTATCTAATAATCTAATTAAATAATTTTACAATCTGTACACCTGTATCCATTTAAATTGTAGCCTACTACCGGCAAAAAAATAACAATTTTGCTAAAACCTGCACTTTTTGTTTTATCCAATCCTTCACTGTGACTATCCATGGAATTTAATAATTATTATTAATAATAAATCATTTCACACCTTTTCCATGAAAAGCTAAGTGGGCAGGTCAGATGACCAGCATATTCAGTTGACCCATCACCAACCAGAGATGTGAAGAGTAAATGAACGTACAGCCAATCACCAAATCCCATTGGGGCCCCTTTGGGGAGGTTTTCTCCGGAGCTGTCAGTGCAGATCATCCATTGGTTGTAGTGGAAGTGGTTGTCGTTGAATGCTAGGAATGTGATACACATTCGGTTTGCCAGTGTTGTGCTGATTCTCTGACAGACAGTTGGTGGCACTAATGTGTCGAGAACAGACCACACATGATAACCCGCAACAGAATTTGTAGTCAACGCCGATGAGATGAAACTCTGCCACAAAAAAAACAGTAGTTCTGAATTTAATCTGCTTAAACATTTTCAACCCTGGCTGGTGGGAGGAGATGTATAAAACTCTTCATATCATTGGAGCCACTGACAAATCTCTTCTCACTGCTGACAAAATCATTTGGGCTGATTGTTGCTTCTGAAAATGGTGACAGGAACGTAAACTGAAAAAAGACAATGTTTCATTGACTCACAGCCCACAGTGCTATTTTCAGAGAGCTCATCATTGCTGTGTGCACCCATGTTCCTGTTGCCTTGAGGCATCCTGAGTATACGAATGTTTTCTGAGCCACAAGGTCAGACAGGCAGTGGCAGTGGTGTTAAGACAGCTCACACCCACACACACACACACACACACACACATACAGCACACAACAGGGATGAGAAGAGTCTTAAATTATTCAAGAGTAGACAAAAACCCAGACCTGGTAACTTTTCAAAGTGTGAAAGAGAAGGTTTCTCTGTCAGCGGAGCCCCCTGGGTCCAACAGACGCAAACCTCTTCGCATTCTGACCGTTCAGGCCTCTGTTTCCTGTTGGAGGAAACAACTCTGGTCCTCTGTGAGCAGACACACAATGCAAAAAAATGCCTCAGAGCAGGCAAGGACACACACACGCACATGCACACATTACACACACGCACACACACACACAGAGGAAGGAAGAGATGTCTTGGCTCTGCTCTTGCAACATCAGGTGACAGAGATGCATCTGGAATTCATCTGCATTCTTAGCCAAATCTATAAGAAGTTTCATGCCAGTTTATTTAGTCATGCTGCTTTAATTTTTATAAATACACCACTGAGGAGCAGGTTATGTTAGGTCATTTTGCCTCAGAAAACCCAAAATAGTCAGTGTCCCTTGATGCAATAAATGCTGTTTCAGAGGTTTCTTCAGAATAAAGAATCTGATTCTGGGTCAGTCTCTGAATTATGAAATAGTTCTGGCAGGACACTCTCTGCCGCACATACAAAACGTGCATCATTACCAGCACTTTTCTGAGTCCAGAATCTCAGCGTCATCTGCCGTGGTTGCTGAAATGCTGATGCTCTCTCAGTCGTCTCTTCAAATGGCAGTGTGCTTTCTGCTTTACAAAATGTTTAAAGGGATAGTTAAACATTTTGGCAAATTCGGCTATTGCCATAATCCCTATAGTTTTAGGAGTAGGTTCATTACCTTCAGGCCCTGTTTACATGACAACGCCTGCGGATGAAAATGGCAAAAATATTTAATCAGATGTGCATTTCAGCGGCGTTTTGTGGGCTTGAAAACAGAAAAAAGGGAAACCACCCTCCAGAGTGGAAATCTCAAAAACGCTCCACCGTTGGGTCCCCATGTAAAGGGTGAAAATGTAAAATTGTCTGTGTCAGTCCGCTTGCTCCCTCAGAGCATTATGCATGTGCTGCATGTTCTACTACAGTATAATAACCATGATTTGCTCAGTTTTTGATTGATTTTCACTGAACTCAGATCAGCTGTTGTTCTGGGGTTCTCATTCTGTATAAGCAAACAAACTGAGCTGGCACCAGTTAAATGAATGAATCTTGACCCAGCCTGAGAGCAGACCTACCTGTGGACCTGCTGCAGTTTTTTTCTCCACACTCACTTGTGTTGGTGTTGTGCTGCTGGTGCTAAATCTACTACATTCGAAAACACCCATAAACACAGAGGCTTTCTCATACTAAATAAAAGTTTGCATCTTTGTTGAGCGGATTATCAGCGCTCTCCACAAAGCTCGCATTCACAGTGCTTCTAATCCTGTATTACAGACGCATTTTAAAGGGGACTGTAAAATAAAGTATAAAAACGTCAACATAAACTACTTAAACCACTCTCGCAGCATAATCCACTTCTCTTCTGTCCATCTCAGTGACCAGTGTGTTTTCATTTTTCTTCCTAAACGTGGATACATTTCTCCTAAATTCTCAGACCTTGTCAGGCTTTTTAGCAGCTCACACTTTAAAGTAGTACTAGTCAAACCAGAAAGCGACAGTAAAATACATTTGTACTTCCTTGTCACACATGTGGAGCTGCAGTCTTGGTTATGAGCCTCCTGGTTGTCCAATGGAGGTTACGCATCAGATGGTGTGGTGCTGCCAACATTAATATGTACAGTAACTTACAATTTTTTGCAGTTATAAATTAAAGGACACATATTGAACACATTTCCCATATCTGATGTGTTGATCCATAAAAACATGTATGTGTACTGTAGCTTTATGTTTCCTCTCTGGAGGTCTGTGAGCCAATCAGAGCAGAGGTCCTGACCCCTTTGTCTCAAGGCTAAGAGCTTTGACTGCTTTGTTGTGACATCACAAAGTTGCAAGTGTTTTCTGAATACAGGCTTTGTGCATTCCTCTGTGGACTGTGGTTTTCATACATTAACAATGTTAATATAAAACAACAATTTAACTACACATGGCCATATGCAACCTTTAAAGGGATATTTCAACATTTTGCCAAATTTCCCTGTTGCCATAATCCCTATAGTCATAGCAGTAGGTTCATTACCTTTAATTGTGGGGGAGAGACGGAGGCACACAGTATTTCCACATTTCCCTCATCAAACTAAATACACAATCCAACAACTCCAAAACACTCTCATGGACAAGTAGTGACCTGCACATTCACCACGTAATGAAATAATAATGTAACGTTACAAGATGGAGTTGTTTTCGAGGTAAATATGTAACCAGAACTACATTCCCAACACAGTTACTCGACAGAGTGTCTTCAAAAGCGAAAGTAGTTCAGAGTATTTGCTTCATGTGTTGTAATTTAACATAATTATACGTTGTTATTTCATAGCGTGGCGATTGTGCAGGTCACAACCTGTCCATGAGAGCATTTTGGAGTTGTTGGATTGTGTATTTACTTGATGAGGGAAACATATACTATGAGCCTCTGTTGCAGCTCGCGTCTTTCCCCCGTGGATCTAAAAACAGCTTGCACCAACAATTAAAGGTAATGAACCTACTCCTAAAACTATAGGGATTATGGCAATAGGCGAATTTGCCAAAATGTTGAAATATCCCTTTAAGTATATTTATTGTTGATGTGACAGAGTCGTGTGGGTTGACAAAGAGAAGCTGTGAAACAATGTAAATAAAATATGGAGGTTATAAAAATGGGAACAAACACCTTCTCCTGGTATACACAGAGCATAACAACAGGCTGTGGAGGTGTAATTGTTGCTATTCATGCTACACTCAGCTTTTACCGCCACGTTTGATAGAGCCAGATTGATGCCAGAGGTTAACGTCGGTACCTGCAGAGCCGTAGGGAAACGCAGCCACCATAATAAACACGGTCTTGGCATTGTCAGTTTCCTCAGCACCTCCATTCACAGGTTCTTCATTAGCTCTTGGCAGTGCTGTGGCAGCCTCACATGCACCATGTTTTTTTTCTATTTACATACCAGTTTCAATGAATAGTAATGAGCATTGTTGTTGTTGCTCTGTTTGCTGATGACCTTCTCAGACTCTCCTGGCATGTGTATTATTCTATCTTGCAGGAATGAATTGCATCGGTAGATGCAGGCCATCAGCAGGTTTTAATGCGAGCTTAATGGACTTTCTCTCCGTTTGACATCCACTGCATGCCCACCATGGCCGCCATTACAACATGGCTGCGATGGCAGATAACCATTATACATACATTAATGGTGATAAGTTCCATCTGCAGCGCAATCCAAACAAGCGCTCAATGTGACCTTATTCACATACTCGTCAATATCAGCGTATGGTTCACGTATCTCCGAGGAGGTAAAACATTAAAATCTTCCCGTGACCCTGATGGAAGAGGAAGCTCATGGCTGATGCACACTCACAGATCTTCAACAAGCATCAGGAACTAAACTCAAAGGCTAAAAGTTGACTTAGTGGGAAGACAGACATACAAATATTAAGCATCACCAGGTAGGTTTACCTCTGATAAATATACATCGATCAAACATTTTTCATATAATATCAGAAATATTTTGAGTGAAATAATTAGCCAACAGCATGAATGTGTGTTTACACCATAAACTGCAGTAAACCAATGACAGTCTCATAAACACAGATTGAGACAGTCAAGGTTTTATATAGGCGCATTTCCATTGCAGGAACTTCGGGGTAACTTTACGGGGCCAGCCCCGTTGGTGCGTGTTTCCACTGCAGGAACCTCCCCCACAGGGCCATTTACAGGAACTTTTACGGGGGCCAACGGAGTACCTACTCCGGGTACTCCGTTCGGCCCTGAAAAGCTCCTGGGTGGGGCTCGAGGTTAACTTGGCACTGATTGGCTAAAGCTAGAGCAGGCTCTGATGCTACCAGAAAGCACCAAAACAACCGGCATTTTTAAAAGGGGGAGCAGAAGGGGAGCATTAGCCGAGCAGACACCGCTGTAAACAACAAGAAAACAGCAGGAAGATGTACACAAATGGACCGACGATGAGGTGCAGACATTGATTGCAGTCTACGGCACCGAGGAGATTCAGAGGGGGATTGAGTCCTCGCGGCGAAATGAAAATATCAGCGCACCACGACACACTGGGGATCCATCACGCCGCAAAACAACGCTGTGAAAAGTAAAAAAACAAACAAAAAAAACAAAAACTCAAGCAGGATTACAATCAGCCGTCATGTGCACAAACACACACACCAGAAACGCGGCTACCGCCTCAGCTCCATGGATGTATTATGCTCAGCTCCTTCCATCCTTCTCCGTTGTTGTTATGATTTTTGTGCATGTGCTTGTGACCTGCCTGGGTGATGTCACGGTCGAAACTGTCGCACAGCGATTAAGCGGCGATCGAAACTCATGACGTCGCCGCGGGGTCCGACTCTGCAGTGGAAACCTGGTGGAAACACGACCACTGAGAGGGCCGAGTGAGAGGACGGTTCCTGTAGAAGTTCCTACCCCCTCCCTTTACCAGGAACTCCTGCAGTGGAAACACGGCTTATGTCACAAAACTAAGGAACCAACCCTGCTGGCTTGTGTGAGGGGGGCTAAAACTTTGCCAGTAGGTACACAGAGAGAGAAAATTTGCATTAGCACAATTGCTAACACTGTGTCAGACACAAAAATCTATACAAGATAGATAGATAGATAGATAGATAGATAGATAGATAGATAGATAGATAGATAGATAGATAGATAGATAGATAGATAGATAGATAGATAGATAGATAGATAGATAGATAGATTCACCCAGTCACTATCATATACGACAGGAAACAGATCACTAATACACCAGTGTTGCAGATGTCTGAACATCTGATCATGTGAAACACACCACGTATTTCAAGCTGTGAAACTGAACCAAGACACGAGAACATGATAATGATAATGCCAGCACTTCTGTGGGACAGAAATGTACAAAGGAAAGTCACTCACGATGTAGCCAGTGTAACAAAAAGCACATTCCCTGACAATTGTAACAAGCTGGAAGATAACAGGCAGCAATGATCGCTTCATGTTTTAGAAAAGAAGTGATTTTAAACTAGTACCAGGGGCTTTCTCCACAATTTTCAACCCACTACTCGCGGTATTGGATCCATTCATGTTCTTCTACTGCTGCCTGGGTCGCTGTGCAAAATGACTATTGTTATAACTGAATACAGTTTTACTGTTGTGGAACCTCATTAGCCTAGCCTAACTCTAGACGCACCCTAGCGGCAGCAAATATATTTGCTCCGCAGCTCAGTCTAGAAACGAGCCATAGGAACTTTTTGAGTCGCTTACACCGTTTGTGTTCACCAATCACAGCACTGTTTAGAGAGTCGTTGGGCGGGCTTAACGCGATGACGACATACATTTTAATGATATAGTCTGGCTTGTCAGGCTAACGTCATCCTGCTCTTTGCTCTGATTGCTCAGCGTGAGCTGCGTAGCTGTTGCAATCTTGGCAGTGCCTTGTTCACAAACTCTGGACTTCCATTATTTTTGGTATCCTGATGGTATTCAAAGGTCTTACCCACGATATCACCCACAAAGCCAGTTAATTGCTAAGTAATGATGGTGGCTGATGGTTCTGCCATAGAGTTCCCTTTATCTCTATCTGCTGTTAAATTAGACATTTTAACATGGGAGTCTATTGGGATTAAATCACCATTGGTACGGCCAGTTAGTGCTAAGACACAAATCTTGATAACCTTCCCAATGTTGGGCTGTGTCCATCAACTTGTTGAGTTTATCTGCCCTCTAGTGGTCAAATAAATAAATACGTTACTGCTGCCACTGGGAAAGTCTTAACTTTCATTAGTCTTCACTTTCTCCTCTTGGTCATTAATGTGCAGTGTTTCTGCGGAGCTATTGGTGGATTAGAGGTGGGGAGGGCTGTGTGTTGTACGTTTTATAATGAACAGAAAAGACTTAAAGGCTCTCTGAGAGAGGAGTTGTCCTCTGGGACCTTGGGAGGAAATGGCTGAACTGATTCTCAGAGCATATGGAGGGAAACACCAGAGTTTTATTCTACTGCACTAATTCCAGGTGTGTTTTGTGTCGGTCGTTTTTTTTTTAAATTGACTTTGTAGCTTGATCAGCATTTTTCTTGTCGTTATACTTTTCTCTACTTTGTGGTACCAAAACCTATTTTTCAACAAAGCTTTTCTGTCTGTGTGTTTCCATTTTAGACATTTATATCCAGAGAGAAAGAGCCTTCAGAGACTGTGAAGCTACAGTGGCCTAAGTGGGACAAAAGATGAATTCAAATTGGAGCATTTATGGCATTTTGTGAACTCTCAAATATGTTGGTGGCTGTATAGTGTTGCAACAGACTTAAAAATTGTTTAAACTCTCCTGACCTGAAAATTGCTTTGTTATTGTTGCACATGTGCGACAGAAGGGAGTTCTATTCAAATGAGCCACAGCAAAGCAATTCTGTGGTGTTTTGGTGGAAACTGGGTCTCACACAAAGTGAAATGTGTTGCAAAGCAGCAGCGTCAGTCCTACTGTTGGCAGGATGCATTCAAGCGGAGTATTGAGTGTAGGCCACTTGTGTTGTAGTAGCTTCCAGAGCCCCGACACAAAACCACTAGAAGGAAATAAACTTGAAGTGGAAAACAAGGGTTTAGGTTTACATACGGATGCATGGACATGTCCATATGCATGAACTTGTTCACACTATTTGGACTAAAATCATTACTTCATTCTGATATTCCCTCACAGAGACTGTGTAGCTATCTGAGACGACTGATTTTGTAGTATTAGCATTTGACAGAAAGGGTGGAGACTATCTGGACGATCACCTGGTGTAGTAGCCCCTGAAGTCAGAAGTTTCAGTAACCCTGAGCTCGCAATCCAAGATGGCTGCTCTATGCATCAACAGTGAATAAAAGCTGAACATTAAACTCTTTATCAGTATCAACTTAGTTTTGTTTCTGTCACTGAATTAGTTGTACTGACAGTATTGTGCAACTTCTTCTGTAGACATGTTGTTATGGTGCTTTCACATGCAAACTATCATAGTGTGTTATCAGCTGTAATTAGTTAACAATGCGAACGCAGTCAACTTGGAGCTTTTCCACCTCCCAGTGTCAGGGGTTCCATGCTGCCATTCCGACATCCCACCACTCAGACATCCCACCATTTAGACATACCACCATTCCAACACACCGCGATTCCGACTTGTGAACATCCCACCATTCCGACAAGGCTTTCAATATAAGGAAATGTGCGTTACTCAACAGGTGACTCCCTTCTTTAAGACATGCAGACAGAGGAATACCCACATAGTTGTGCATAATTACGCAGCAGAGCGCAGACAGGGTCTAGTCTGCCTGTGTAGCCTCCACCTGGTCTTTAACTTAACCAATTCCTTTCATCATTGCCTGAGCCCAACCAGTGCAAAATCTTTTGGGGAAAAAATACGCTAATAAAGGAATTGTCGGAAAGGCAGGATGTTTAAAAAAAAAAAAAATACAGTCATTCCGACCAGTTTTTGTTATTAATAAGTTGTTGTTTATTGTTAATTAGTTGTCTGTATGTCTACCTATGTTTCTGGTGGTAAACCAGTTTCCCAAATGGGGATGATTAATAAAGTTTATTAATCGTAGCTAATTAGTAATTTTAAGTTGTGTCTGTCACAGATCATATGTCAACAAACCAATCAGCATACACCAATATAAAGTAGTAGGCTACTCTGTTTTGGAGAGGTTGTGTGTGTGTGTGTGTGTGTGAAAAACACACTTTTGGTTGTGGTTGTAAATGTAATCTGCTATGTCAGACTCATCATTTATTCCCTGCAGCTGTTTGACTGATAATCTGCAGCTTCTGATTTGTGGTGCACCCCTAAACCATTCATAATACCTCCCACATCTAACTTGTAAAACTTGTTTTTTTTGTGTGTGTTTCATGTGTGTCATGTTTTTCTATATCTGATTTCTGTCTACTTCATTTACATTGATGCCCTTTGTGTTTATGTGACACTTCTCTGATTAAATTTACACTGTGTTTTGTGTAACATGCAAACATTATTGTTGACCCATGTGGCATTGTGTGTAACAGCTCGATATCTATGTCATCAGTGTGTTTATCAGTGTGTGTGTATATGTGTGTGTGTGTGTTTGTGTATCTTGGCTTAGTGTAGTTTGAGTTATTAATAACAGGCTTTGTTTGTGAAGTTGCACCGGCGTCGCCTGCACATATGGACACAATCTAAGCAGAGACGTTTTACGACTGACATGCTTTGTTTAGCACATCTCTTTGGACACCCGCAGCGCTGACAGTGCCTTGTGTGACAAAGAGCTTGCACTAATTGCAACCTGACAAATACAAAAAAAACCAAACCACATGGAGACAAACAAAGAGTTCAAACATTCCACAGAGAGCTGCATATATTTCATGAGCTGCTCGTAACAAACAGCAGGTGGTCGGGGACCATCCTGACCAGATACGAGGTTCTATTTTTGCAGTAGTGATGGATGGGGGTGTGCACACACCATCGTCACAGCATGAGTGAATCAATGAATAATAACTAAAAGTAGTGGACCCTGTGGCTTGCTGTGTGCCCTGAAGACTGCAGCTTATACATTATTAGGCCTAATAAAGAGCTAATAAATAATAGAGCTTTTAGCTGAGAACAGCCGGGACTACTCCGCAGGTAAACTGGGCTAGACGAGCCTTTGTAACTAAACATGGTGGGAACAAGTAAAAGACAACATCCTGCTGACTGGCAGGAGGCACATAAAGGGGTTAAAGGTAGGGTTGGAGATCCTGGAAAAATTGTTAGAGCAGGCCACATTATGGAAATACACAAGTCAAAAGTCCCAGCCCCTTTCCTCAGACTTCTTTCTGAAGCCACACCTCCAGAGATCAAGCGAGCGCATCCCAATGTGAGCAACGAGGCTTTCCATGATACTGTCGCGTGTCACTGCGCAGCATTGCTGTCTACCAGCTTTTTCTTGTGGCTCATGCACGTGAAAGAAAACACCTAACATCATAATAAACCACCCAGCATCCAGCTTGCCACCTACCAGACTTCAGTTACATTGCATAACTAGCGTTGTCTTTTCCACGGTCATAAGTCATTGAAGACTCTAATCGTGCACACGTTTAGTGCGGTAGAGTAGTACTTGCAGAGGTAGAGAGGGAGAGAAACCATGATCACGATCCAATTGACTTTAACGTCGCGTTCACGATGATTGGATGCTGTTTTTACAGGATTGTCCATCCCACATGTGAGAGACTTTTTTATTTTTGTGAAGAAGCATTTAATTAATTGGATGCAATCGGAGTGTGAAGAGGATTTAAAACAGATTTGTGAAAAAATGCTCCAGAATAGGATCTCCAGCCTATACCTTTAAGAGGGCCCTGATCCAGGCTATATCATGTAGTGTTGATATTGTAATGAAATTTTACAGTCAATATGAAAAGTAATATGTAGAGAGGCTAAAATTGAGGTAATGTGATCTTGTTTTCTGGAATATTATGACTGGACACAGAGCTTCAGGTCTGGTTCTCTGGTTCTCCTGGTTTTCATTTCAAGACATTGTTTGTTTCATGTTGTGTTTCGCACGTCTGGATAGTCCTCAAGTGTTTCCAACTCCAGGGTTGCACCTAAAACTCTGTCAGTCGTTGTCCAAATGAGCAGCAGAATGTTGGGATAAGATTCAAACTAACAGGAAATAAAAACAGAAACTGGAGGGTTTAGGATTTGTAATAAGCCGGATGTTTACTCCTGATCACCAGCACTTAGAAAGCAGGGATGAGCCCATTAAAGATTAGGTTTCCAAAAACTCCCAACAAAACAAACTGCTTGTGAATTAAATTGTGTTCACTCGCCGTTTTGTGTCGTGTGAAACTAAACAGCGCAAAGTTAACTTTCCCATTTCAGCTCAGGCCGAATTAAACAAGCCCATCTTCTTCTCAGGACAGCGTGGAGACAGATGGAGATGACTCATCTGTGAGGCGGAAATCTTTAAAAACATCTGATAAATCGACTCCAACATGTTTGAGCAAAGATTCTGTCTGTTGTGAACAAAAGAACAAGTCCAGAGAAGAACCATCAACCTTTCCCTCTCACAAAGTCACAGCCATGAGGTTTAAACTGCTGCTTCCTCTCGACGTACAGTGCACAGAGGGAACAGATCAATGCAGCTTAATAAGTGATGAAAACACTGCTGCAGGAAATAGGAAATTGCTCTTCCTCTCGTGTCCTTGGCCGCTGGCTGTTCCTCGCTTATTTAAGACAATGAGATTTCTCAATTAGGCCATCCAGAGCTGATTATTAATCCGGTAGCATGATGTGACTCAGCAGCAGCTTATTACAACACGTCTCCCAAACTCCTCTCCTCTCTTCACCTCTACTTCTGCTCCTTCCTCCCATTGTCCCTCCACTTCTTATCTTTCAAACACTCTTGTTTGTTAATCCTGTTCACTGCTCTTTGCTTCTCCTTCTAAGTCCAACCCTGCGTAAATAAAACCCAAACTGTCACGGCCACAGCTTGAGATATGAGATAAAAATGTGTTTGTACTTATTTATATTTCTGGGCAAACTAACATTTTGAAAAGCAATCGGACACTGAGGGAAGCCAATCTTAAACACAAACAAAATGGCTGGACATTAAAAAAAAGATACTCAGCAAGACACGGCAAGTCAGAACTGTGTCGACATGGATCTGTCCTGCAGATCTCAGTCACTGTGGAACTCTACTTAGCTCTGATGAATGCAGACATGCTCTTAATCAGCCGTTTACATATTGACACGTCTGTGCTTCAGTGGTTTTAGGCTTGTCAATAAAAAAGAGAAATCAGGCTTCCTCTTTCAATTATAGTGTCACATTGATGACAAGGCTCAGTGTGTGCAGTTGTTGTTTAACTTGTATCTAACTATTTACAGTGTACAAACACAGAGATTATATTAGCATTATCAGCTGTTTACTTATGAGTGTAGAAGAAACATTGTTAGGTCAGCATCAAACTTAATTCACTCACCATCAGCTGTCTCTAGAGGTGACTGAGGTGACTTAGCATGCTAACCAACTTAATATGGTCACTTTCCGATACCGAAGAAATTGCACTGGGGGCATATTGAAACCTCTGGTATTATAAACACATGAACAACAAGGTGACTGAAGCTCTTCACAAGCAACCAAGAGAAACCCTACAAGAAGCCTCTGAGCTGTATTTTATTTTGGGGAGGAAATGTTTTCAACCGTTGAGGAAAGTGGAGATGCAGTGTTGACATAAGCCAAATCAGCCTTATGTCCTTTAGCCTGATTAGTGTCCTCCACACAACTTTATGAAAGCTGTTCATCATCATCTGGTTCACATAGCAGTGTGACATCCACTCATTGAGATGTTTACAGACTTGTGCACACCTGCACGCACCAGACGGCATACACTTGTATAGGTGTTTCCTTTGACAATTGATGGCCTGCAAATTCGCATCAGCTAGCATGGCCTACAACATGCTAACTAATTCTAGCAGGATTTGCACAGTTTATTCAATTACTTACTTTTACTATTTACTAATTGTGTAGTTTTAGTGCTTATACTTGCTCTTTTATTTTTTCCACGTCCTTTAATAACTTAGATCAACTTAGATCTTACTCTAGTCTCCCTGGTCTCTATGTTGTTGGGTTCTTGTGTTAGGCTACTTGGATTCTTATGGGTTTATCGCTGTTGCACTTTGTAAGCCGTAGTTTTTAAAGGTGCTATATAAACAAGGGAATTTTTTTAGTGTCATTATATTCAAGAGCTTGCCTTTTTTCCGTGTGTGTGTGCATGTGTGTGTGCGTGGTCGGTGGTGTGTTGCTGTGACAGTTCAGCATGCACCACAACACTGTTCACAGAAAGTTAGTCACAGTAAACCAACATATTCTCAGGAAGTTGGGGCTGCACCCACGGGGACAGACTGAGTCTTAATGAACCTCTGCTGTTCCTGTTGGACTGCAGAGCTCATTATTCTACCTGAACTCATATTATATCGTTACAGGCTTTTCCAGGTGTTGTCTGAGCCACTGTGGACAAAATGTGTCATGGCCGCTGTCCAGGGTGCTGAATCTCTTCCGACTTCTTCCCAGTGTGTTCCTTAACCAGCAGAGCGGACTCCTGCTGGCAGTGACTGATGGACGGTTGTTTGATCTGACCAATGAGCCTCATCATCGCCCTTACTTGCCAAGCTCACTGTATACACCTTGTATTTCCAGCCCCTGATTCTCGCTGGTTCTCCAAGTCCCTCTACTCTGGTTTATTCTGCCTCATTAAGAGAGTTATTTCATATTTAAATCGCTTAAGTGCCTTTTGTGTGGGGTCGGATCAGTTAAGGTTTGCCTGCCTCTTTTTGAAGTGCATTTCTTGTTTTGTGTTCACTGGACTACAGGGGTAGATATCAGGTTTTCAGAAGACAGAAACCACACGTGGGTCCATGTGTCCCCTTTATGAATTATTCCTGATATGATGGAGACTCCATACTTTGTCTGACCTGAGTCTTCTCGACAGTCATGTGTTTTTTTTAATTGGAGCAGAATCGGGCAGCGTCAGAGTTACAGCAAGTCCAGTTGACGCTGATACCGACTCGGACCTCATAATGTTGATTGACTGCGTCCTGTCACCTACATCCGTTTTTAATGAGATAGGCCTCACTCTAATTTGTTAACACGTCTTAAACTGACAATTAGTGGGAACTATGTTAATGTCACCCCCCATCCCTCCCACCTCCTCTATGCTGTCTGTGGAGCTGCCTGCAGGACTGACTTCCTCCCTGTTACATAAGTGACTGTCAGCCCCTCCAATATCCTCCTCTTGGTTGATTTATAACTCTGCTTTTCTTAATGCAACTCTCACTGCTGAGATTCCCCTCTCTCACTCTCTCTGCTCTGGATGTTTGGCCCCTCAAGTGCTCAATTATGTCACAGTGAAATCTCATTATTTTAGTTTTTGTTTTTTAAAATGAAAACCATGAATTAATCAGTATTTAATTTGAATATTTAAAGAGAGACTCTAATGTGAAAGTTTAGATACAAATGGGATTATTAGGAAAAAAAATCAAAGTTTGTAGCTTCTAAAAGTTTTTAATACCTCCTCCATTGGATGAATCTGTATTTTAAAGGAGCTGTCTGTAAGTTTCTCTATTGCTACATCTAATGTCAGCATTAGCAACTGTTTAGTTCCCTCTCAAAAAAAAAAAATCAGTTCAGCTTCAGCTGTTGCAAATAATCAGCCTGTCACAGAAGAATGATTTCTGGAGGCCACCATGGTGTTCATAATAACTACTTGGGGACTTAAAGAAGGACTCAGGTGAATGGGAGAGGCTGAGGTCACTGCAGGTCAGGTGGCAGTGACTGGATCGGGGACAAAGCTACAAGGTTTAAAAAATAATAAATATATATAAATAAAATATAAATAAATAATATAATTATATAAAATAATAATAATAATGTTTGAGGACATGGTTTACATCCTACTACAATAAGATGTTTTATTCATCTGACACTGGAGGACGGGGAATTAAGAAAGTTTGAAAATGAAGCAGAAAATTTAAGACAGAGTCAAAGTCCTTGTATGAGGCTTGAAAAAAAACAAAAACAAAAAAAAAAAACAGAACCAGATGATAAAAACTCTGGTGGGAAAAGCTGTAAAGCAACAGTATGATACAGTAAAAAGTGACAGGAGAAATAAAGATGTTTTTCTCAGTGGTTGTTTGGGCTCATTTTCCCTCAGTGGAAAACACACGCTTGTTGATTAGATTTATTGTTGTTGCAAGCCGATGACAGAAGTGTGGGACGGGACAAGCTGTAAAGGATTATTACGCCGTAATGAAATCACATCACAGGTTCTGGTGACTTATCCACCCACCTCTGACTGAGGGAAACCACAGAGGTTCACAGAGGAGAATCAAAGGAACCCAGAGCAAAGAAATACGTGCGCTAAACACTGTGGTGCTGAGGTTCTGCCTGGAAGTCAAATAAAAGCAGGAGGGGAAAAATATCAACAGCAAACCTGAAAGTTATAGATGTGTATGGCTGTTGTTATGATGCCATGTGAAGCCCTTTGAGACAAACTGTTCGTAAAAATGGGCTATACAAATAAAATGGCCTTTCCTTTCCTTATAGAAACTGTTACAGACCGTTGCTCATAAAGTTGGAATAATTTTGTTTTCAGGCTCATTCCTCTTTTTATTCCTATTATAAAGGTTAATTGTTGTTTAATTTTCACAGTGATATGTTTGGAAGACATTGATCAACAGAGTTTTGAGATTGAACTATCAAGGATATATATATATATATATATATATTCCAACTTTATGTGCAACCTTGCATCATCAGTTGAATTAAAGTAGCCTAAATAAAGATGGGCATCTCAGCCTCTGACCCGCTATCAGTCTTCTGAAGTATCAGTTCTACACATGCCCCGCCCCTTTGCCTATTTTTGGATTAGCCAGGAGTTAGGGGCCGGAGTCAGGCACTGCCAAGATGGCAACAGTGAAGCAGCTCACTCTTAATTTTCAATGATATATATACATACAAATACATACATTCTAATGTGTTATATACCATGCACTACACTTTAATGCCCCCATGGTGGTTAAGTGCCCTCCATTCCCCACTCCCTCTCCCTCCATCGTTCTCCTTAAATCACACTGGTCCTGGGTCTGGTTTTTATAAACCTGTACTTCTTTTCTCTGGGAATCATCAGAAGTGGAGCAAACATTGTCACGGTGATGGCGGCAGCAGCTCCTGTAAGCTGACATAGGCAGGTTTGTCTGTGCCGATGATTAATAATTACACACATGAGTAGCTCCTGCCTGGTTTCTGTCATCATTGGATTCACCAAACAGTTTAATTTTCTCAGGGTGTGTGTAGTTGTGCGCATTGAGACGATGTCTGTGCTTTATTCCTATTGTTCTGTAGGCGATCCTGTGTGCAGCTGTTTCATTTTGCAGTGTGTGTGTGTGTGTGGGTGAGAGAGAGTTAGACAGAGACGCATGTTATCTGTCTGTGAACGAGTGTTTTAATTATGGCTGCTAATTGAGCTGTTAAGCCAACCTCCGTCTTGATTACACACCTTCTAACTGCTCTCAGGGCAGCTCTGCGGTCGACTGCAGAAACTCTTAGCCTGTGTGTCTGCATGTGTGTGTGTGCAGTGTTGGGGGTAACGCATTACAAAGTAACATGTTACTGTAATCAGATTACATTTATCTGTAGCGCAGTAACGTAACGCATTACTTTGATAATGCCAGTAATCACATTACAGTTACGAATCTGATCTCGTTACTTACTCGACCGAAAACACAAATGAAACATCCCTATCTCTGCATGTGTGGCAGGACGAAGGAGGGCCCAGGCGGGGTTTGAACCCTAGTCATATCCCTTTGGTCGAATGGTCAGTGGACATGACTCTTACCCGGGATGGGGTTTCAAACCCCGCCCGTCCTTCGTCCTGCCACACATGCATACGCAACACTCGTTTGACCTCGTTTGACCGGTGTATTCACACAGGGTGCACCTCCTATCACTAGACGTTCCTCTGTTTTTTTCTCGAGCATGTGACCCGGCTCCACAGTGAGATGTTTGATCTTTGTGATGCGAGAAGAGAAGAGGTTTAACAAACATCACAGAGGGAGAGTCATGAGTTTACAGTGGGATTTACAACTTAAATGTATCTGCTGGAGATCATGACCTGTATCTGTGTTTTAAATGTTCAAACTGAACTGAACTGAAAATAGTTATTTTAGTAACCATGGCAACCGGTACCACGACAGCCAAGGTCTATTACATGTGATGCTATGTGGTATTTCACTTTTTTCAACACTTGTAGGCTATGAGAGGGTAGGATATGACCCATGTGGTTTGGATGACTTGTATTATCATTGTTCATCACTTAAACCTCCTCTGAAGAAAGGAACAAAGGAAAAAAAAAACACGATGTGAAATTCTTCATTTAAGTGTGATCTTTACCACATTTTGACAGAATCTCTTCTGTTCCCCTGTTGCTACAATTAAGAATTAAAAGAGAGAGAAAAAAAACTACAACTTTTTAAAAGTGTGTTCGTGTTTATCTTTTTAATTACAGATTTTACAAAAGACACCAGAAAAACATTATAACTACTACTTCACATTGACATGACTACAACAGAAAGTGACACGGGGGCTGTGGAGGGAGAGTTCACAAATATTTTAAAATGACATACTGTATTCCAAAACAGGCTTTCCTCCTAAATATATTTGTCCTTCTGAACTTTTGCTTCGTTACCAGACTGAAACTAATTCAGATCTATTGTTTAAGGCCACAATCAGCAAGTGATTTTACTTGAACATTTCATGTGGGTGTTTTTTCTCCAGCGCTGGATTTAAATAATGTAACTAAAAAACAAACAAAACAAAACAAACAACAAAAAACTAACTTACAAAACCGTCTTCATGAGAATGTGAAATGACATCTGACACAGTCACTTCCTGTTTTAACTTAATAAAAGAACCACAGTAAGAGAGAAATAGATAAAAAGCTCCAGCAGTTGTTCTTTTAAAAGACACAGATATTAGAAAAAGAAATGAGGGCGTCAGCGTCTCTGTGTCCTGCCTCTGCTGTGATCTGCTGCTGTGAGGAGCGTCGGCCGCTCTGGGAAGATGGAACCGTTATGTGTCCAAGAGTAATTACAGTGAACAGCGGGGGGATGGTGGCAGAGGAGAACAACAGCAGCTGGTGGAGTCTGTGGGGGCGGAGCCTCGCCACCAGAGATGGACTTAAGTTTGTATGTTTGTTTGAAGAAGTTTCTTTTTTTAATTTTTTTTTATTTAAGCTCAGAGACTCTTCAGTCAGCGTTGAGTCTTTCTGTCCTCATGAGACAAACGAGACTGCAGACTTCATCTTTTTTTTACTGCTTAAGATGCCTCAGTTTTAGTGAGAAAGGGGAGGGGGGGATGGGTGAGGTGGGTGATGTGGCGCCATGACGACAAATGAGCAGGAAATGGTGAGAAACCACCTCACTTGTCCCAGCTCTCCCAAGTTCCTCTTGTATTTCCTTCTTCCAGTCTACTGCATCACTCCGGACCATTCCTCCATTCCTCCATTACGCCCTCATTCATTCATTCATTCATTCCTTTCCTCTCTCACACAATGATTCTGTCTCCCTCCTACTGTCCCCCCTCACACACCCCTCTCTCATACAGTACACATTCATTCAACCCCTTCATCTTTCCATCCCACTTTGTCCCTCCTTCACTTACTTACTCCGACCTTTCCTCCATCCCCCACCCATTCATCCACCACTCTCCCACTCTCCATTCTGTCTGTCCTCATCCTCTCATATTCAATCCGTCCCTTCTATCCCTCATTTGTTCATCCCTTCTTTCATCATTCCAATCCTTCTTTGACTTTCTCCTTTTCCCTCCATCCCCATCACTCATTCATTCAACACCCCACATCTCATTCACTCTCTCATTCCCTTATTCATCCGCCCGTTCCCTCTGTCTTATTCCATCAACACACCATCTCTCTTCACTCCTCTCAGTCTGTGCCCACTTCCCTCCATCAGAGCTTCACCATGGACGCCTACAAACAAAAACACAAACTCGTACTTGTCTGTCAATTTGAGCTAAAAACAAAAAAGAAAAAATAACTTCTCTAAATGTGACATAATCTTCCTGCTAATATTCTGCCTCAGTCTCCACAATGTCAGGAGGCGACGCAGGAAACAAATTACGGCGTGAAGGGTGTTTTATTTTCTTCTTCTGTTATGTTTTTTCTCTCTCGACAGAGCAGAGCAACCTAATGTGTGTGTGAACTCAATTAAGGCCGGGTGGATAGTTCAACTGTCAGTCTGAGGAGCTGGAAACACAACTGTGCTTCTTTACACGCGCACACCCACCCACACACACACACCCACACACACACACACACACACACACACACACACACACACACACACACACACACACACACACACACACACACACACACACACACACACACACACACACACACACACACACACACACACACACACACACACACACACACACACACACACACCCACACACACACACACAGGAACAAAGTAGTCAGGCTCAAAAACTCCACCAGGTGTGAAAATCAAAAACAGCCAACGATTCACTTCAGATCTCGGTGAACTTCAGTGGCCTCCTTGGTCTCCAGCTGCAACCACCTCATCTGGACAAATTATGTATGTGAGAGGGAGGAACTACACACTGTTAGTGCATGGACTCCAGTGAGCACTTCATTAGGAACATCACACCAAGAACTCTTTGTTCACACGGGACATTTGAGTCACAATAACAGGAGGAGGAGAGGTGAAAGGAGAGAAGCACAGGTAAAATGGTTTATCATTGTTTTGTAACATGTATGAATATACTGTAGTGGATAAATGATAAGACCGGTCGGGACAGAAGATTCAAAGGAATAGTTCACCAAAAAATGAAATTCTGTCATTATCGACTCACCCTCACGCTGATGAATACTCCGGAGTAGTTTTTTATACCTCAAAGTGCATCTGGAGACGCGGGAGGCGGGTTCGTAGTCCAACGAAATCCTTATATGAGAGTCAATAGTGCCCGACACAAAAAGGTCCATAAAACTACAGAAAAACCTTGTAATCTTCCTTCATACTGTCCGCTGCAATCCAAGTGTCCTGAAGAGCTATAATCCAGAGTTTACTCGAAACAACGTCATTTAGGACATTTTTACAGCCTAAACAGTCCTGTATTGCACTCTGACGTTCACACGTGTGAACATAAGAGCGCGCCCCATGGCAAATTCAATACAGGTCAAGTTTTTTATTCCTTTCACAGAGTGAGAGGAGGAAAAACATCAGAATGTTACTCTGCACTTAATTTTGAAGAACACACGGTACGTTTCATTTCAGTGAGTGAAGATGACACAATAATTCGTCTGTCAGCTCCTCTCAGAAGAAAGAAAACTGCCATTCAGATGACAGAGGTGGTTTTCAGTGTAATCTACAGAGAACATCTTCTCTCCTCAATGAGAACTGCTTCATTAAAATGTCATGGAGAACCATCATCTGAGTGTTTCAGTGCTGAACTACTTCTGCCTTATTTTGAAAGAATTTTGGCGACAAGGTCCATGAAATTCTAGGTTCATAACCAGTGACGGACTGGCACCAAAAAGAGGCCTTGGCATTTTTGACAGAGAGAGGCCACACATTAGACAAACAGTGACCATAATGATGATGTGAAAAGAGAGAGCTTTCCCCGACCGCCTTTTTTTTTTTTTTTTTTTTTTGCAGCCACATCAGCACTGCTGCATCTACACGCGCCGGACTCGGTCGCGTCTTTATGCAGCTGCATCATTACGCGGCTGTTGTGGCATTGCCCATATTGCCCTATGGCCAGTCCGTTACTGTTCATGACTTTCATGAAACAGAGCAAGAAATGGAATCTTAGCTTTTGAATTAAAAAGGGCTACACTTGAGTATACACAAGAGCTTACTAAGTTGGACCAGAGACTCAGGTCTACATCCAGAATAAAAGCACTTACTGTGTTTGTGTCTGCAGTATTTCTGCATACACCAGACCAGGAAGTTTTTCTACCTTCAACCAAGTCGTATGAGAGTCAACACTCCACACATACCGCTCCTCTTTGCCCATTTTTCTTTTATTAGCAAGGAGTTAAGGAGCCAAGTCAGGCACTGCCAAGATGTTGATGGTAGAGCAGCTATAGCATGTCTAAACAGAACCATAAAGTCAGTCCATTAAAACACAACAACTAGAAATGAAACATGTAGAATATTCATCCATTCATTTTCTGTACCGCTTTTCCTCCGTTGGGCCGCGGGGGAGCTGGAGCCTATCTCAGCTGACTAGAGGCGAGAGCCGTGGTACACCCTGGACAGATTGCCAGTCAATAACAGGGTTAACATATACAAGCAGACAATCATTCACACTCCAATTCACACCTATGGGCAATTTAGAGTTACCAGTTGTCCTAACCTACATGTATTTGGTCTGTGGGAGGAAGCCAGAGTACCTGGAGAGAACCAACACACTGATGTCAAATTCAAAATGTTTCTGTCATGAAGAAAGTTAATGTTGTGTCCTCTATTTTTAAAAGGATTCCAGTAGAATATCCTTTTAAAAATAGAGGAATCACAACATTAACTTTCTTCATGACAGAAACATTTTGAATGACTACACTGCCTTTTTTGAGCTGTGCACAAAAGGACAAGACGCCTATTGTTCAATGTCACAGTGCAGAACGTTTGACAACAAACACTCCATTCTTAAGTGTTTTTCTAAATACCATTAAAGCTGAGCTGGCAGCATAAAGAAGTTCACATCAAGTGAATGAAAGTGAAGAGATCCATTATATCGTTCCTGAACCGAGTGTTCACTGAGTTTGAAAGCTTCTTTTTCAACCTTGTAGGAAACTGATGATGTACGTCTCACTCTCTTTATTGCCTGACAGTATAATAGCACAGTGGATGGGTATTTCTAAAAGTACATTAAATGATGGGTTTTTTCCTTCCCTGCCAACAACTCAAGAGCTGATGTAACTTGTTGTCAAAGTTGATGCACAGTGGGGATACATGGAATCTGAGCTTTACTTTGGTGGGAACTTCCAGGTTTGCTCAGAAACATTTTATACATAGAATAAACTTCACAACATGTGTTGTGTGATCATTATAAACTTGTATTTATATTTATGTATGTCCAACCTGCTGTTGATAGCAGAAAGTCAGCTCTCCCATAGCTCCAGAAACTATTAAAAGAAATAAGAGACATACCAACTGCTGACTAGATTATTATGAAGCTACATGAGTCAAATGTACTGTATCATGGTGTAGTAATGATCACTCATAGAAAACAAAACAACAACAACAACAACAAAATGTTTGCCATGTTTAGCTTAAAAATATAACTTTTCAAAAAAAAAAAAAAAAGGACACCAAGAGCAGATTTGCACATGAGCATTAGGTACATGTCCCTACTCAAGCAAGGAACAATCAAGGGTTTCTTGTTAACCGTGTAACCCTGGCTTAAGTTGGCCAATTGAGTTGTTGGCAACAAAATGTATGGATAGGTGGCAGAGCAGCAGTCACCAACATATCCCTAATACAGTTATCCTTAACTTATAGCTACAGTATGTGTCATTATGTTTTTCCAGTCTTTCTTCATCTTCCTCTCCCTGCAATATACACATCATAACACTTGATTTCCATTTGAGATTTGTATGATTTTGCTTCAACCGGTGGTTTCTTGACTTATGATTGAATTAAAAAAGTCATATATTCTCCATGCATGCTCTTAAAATAACATAGAAGTAAACTGTGTGACAGGCTGACATCTCTGCACACTGTCATGATAATATAACATATTAAAATGAGGTCACATGCTGTTTTTTTTTCTCTCCTGGCCCCCACCCCTCTCAATCTCTTCTTCTGCGGATGTTCTGGTTCTGTCACAACATTTTATCCTCCTGCCAATCCCACAGCTGGCACTTTGCCACCATTAACATGTCTCCATTATAAAAGTGATTATATCTTAACTGAAGAGTAGAACGTCCATATAAACTCTACACAGATAAGAGCTGAGGATTGGGACTGGAGGGAAACATGGAAAAGAGGTTTCTCGATTCTTGGTGAATGTTGTTGATCTTTGTAAATCATCCTAATTAAGGGCCCCTCTCAGCCTGCTCCACCAGACTCTGTAACAGCTTTTTTTTGTTTGTTTGTTATTGTTTTCTGTCCTCACTTGTGTTTGTCCTTCTAATGCTGAATTAGTCCTCTGCCTCCTTCAGGAATACTGATACATGTGATTAAAAGTATAGTTTATTTGCTCTAATGGAGGCGAGGCTCAGTGTATTGGAAGTACTCCTGTCCTTTCCATGCAGTTTCTGAGCAGCTGAGAAATTGCCTGAAAACAAGAGGTGTAGCCCTAAACTCAGTGAGACCAGGGGCTTATAAGTGATAAGGTGATTATAAAGACAGGCCCCTATTTAGTTTAGTTTAGTTTATTAGCTTATTATGTCGAAGACAATCCCAATTAATCAACTGTATCAATAACAGTAAAAAGGGCAGCTTTAGCCAACATGGCTAATTTGGTCCAACCAAAAACCTAAAAACCAACCTTGTAACTTTATGAGGTGTCACTGGGTGGATTTTGTGACCTTGGGTATAACTGAACATGATGTACTTTCCAGTTCCAAGTTTTTATGCTAAGCTAGGCTAAATGTCTGCTGCCTGCAACACAGATATCAGTTTTAGTGCTATCAATTCACTCCTAGTGAATATCTCCCAAAGTACCACCTGTTCCAGACTGTCATTTATTTGGTTTATTTATCTAACTGGGGCTCAAAGTGTCAATAAAATGATCTCAGGTTGTATAACCTCCCATAATCCTAAATAAAGTTTTGATTCAACCAGCAAACACTCACATTCACTTACAGGTCTGGTGTTTACTGTCAGTTTTCAAGGATAAATGTGTTGCACATAGAGAGGGAAGGAAGAGAGAGAGAGAGACAGAGTCGTGTTTAACGAGTCACATTTTATGAGAGAATGAGAAATCTGATTTCATTGTGTTTTTCTGGAGACATATTTTAATGCCAGACATAAATGTGTGCCCTCTAAATCATATCCGCGCACAGCGTCGATATGATATGCATGTTAATGTCAGCTGATATTAAAAGACTCCTTTGTCTCTCTCTGTTTACATCGCAACAAGGCAGGAAGCCTCAGTGGATATCATCAGTCTTTCACCCACTGCTTCTCCCCTCATTTGAATATTCTTCGTTTTTAACTACTTACAGCCCGACACAGCAGCAGAGCTATCTGAGCATCAGGCTGCAATTAAAGTTTAATGCATTAAATTATATATATATATATATATATATATATATATATATATATATATATATATATATATATATATATATATATAGTAAGTATAATTCAAGCACAACCTTTAATTCATTTGACATGTAAATAACATTTCCAAAACAATTCGGATACTACATTTTACAGTTCCACACTGTCCGATGCTCATGGTGACCAAAATAAAAATGAATGTAATCAGTTTTCTGTCATTGTCTTCCTTGGCCGCAGGTGAAACACAACTTGCATTAAGTTTAAAAAGCCAAACACCAGCCCCCTCTAATTAATCATCATCATGGTTCAATCACAGAACACCTGCAGCCAATTAGTCCACAGCTTGAACCGTACACCTCCTGCTGTTTGGAGCCTCTTTTCATTAAAGGCTCATCACTGTGTCAGGAAAGTTTATAGAGTCGCAGCCTCAGTGTGTTCAGGTAAAACCTAGTGCAACACCAACAAAATCAACATGACTCGGTGCAGGTGTCTCAGCCTTTTCAAGGACATTGTGGACAAGCTTCCCAGAGAACAGCTGCTTGGGACACATCAGAAACAATTATGCATCTGATCTGGTCCAGAGATGGAGAAGATGCAGGAATCAGTTGATCTCATTGAATTTCTCCCTCTTGTTCATTGTACATGGAGACCGGGGTCTCTCTGAGGGGCCACAAGATAAATTAGAGGAGATGAGAGAAGATTAACATAATTAGAAAGAAGGAAAAATTAATTAGAGCGACAGCACAACATGATTATTGTTGCTGACTTTAATCAGATCTTTGTGTTTGTTTTTTCAGCACAGTTTTTCAACTTCACGACTCCACAATTTTAAAATGAAGGAAAATCAAAATGGGATGCAACCTATGACTGATTTAACCTGCTGTGAACATGTGATCCTCATCTCTGGATCTAATCTTAGTCAGGAACAAACACAGGTTCATACAGGTGGAAGTTACCCAGAATACATCCCATCATTAAAGATTCTGGGATTATAATGTTTTGATGGAAAGACAAATGAATCAGTCAACATTTCATCCTAACATGGGAGATCACAAACAAAAGGACAGTTGCAACCAGTTTTTTTTTTTTTTTTTTTTTTTTAACATTAAAGCAACATGCAGTTGGTGACGCTTCCTGGTGTGCTTGCTCTCATTGGTTGTTGGGTTTATTTCTATTGGAAGTTTAATATTTACAATTTGAGATTGGGGAGGCCTGGAATAGATCTGGAACAGTGACATAAATGTATTAACTCAACGATTATTTGGACAAATAATAATTCACTCAAGCCCTGATATGGGCCACGCCCACTGGATTGCTGGGAGGAGGTAAATCTGGCCTAAAATCATCTGTTTGATGCTAGGCGGATGGAGCAGCTGCTGGAAACAAAAGAAGCAAGCTGAGATAGCCTCGGAGAAGCTGCAGGGAGCTGTGGCCACTACAAAGTGTCTAGTTTCACTTAAGTCTTTATTATTCCTGCTCAAAGTGCCACATGGAGGGAACTGCTCCAAGATCAGCAGACCCTCACCTTTCTGAAGTAATGACAGCGTCCAAATATTAGCATGAGATGCTCAAAGATCAGAGACACACTTCACAATTCATAAAGGGACTGCGAATGACACATTAGCGGCATTAAACACACAATTCTCCCTCACATGCTTTAGTTGTTGTTTAGTCATGCATGAATGTGACTATTGTTCCTGTGTGAATGCACATCTGTGTTCCAGCTGTACAGTAGGTGATTCGTGTCATTTACACTGGAAAAAGAAAGAAAGGAAGAAAGAACAGGAGCAAGTACACAGCCTGAAGCAGAACAAAAAACCTGCTGCCTGCAGAGGGACAAAATACCACCATAACACACAGCTCTGTGTGAACTCAGCGTGTGAAAAATAGTTTTTTAAAAAGCTTGGAGGTTTTGGTATCTGTGAGTTTAAGGCACATATTTCTACGGGAACATGCAGTGCCTTTTTGATTTGAGAATTAAGAGTCATTAAGTGTTACATTACATAGCTCAGAAATTATTAAACATTTATATCGTAGTTTACCTTCAACACAATAACACGAGCGGCGTGAGCTGCTCAGCTGCAGCGAGAGCAACAGTGATTGAGGTTAATGAGGAAAATGTTTGACAAGAACCTGTTTAAAGGCGAACCTGTGGAGTCATTAGTAGAGCTAGCAGGTGGCTGTTAACCCGCAAGCTCCTTTGGTTCATGGCTGGTAGATTTGAATTTCTCCCACGCAGCCCAGAGAAGAGGCAACAATTCGAAATAGGTGAAATGATCCGTATGGGTTTGCTACCGGTGCTTTAAGCCTTTAGCCTCGTGCAGCTTTTGACTCATTTCAGTGAAACACAGAAAACCGAAAATTAAGTCCAGAGAGAACAAAGGCAGCAAAAAACCAACGGATCAAGTAGTCCAGGCAAAGGTAAAAGGTCCAGATCCAACGTCCACATGGACTCAGACTTTGACACCATCAGAGTTTCTAAGACTTTCAGAGCGTCAGTGGCGTGAGGCCTCTGTAGCAGACGTTTTGAGCAGTTCAGATACAAAATCTCTAAGTTTGCATCTCTGCAGATTTTACCTGAGGGAATTAATCAAAGTTCACTTTGTTGTGACATTAAATACAGGGTTACTGTTGTTACCAGGGGATGCCAGGAGGTGTAAAAGAAAACAACCACCATGAAATGGAAAAAAAAAGAATAATGTAGATCTATAATATGTAATAAAACATCTATTAACACACTCAGTAATCATTAAGACATTCAAATATTTTGTTTTACTCCCACTTAAATAATCTTCCAAACCACTGACATAGCTGGTTTCTAACTGATATATAAATGTTGTGTCCAACATTTTTTATGAACAATTTGTCCTGTTAGAGATGAACTAATTAATCCAGAGTTAACAATGTATAACTGTGTTTACAAATTGCATAGTGATAAGTGGAGGAATGTGTCATGAATTGTGTAATTATTGAAATTAAGATGCACTAAGTTGTAGTGATTGTAAAGTCTTATGAGTAAAAAAAGAGCACATAAAAAAGTGTGTGTTGAGGTGGAATCACTGTGTCAAATGAAGTCAGAGTATTTTTTTAAAATAAGTTTATTGATACAGTTTAATTTGCAACTCAGTTCATAAATACAAACTGTTTACAGAAAGTATAATAAATTTAAAGAGAGTTCACTGACATAACTCGTTGCATTATCACAATGCGACCTATTATACCATTTGTTTTGCATAGAATGTGTGAGGATCCTCTTTGCGTACATCGTGGTACAAACAGAAGAAAACAAGAACATCCCATCAGTCAGTCTTCCCAAAAACCACAAAGCAAATTCTCACTCTCACAAATCTCAGATTCACAGAAGCTCAACTCAAGCAAACACTGAGTTTTATATTTTATTATTATTTTTTGTCTGATTTTCCAAACGTTTAAAACTCGTCACCAACGATGGTGCCAAGCAAACAACACAACTTGTACCTTTTCATGTTCATTAAGCGACAGGGTGAAAGGTACAAAAACGTCTCCTCCTATGAAACGGGGTCTGTGTATTTACAGGTGGTTTGTACATGTGGGAACATACGGCAGAATGAAGCCACAGATTCACCTGTTTGATCGTCCTTGTTCCACTGGAAAGATGCCGTTCAATTTAAAAATGTCACATGAAAAAAAAAACACACACACCCCAATCTACACTGCAAATACACTGCTAGCATTTATTTCAGCTGCAGTGACGTATAAGATATATGAATGTAAAAAAACAAAACACGTCACAGCTCTGCATGCACAGTCTTGTGCAGGTAAGCCACACCCACTTCACTTAGGTGTACGTTAAATACCACTGACCCTAAAATATGCAAACACGCTCATTTTGCTTAAAGTAAATATATGTCCTTAAAGGGTTTACACACACTGCATGAATTAAAGTATTACAGATACATAATGGCACTAGTTCAAGCCCCTGTGATTTAATTTAACTAACACACAATATAAATCAGGCAAATATTCCACACGCCAGATGAAAAAAATACGAATTTCACATCACTTATATTTATGTTGTGTTAAGTCAAATATTTCAGTACCAATTGGAATTCCTACATTGATTTTTTTCAGCGTGGTAGTCTCTGTGACATCACCCACAGGTTTCTAAAAAGCAGTTTTGAAGCTCAGAGTGAGCTGCTCTACTGTTGCCTTCTTAGCAGTGCCTGACTCCGCCTCCTAACTCTGACTCTAAAGCTGACAAAGAGGTGGGGCGTGTGCAGAGCTGAGACTTTGATGTCAGTTTGTGGCAAGCATACGCTCACCAAGCCTGTAAACATGTTTGTATCTGCTATAAAGTTGGATATTTTAACATGAGAGTCTGTGGGGAGTGGGGACCGACTCACAGGGATGGCCTCTAGTGGTCATCAGGAGGACTGCAGTTTTTGACCCTTGGCCATCACATTGTCAGAGTTTTGGTACTGACTTGATACTTTAGTACTGCTTCTCGTGACATTTATAGTTTTAGTCTTTGGTGCAGAGACTTCTGCATTTCTCATCAAGCAAAACTAATTTAAATGGTGCCTGTAATCTGTAAAAATAAAAAAGAGAGAATAATATCCTATTCCTCTTTAGCACAAAGAAAGCTTCAGGCAGAAACATTCTTCAGTGGATTAAATATTTCAATCAGCTCAGGTGTGTTTGACATTTAATCACAGATGAATTCCTCTTAAGAGACACAATGTGTGTTTAACATTTTCCATATTTGCAGTTCAAGTGAAACTGTTTTGCATCACAAAAACATCCGTCCTCTTAACCCAGCCCTTTAGGTGACATTCTTAAAAAATAGAAAAAAGAAAAAAAAAGCCTTTTACTTACTGTCCTCTCAACTGAGGCAAGAGACAGAGAGAAGCCGAGTCAATAACTCACTCCTAGCTTTATGGAGCTCCTTATTCCAATAATCCAACAGAAAACTCATCTCTGACTGAGAGGCCCTTTGTGTGCAGACGCAGAGGAAGAAGAAGAAAAAGAGGAAGAAGCTCTTTCATTAAAAAGAACATCTGCAGAGTGAAATGGTGTCAAGTTGCGTGGAGTTTTATCGCAACCTTGAAACATGTTATCAAGTTGGTATATGTGAAAGAGGCTTTGATGGGGGTTAGAGAAATTGAATTTGTTGCCCTTCCTGTGTTTTTGATGTAGATGATATCAATTGTTCTAAAACGTCTACAAATTTGATGCAGGACAAAAACTGTAATGACTTAGTAAGATGAATATTTTTCACTGTGTATCTAGCTCGAGGTTAACCCCCGCTCAGTGAAGATCAACTAATGAGCTGGCTGACTCGCTGAATCCTGTTTTCCAGGCCTCCAGCTACTCTGAAACACACATCAAACACTCTCTCTCTCTGGCTCTGAACCCCGGCCTCGCCATTATAAACTGAGGAGAAAGCAAGCATCCACCGTTTAATCTGGGGTGGCACCGGTTCACGCCGGTGCTGGCACGACCGAGCAAGAGTGGAGGCACGACCCGGGCTGACCTCTGAGACCGGGTCTAGATGGAGGAGAGGAGTCAAATCAAAATATGTTGAGGGAGATTCAAGTTTATGCCGAGTGACTGTGGTCAGTTAACAAACTCATTCATCTGGTTTGACTTTTAGCAACACAAGGGTCAGGGGAGCAGCTGCTGCAGGTCCTGGAGACTTGGTGACATCAGCAGCTTTCACTTGTAAGGTTTCAACTTTACATGGGACGGTTTAAAACAGGCCTGAACTTAAATGACTGTACTGTATGCACTAGTGATTCTTAAAGGACACAGGCAGACAGAATAAAAAGCTGTATTAAGGCTTTTAAAAAAAGACGTAAAAGCTTTGTCTTCTTTCCTTCAGTGGGTTTTAGTGGCACATCCACCGCATTCACACTCAGACACCAAAATAAAACAAGAACACACGATGACTCACAAGTCTTCAGAGCGACAGTGTCATGAGGATGATGAAGACATCAGTGAAATGCAGGAGGCGGGTTGACGTTCTGTGTGGATTAACAGTGTGTGGATTAACAGTGTCTGTGTTGTAATGTTCCAGTTTCTCTGTTGAATCATTTGTGATTTGATGACTCAGTGAGAGGTGTAGACGTGAAATATAAAACTGTGATTCACTGTCAACAGACGTGCCCAGTCTCATCTGTCATAAGTTTGTATCACTGTCGTACTTTCAAACCGATGACAAAATAAACAAAAAACCAAACAGAACCAGAAAAATCACTGTTGTACAGTATAATGTGTTATCAACAATTTCTACACTGTTTTATGTTTTCCTTAAAGTGACTGAATTTCTGTTCTTAAGATAGGAAAGAGAATTTAATCTTATGTTCAATTTCTGATATTTTCCCTTTGATCTGAGACCAAAATCTTTCTTATTATTAAATATTGACTTGTGTTCAGTTACATTAATTTTGGTAACTACATGCATCTCAAAGCCTGATTCACACTGTCAGGAATATATTTTGTGTTTTTTTTTATGCTGACAAGTTAAAGGAGCTCTTTGTGAGTTTTGCTACTATTACATAACTAACATTGGAATTAAGAAAGCAAAGATTCAGCCATTACCGTGTTAATGGGACAAGAGCAGACTGGACAACAGTGACTCAGTGTTAGAAAGTGATGGGACTGGGCTGGAGCTAGCTGCTCGGCATGCTAACTTCAGTAGAAAAGAATGAGAATAACAGAAGCAAACCATGTTGCTTTTCACTTCTGGAGACAACTACTGGTGAATAAAGGAATAAAGTTTCCTCTGGACTGCTGCTCTGGACTAAGCAGCGGCTAATGCTATTGTTAGCTATGTAGCAACAGCCATATTTACAAATAGCTCCTTTATAATAATCATTCAGCAATGAGAAGAGACTAGCGTGTCTATGTTGAAGGAAAGACAACAGCTCTTCAAGAAGAACCTGTCAGGACAAAGTTTTTTTCCAGTGCAATTATTTCTCTGCTCAGTTAAGATCCAATAACTCAACAATTAACTTGAACAACGCCTTTTTATTATGGCATCTTTGAAAACTACTCCATGGATGGCAGTTTCAGACTGAAGTATGAAGGAAAAGTGTGAATATTCAGGATGGACGGTGAACCTCCATTTCTCCCTTCCACTCACCCCTAATCGGTGTGCAGCCAGGAAGAGGTAGTAGAGAGCGTGAACACACACAGGGTTGGAAGAGTCGCTCACAGATCATGATCAGATCATTATTATTATTAGTAGACTAGTTCTTCTAATGACCACTAGAAACATAATTGACAGACATTTTCTCCAAACTCTGCACAACACATTATGTATCGGTGAATTACAGTGGTAATAAATAAAAACAATTTCTGATAATTAATCATTTACACTCAAATATTACCGGTGTCCAAATTCAGGGGCTGCATCCTTCGGAGGACACAAAGGCCAAACCGAAATGAGACAGTCAGACCGATGGACGATTTTTGTGTTGTTTGATTTTTGCCTAGGAACCGTGACAGCAATTTTTCTTCCACAAAAACTTGATATCTTTAAGTCATTTGTTTTAAAACTAAGAGAAAGTGTAGGCTCTCCGTTGGATCGAACATTGGGATTCTTCGAAATGGGAACGGCCAAGGTTCACCTCTGAAGATTTCTTCGCTGAATTAAGACACAGTAATTGTCTATAACCTTTTTCTGTAGGTTTAGTGTATTTTTGTTGCAACTCTGTTATTAAATTAATAATTGCAGCGTATTTCTTCTCAACCCTGTGTATCATCTCCCTCTAGGCTTTTTTTTTTTTTTTTTTTACTTTTGGTTTGTGTGTTTGCTTCTCTGAGAACCATTCAACACGTTCTGTGGAGCAGAAGAACAAAAACAAAAGCTCACTCATAGTAGCACAGTTTTACACACACACAGCACACTTGGAGAGAATGCAAAGACCTCGGGCCCGACACCACCACAACAACAACAACAACAAACAACAACAACGAAACAAAACTGAAAAGAAAGCGGTGTTTTGTGTGAAGTGTCTGAGCTAAGCGGGGAGGGCACGCACAGGGAGGAGAGGGCACTGAAAACAAACCCAGCTTGTTCTCCACATTGTATACATTGCTGTACATGCTAACTCAATGAATATCCTTTGACATTATTTTTTTAGTATAAAAACACATACTGATTTTCATATAAAAAATGGATTTCCTTTTTGCAAAAGAGCATTGTTTCCTCTTCGTCGGCATGTACTGTCTGATGCACGCTGGCGCGGTTATGTGTACAATATTTACATATACAACCGTATAAAAAGATGTATTTCCTCTTGTGTACATGTATTCAAATAAAAACAAATGCATCAGATAGGTTCAATTTGTTGAGAAATATTTCAGAAAGTCCTTTAATATACAACAACAGAGGCTAAGACAGAGAGAGGCTTGGTGGGTGCACCTGACTCATGGAAAGGATGTGACACTTTAACACAACAACACATGGTATAAATAAGTGCTGTGCGCTACTATGAGTGTGGGCAGCATCACAAGCCACTTGGAAAAAGTGTCCAGTTTCCAGATTTTAATTGAATTTTGCCATCTTTTCAAGCTAATGTTAATTTTTTTTTAGAGTCACTTCATTGAATCTCAAGTGTGATTATAGGTCGGTCTGCGAACGTATCAAAGCCTCAGTCAACAGAGAAATGCCTAACAGCCTGTATTCAGAAAGAGCCTTAAAACCAGCCATAAGGACTTCCTGTAACTTTGTGATGCCACAACAAAGCAGACACCAAGCTCTTCCCACCTGGACCTATACCATCCAACACTTGCAGGATTTAGTTTCTCTAAGTATTTTATCTGAAATCTGCTCTATTTTCATTGGATCACTCAAAATTCAGCCAGCCATTCAGAAGAGGGCCTCAGAGCCTCCTCTCTTCCAATTGGCTGACGCCAACCTGTTGTTACTAGAGCTGTATGATGTAAAACTACACTGAGATGTTTTTTGGTTTTTAAAACTAAAAAAGAAATATATCTTTCAATGAATCAACACTTCAAAATAAAAGACAGGAGTTTAAAATATGGACATTTAACCAAGTGATTTGAGCTGCTTCAACAGAACCATAAAACATGTTCATCATGCTTTAGTTGCCACAAGCGTTGGTCAATAAAGCAGAAATCTTTTTTCATACATGAAGCAGTGGCAATCAGACCTCATCAGTGCCATAAATCTGCCGGATAAACTCCACAGGTTTTCATTTAAACATTAAACATGAAAAAAAAGTAACAAGAGGGTTGTAAAATAAAGTGGTAAATTAAAATAAGAAATAAAAAATCAGAGCAATGACACATCCTTTTGCAGAATCAGGCGTAGACAGCAGGATGAGCTAAAGTCGGATGTGGCTGAAGGTCTTTGCATTCGCACAGAGGGAGAGGTTTTGTGAGTGGGATTAAACCAAACTGAAATCAGGGACCATGTTACTTGCTGATGCCAAAGAAAGTCTGTGTGATGTGCTTCTTCTTGCCACAAGTGCATCGACGTAAGGCACAGGCACAGTTCCCCTCTTTCAACAGAGTGGCTCGCATTATAGTTTTTTTTGTCCTTTTTTTTCTCTTTTTCTTTTTTTTTTTTTATAGAAATATCCCAGTGCAAGAAACGAGTAGGGTGACCACCACTGAGGGCTGGGCAGCTCACATTATGACATAAGTTCTATTTCTTCAAGGTTTTCTTGTTTTGTTTTTGAATGTAATTTTCTTCATCTTGAGTTGGAAGTAAGGGTGACACTGTTTTGCCAGGAGGGAAAATTTACGCAGAACAATAAAATAACAGAAAAAAACAACTATCCACTCAATTTAAAGTCAGTGGTTCACACCAGGGCTTCTTCTAACAGATGCTGCTACCATGTTCACGTCATATCAAAATAAGCATGAGAGTGAAGACCCTTCACCAACATAGTAAAAATATTACAACTAGCCACAGTTCCCTATCAGTGGGGCGTCACCAGAAGATTTCCATGTAAGAGGTAATTTGTTGTCACTGTGAAATCAAACATTTCCCACATGTGTTGGGAGACTCATTTGAATAATCAGGGTCGGAGGGGGTAAATGTGATATGATGTGACCATGGCATCATTATATTTCAGCCTAGTAATGTAAATGTTTACTTGGAAATTGTCCCACATTATCACTGACCTGTTTTCATGAAAAAACAAAACAACAAAAGAACATAGTCATACTAACAACACTTAATGCAAAACCCACATAGCACATAGACACCTGGACCTTGTGTGTGTTTTCCACAAATGCAACCTGATCTGACTCACATCAGTAACACTGCTCACTCATTAGGTGCATATAGTCGCCTATAATAACCAGACGGAAATTCTCAATATTTAAGTCGAGGCTAAATGGCAGAGGAGCAAGAGGAGAAGGTGAAGAAAAAGAAGAACATGAACAGAAGGGAGGATTAGGGGAAGGAAGAGGAGGAGTGGGTTAGCAAGGGCTGTGGTTGCCATGGGTGATCACCCTAGTGATTCTGGTACTGAGATGCTCTTGAGGGGGAACATATCAGTGTCTCTTATAGTAAAATCTCTGGAGATTTTCCTTTCAGTTTCTACCAGGAGCAAAAAAGAGTGTGAGTGTGTGTGTGTTTGTGTGCATGTGTAGCTATACTGCATGTATGCATGTGTGTAAGCCAGTGTGTGCGTCTGTATGACTGTTAGGGTCAGACCGATATACCACCAATACTGTCTTTTTTATTAAATATCAGTTTTCGATTCGACATCTGATTTTCAGTTGTATTAAAAAGTTGTTAAAATGCAACACACATTTTTTATTTCGTTTACTGGTGTATTTCAATTCAAAAGCCTAATATGTTTCTAGTGTACTTTGTGTATGAAGAGCTTGGACAGATGTGTATGAGACTCAGGGAGAGGTTTGTGTCCCGTGATGCTCTAAATGCTGTTTTCAAAGGCTTTTCCTCATATAAAATCAAGGGAAAAATATGTTTAGCATTGAAATATCAGCACAAAATATCAACTGTCATCAGCTCCAGTTCAAAGTTTTTTCCCATACTGATCCTTTAAAACATATCGGTTGAGCCTAAACATCAGTCAGTATGAGATTGTGGAGTGTATGCATCAGTGTAGGTACAGTATCTGAGTATCTGTGATTGTTTATCCATCAGCTCTGGCAGTCTCTGTATGTATCTGTGTTTGCTTTGAATCAGTCCTAGAGGCAGGCGATATGTGTACATCTGTCTGTTGTTTTGTTGTCTTTTTTGCCCGTCTTTCCTTCAGGTTATCTCTGTGTTTATTCACATTTTGTAGGCGTCGGCCCTAGACGCAGACGTTGTCATTGATCTGGCAGGTGGAGTCGGTGCCGGCCTGGGACAGGAAAAGCCGCCCATTGGGGCAAACGCAAACCTCATAGACAGTCTGCCTGGTCCCAGAGGACGGGGAGCTGGAGGAGCCCTTTCCCTCTGGCAGCCGCATCAGACGAATCCTCCGGGCATCCAGAGAGATCTGAAGTGGAGGGAAAGAAAACCAGTAAGACTGGAAAACATTGGCAGTTATGAATATTGGAAATCTGGGGTTCCAGTTTGAGGGATGATAAAGTTTTTTGCACAAGATGAGATGCGTCTATGAGATGAGTTGGTGCAAAGTTGCTCCAAGTTTTAGAAATTGAGGAAGACATATTGGTGTAGGCTGGGTAAATTTGTACTTGTCCTAAAGCTGTACTGCTACTTCACTATCGTGAATATGCAGAGATGGCAGGGAAACAGCAGAGTTGAGGAGTTTTTGTTTCAGTCTGAGCTGATTCAACTGCTCTGTAACAAACAAGAACATGCATGCAACGGAAGAAACATAAATACATCATTATGATCAATCTAAAAAAATATTTATTTATTTGGACTCCCATTGTCCCCTATGGCAACTACTCTTAAAACTATTTCCTTTCCTTTGAAAATATAGTAATGAGAATGCTGCATTCATGGCGTCTATAGTGTTGAAGGGTGTGCTCTGTACTGTATGGTGTGCACAAAATGCGACAGTGTTGCGTCATTCGGGAGAGAAATTCTAAACCTTTTTTTAAATAGCTACCAGGTGGTTTGTTGACCCATAACCAAAGTTTCTCCAAATATCCACAGTAGTGAAATTATGATGTTTTTAAAATATTCTGCTGATGCTGAGAAAATGAGACCTTGTCCGGTGGACTCTCTCTGCTGATTCTCAGGCCTTTCCTCTCGACTCCATGAGCAATAAAAAGTAAGTAGAACTCCAGACGATTCCTTCAACTACACACCCACACACAGACACTCATCTACTCCCCTCAACCTCATGCTGATTGGAACAAACTGACTTTCTATCTCTGCACAGACACAAAGCACTGCTGCATGAATCCCATCTCTCAGCCCTCCCCTGCCCTCCCTCCTCCCGGCCTCTCGGGGCTCATATGGAGCCGGTGTTTCACTGGCCGGGGGGAGGAGGAGCTCTCTAGCCATAAAAAAGGTAAAGGAGCCATTACCAGGCGCCTTGGGGAGGCATTGCCATCAAATGACCTGGAACACTTTTAAAGCAGAGTCTCAGCTGACTTCCTCAGACAGCTGCTGCTGAACAAATCTTTCACCAGGAGGGGTGGATGATGTGACACACTAAGAGCACCTGTGTGTAAGAGAGGGGATGGCTGATCTTTGTGTGTAAAGAGAGCAGATTGCATGTGTGTGAATGTGTGAATGTGAAGGACAAAAGTACAAATGGCTTTGGCAGGTAGAAGTCACTGTTTTAGCTTTTACTGTGAGGCTGATGCAAATACTCCCCAGAGAATATCCACCTTAATGTGGTCGAGTGGTCGGCTGTGGGGGCCTTGAGCCCCCAGTTGGGTCTCCCAAGGCAAATTGATCCCAGGGAGAGGCCAATCCTCATCACGGTATCACCTTGCCCAGATAAAACAAATCAGGAGACCCTTCTGGGCCAAGGGGAGGAGCATCTAATGGTCTGGTCAGGGAAGGCCTGAGGAATGACATGGTGCCACAGCCCTATGGGCTCATCACCTGCAAGGGGGAGGCACTGGGATGGGGTGCAGGCCAAGTCAGGAACTTGCTGATGCAAGTGTTTCATACACCAAGCATACAAAACCAAAACCTAAACCTAAACCTAAACCTAAACCTAAACCTAAACCGTTACCTAAACCTGTACTCAGGGAGCTGGGGATTCGACTTTGGCTTGACTGTTAGGTCCTCAACTTCCATCCCCAGGGAGGTTGGGGACATTGGAATTTGAATCGACCAACTTCAAATCTGGTGGTGGTGAAGGTAAAGGCCATTTGGGCTTGACTCACCAAGGGGTCTCATGAGGCAGATGAGTAGGGACAATCATGGCGACGCTCGTGGAGGCCATGGAGGAGGACTTTTTGTCACCCATGAGGAAATTCTGTCAAACCACCCAGTGTCTTATTAAGCAAAAGTTGGGCTCATCCAAGAGAGGATATGGATGATGATGATGATGATGATGATGATGATGATGATGATGATGGAATTGTGGAAGAAACACTTTAAGGAACCAGACCAACACGTCCTCTGAGGAAAAGCCATAGTTTGAAGACTTGGGGGAAGCTTCACTTACATCTCTGAGTCTCTAAGTTGAGAAGCTTCCAAGTGGTGAGGTTGGGGATGAGTTGGACTACATAAGAATCTGTGACCTTGTTTGTCAATGAACTTTCAGTTTGACACCAACAAGAAATCACACTCCTAGGGCCTTAGGCATCCTTTACATATAATTGATTGTATCTTACTTTATATTGAGCTGGTACCACTTACAGGAAATCCTTTTATCAGTGCATCCGACCGTGGTATAAATACAGACTCTGTTCAGTGCATTGTTCTCTCGTTAAATCAAACTGAATTTGTTGAATAGGGCGAAGATACTCTTTAGGTGCGTGGGTTACTTGACTGTGAGCGGCTTCAAGAATCCACTGTTTCATTGTCGTCACAAGTGTGTATGAGTCTATTTTTGTATCAGCCTTATGTGGTTTGTGGGCGTCTAATGACCAAAACCTTCCTGTAATTGCAGTGGCAGTGCCGTGTGTGTGTATGTGTGTGTGTGTGTGTGGTGGTGTGTGTGTCGAGAGAGAGGAGGGGTGGGAGGGGCTCGGGAAGGTGCCCTTGGATTCAGTTTAGTCCAATTAAAAGTAACTACAGCAGTGGTCTGAAGCCACGCCTGCATCACATCCTCTCGCAGTTTTCACGGGTGTGTGGTCGAGAATGAGGCTGTTGAACTCACCATGGTCAATTCATATAATTAGAATCACGGTCCCACACTCCATTAGTGTTGCAAATGTCCATTTGTCAAACCTCTCTCTCACACACACACACACACACACACATACACACACACGGCACTGCCACTGCAATTACAGGAAGGTTTTGGTCATTAGACGCCCACAAACCACATAAGGCTGATACAAAAATAGACTCATACACACTTGTGACGACAATGAAACAGTGGATTCTTGAAGCCGCTCCACGCACCTAAAGAGTATCTTCGCCCTATTCAACAAATTCAGTTTGATTTAACGAGAGAAACAATGCACTGAACAGAGTCTGTATTTATACCACGGTCGGATGCACTGATAAAAGGATTTCCTGTAAGTGGTACCAGCTCAATATAAAGTAAGATACAATCAATTATATGTAAAGGATGCCTAAGGCCCTAGGAGTGTGATTTCTTGTTGGTGTCAAACTGAAAGTTCATTGACAAACAAGGTCACAGATGATTTCTTAGTAGTCCAACTCATCCCCAACCTCACCACTTGGAAGCTTCTCAACTTAGAGACTCAGAGATGTAAGTGAAGCTTCCCCCAAGTCTTCAAACTATGGCTTTTCCTCAGAGGACGTGTTTGGTCTGGTTCCTTAAAGTGTTTTTTCTTCCATCATCATCATCATCATCATCATCATCATCATCATCATCATCCATATCCTCTCTTGGATGAGCCCAACTTTTGCTTAATAAGACACTGGGTGGTTTGACAGAATTTCCTCATGGGTGACAAAAAGTCCTCCTCCATGGCCTCCACGAGCGTCGCCATGATTGTCCCTACTCATCTGCCTCATGAGACCCCTTGGTGAGTCAAGCCCAAATGGCCTTTACCTTCACCACCACCAGATTTGAAGTTGGTCGATTCAAATTCCAATGTCCCCAACCTCCCTGGGGATGGAAGTTGAGGACCTAACAGTCAAGCCAAAGTCGAATCCCCAGCTCCCTGAGTACAGGTTTAGGTTTAGGTTTAGGTTTAGAGGTTTAGGTTAGGTTTTGGTTTTGTATGCTTGGTGTATGAAACACTTGCATCAGCAAGTTCCTGACTTGGCCTGCACCCCATCCCAGTGCCCCCCCTTGCAGGTGATGAGCCCATAGGGCTGTGGCACCATGTCATTCCTCAGGCCTTCCCTGACCAGACCATTAGATGCTCCTCCCCTTGGCCCAGAAGGGTCTCCTGATTTGCTTTATCTGGGCAAGGTGATACCGTGATGAGGATTGGCCTCTCCCTGGGATCAATTTGCCTTGGGAGACCCAACTGGGGGCTCAAGGCCCCCACAGCCGACCACTCGACCACATTAAGGTGGATATTCTCTGGGGAGTATTTGCATCAGCCTCACAGTAAAAGCTAAAACAGTGACTTCTACCTGCCAAAGCCATTTGTACTTTTGTCCTTCACATTCACACATTCACACACATGCAATCTGCTCTCTTTACACACAAAGATCAGCCATCCCCTCTCTTACACACAGGTGCTCTTAGTGTGTCACATCATCCACCCCTCCTGGTGAAAGATTTGTTCAGCAGCAGCTGTCTGAGGAAGTCAGCTGAGACTCTGCTTTAAAAGTGTTCCAGGTCATTTGATGGCAATGCCTCCCCAAGGCGCCTGGTAATGGCTCCTTTACCTTTTTTATGGCTAGAGAGCTCCTCCTCCCCCCGGCCAGTGAAACACCGGCTCCATATGAGCCCCGAGAGGCCGGGAGGAGGGAGGGCAGGGGAGGGCTGAGAGATGGGATTCATGCAGCAGTGCTTTGTGTCTGTGCAGAGATAGAAAGTCAGTTTGTTCCAATCAGCATGAGGTTGAGGGGAGTAGATGAGTGTCTGTGTGTGGGTGTGTAGTTGAAGGAATCGTCTGGAGTTCTACTTACTTTTTATTGCTCATGGAGTCGAGAGGAAAGGCCTGAGAATCAGCAGAGAGAGTCCACCGGACAAGGTCTCATTTTCTCAGCATCAGCAGAATATTTTAAAAACATCATCATTTCACTACTGTGGATATTTGGAGAAACTTTGGTTATGGGTCAACAAACCACCTGGTAGCTATTTAAAAAAAGGTTTAGAATTTCTCTCCCGAATGACGCAACACTGTCGCATTTTGTGCACACCATACAGTACAGAGCACACCCTTCAACACTATAGACGCCATGAATGCAGCATTCTCATTACTATATTTTCAAAGGAAAGGAAATAGTTTTAAGAGTAGTTCCATAGGGGACAATGGGAGTCCAAATAAATAAATATTTTTTAGATTGATCATAATGATGTATTTATGTTTCTTCCGTTGCATGCATGTTCTTGTTTGTTACAGAGCAGTTTGAATCAGCTCAGATTGAAACAAAAACACCTCAACTCTGCTGTTTCCCTGCCATCTCTGCATATTCACGATAGTGAAGTAGCAGTACAGCTTTAGGACAAGTACAAATTTACCCAGCCTACACCAATATGTCTTCCTCAATTTCTAAAACTTGGAGCAACTTTGCACCAACTCATCTCATAGACGCATCTCATCTTGTGCAAAAAACTTTATCATCCCTCAAACTGGAACCCCAGATTTCCAATATTCATAACTGCCAATTTTTTCCAGTCTTACTGGTTTTCTTTCCCTCCACTTCAGATCTCTCTGGATGCCCGGAGGATTCGTCTGATGCGGCTGCCAGAGGGAAAGGGCTCCTCCAGCTCCCCGTCCTCTGGGACCAGGCAGACTGTCTATGAGGTTTGCGTTTGCCCCAATGGGCGGCTTTTTCCTGTCCCAGGCCGGCACCGACTCCACCTGCCAGATCAATGACAACGTCTGCGTCTAGGGCCGACGCCTACAAAATGTGAATAAACACAGAGATAACCTGAAGGAAAGACGGGCAAAAAAGACAACAAAAAACAGACAGATGTACACATATCGCCTGCCTCTAGGACTGATTCAAAGCAAACACAGATACATACAGAGACTGCCAGAGCTGATGGATAAACAATCACAGATACTCAGATACTGTACCTACACTGATGCATACACTCCACAATCTCATACTGACTGATGTTTAGGCTCAACCGATATGTTTTAAAGGATCAGTATGGGAAAAAACTTTGAACTGGAGCTGATGACAGTTGATATTTTGTGCTGATATTTCAATGCTAAACATATTTTTCCCTTGATTTTATATGAGGAAAAGCCTTTGAAAACAGCATTTAGAGCATCACGGGACACAAACCTCTCCCTGAGTCCCATACACATCTGTCCAAGCTCTTCATACACAAAGTACACTAGAAACATATTAGGCTTTTGAATTGAAATACACCAGTAAACGAAATAAAAAATGTGTGTTGCATTTTAACAACTTTTTAATACAACTGAAAATCAGATGTCGAATCAAAAACTGATATTTAATAAAAAAGACAGTATTGGTGGTATATCGGTCTGACCCTAACAGTCATACAGACGCACACACTGGCTTACACACATGCATACATGCAGTATAGCTACACATGCACACAAACACACACACACTCACACTCTTTTTTGCTCCTGTAGAAACTGAAAGGAAAATCTCCAGAGATTTTACTATAAGAGACACTGATATGTTCCCCCTCAAGAGCATCTCAGTACCAGAATCACTAGGGTGATCACCCATGGCAACCACAGCCCTTGCTAACCCACTCCTCCTCTTCCTTCCCCTAATCCTCCCTTCTGTTCATGTTCTTCTTTTTCTTCACCTTCTCCTCTTGCTCCTCTGCCATTTAGCCTCGACTTAAATAATTGAGAATTTCCGTCGGGTTATTATAGGCGACTATATGCACCTAATGAGTGAGCAGTGTTACTGATGTGAGTCAGATCAGGTTGCATTTGTGGAAAACACACAAGGTCCAGGTGTCTATGTGCTATGTGGGGTTTTGCATTAAGTGTTGTTAGTATGACTATGTTCTTTTGTTGTTTTGTTTTTTCATGAAAACAGGTCAGTGATAATGTGGGACAATTTCCAAGTAAACATTTACATTACTAGGCTGAAATATAATGATGCCATGGTCACATCATATCACATTTACCCCCTCCGACCCTGATTATTCAAATGAGTCTCCCAACACATGTGGGAAATGTTTGATTTCACAGTGACAACAAATTACCTCTTACATGGAAATCTTCTGGTGACGCCCCACTGATAGGGAACTGTGGCTAGTTGTAATATTTTTACTATGTTGGTGAAGGGTCTTCACTCTCATGCTTATTTTGATATGACGTGAACATGGTAGCAGCATCTGTTAGAAGAAGCCCTGGTGTGAACCACTGACTTTAAATTGAGTGGATAGTTGTTTTTTTCTGTTATTTTATTGTTCTGCGTAAATTTTCCCTCCTGGCAAAACAGTGTCACCCTTACTTCCAACTCAAGATGAAGAAAATTACATTCAAAAACAAAACAAGAAAACCTTGAAGAAATAGAACTTATGTCATAATGTGAGCTGCCCAGCCCTCAGTGGTGGTCACCCTACTCGTTTCTTGCACTGGGATATTTCTATAAAAAAAAAAAAGAAAAAGAGAAAAAAAAGGACAAAAAAAACTATAATGCGAGCCACTCTGTTGAAAGAGGGGAACTGTGCCTGTGCCTTACGTCGATGCACTTGTGGCAAGAAGAAGCACATCACACAGACTTTCTTTGGCATCAGCAAGTAACATGGTCCCTGATTTCAGTTTGGTTTAATCCCACTCACAAAACCTCCCTCTGTGCGAATGCAAAGACCTTCAGCCACATCCGACTTTAGCTCATCCTGCTGTCTACGCCTGATTCTGCAAAAGGATGTGTCATTGCTCTGATTTTTTATTTCTTATTTTATTTACCACTTTATTTTACAACCCTCTTGTTACTTTTTTTTCATGTTTAATGTTTAAATGAAAACCTGTGGAGTTTATCCGGCAGATTTATGGCACTGATGAGGTCTGATTGCCACTGCTTCATGTATGAAAAAAGATTTCTGCTTTATTGACCAACGCTTGTGGCAACTAAAGCATGATGAACATTTTTTATGGTTCTGTTGAAGCAGCTCAAATCACTTGGTTAAATGTCCATATTTTAAACTCCTGTCTTTTATTTTGAAGTGTTTGATTCATTGAAAGATATATTTCTTTTTTAGTTTTAAAAACCAAAAAACATCTCAGTGTAGTTTTACATCATACAGCACTAGTAACAACAGGTTGGCATCAGCCAATTGGAAGAGAGGAGGCTCTGAGGCCCTCTTCTGAATTTTTGAGTGATCCAATGAAAATAGAGCAGATTTCAGATAAAATACTTAGAGAAACTAAATCCTGCAAGTGTTGGATGGTATAGGTCCAGGTGGGAAGAGCTTGGTGTCTGCTTTGTTGTGGCATCACAAAGTTACAGGAAGTCCTTATGGCTGGTTTTAAGGCTCTTTCTGAATACAGGCTGTTAGGCATTTCTCTGTTGACTGAGGCTTTGATACGTTCGCAGACCTGACCTATAATCACACTTGAGATTCAATGAAGTGACTCTAAAAAAAAATTAACATTAGCTTGAAAAGATGGCAAAATTCAATTAAAATCTGGAAACTGGACACTTTTTCCAAGTGGTTGTGATGCTGCCCACACTCATAGTAGCGCACAGCACTTATTTATACCATGTGTTGTTGTGTTAAAGTGTCACATCCTTTCCATGAGTCAGGTGCACCCACCAAGCCTCTCTCTGTCTTAGCCTCTGTTGTTGTATATTAAAGGACTTTCTGAAATATTTCTCAACAAATTGAACCTATCTGATGCATTTGTTTTTATTTGAATACATGTACACAAGAGGAAATACATCTTTTTATACGGTTGTATATGTAAATATTGTACACATAACCGCGCCAGCGTGCATCAGACAGTACATGCCGACGAAGAGGAAACAATGCTCTTTTGCAAAAAGGAAATCCATTTTTTATATGAAAATCAGTATGTGTTTTTATACTAAAAAAATAATGTCAAAGGATATTCATTGAGTTAGCATGTACAGCAATGTATACAATGTGGAGAACAAGCTGGGTTTGTTTTCAGTGCCCTCTCCTCCCTGTGCGTGCCCTCCCCGCTTAGCTCAGACACTTCACACAAAACACCGCTTTCTTTTCAGTTTTGTTTCGTTGTTGTTGTTTGTTGTTGTTGTTGTTGTGGTGGTGTCGGGCCCGAGGTCTTTGCATTCTCTCCAAGTGTGCTGTGTGTGTGTAAAACTGTGCTACTATGAGTGAGCTTTTGTTTTTGTTCTTCTGCTCCACAGAACGTGTTGAATGGTTCTCAGAGAAGCAAACACACAAACCAAAAGTAAAAAAAAAAAAAAAAAAAAGCCTAGAGGGAGATGATACACAGGGTTGAGAAGAAATACGCTGCAATTATTAATTTAATAACAGAGTTGCAACAAAAATACACTAAACCTACAGAAAAAGGTTATAGACAATTACTGTGTCTTAATTCAGCGAAGAAATCTTCAGAGGTGAACCTTGGCCGTTCCCATTTCGAAGAATCCCAATGTTCGATCCAACGGAGAGCCTACACTTTCTCTTAGTTTTAAAACAAATGACTTAAAGATACCAAGTTTTTGTGGAAGAAAAATTGCTGTCACGGTTCCTAGGCAAAAATCAAACAACAAAAATCGTCCATCGGTCTGACTGTCTCATTTCGGTTTGGCCTTTGTGTCCTCCGAAGGATGCAGCCCCTGAATTTGGACACCGGTAATATTTGAGTGTAAATGATTAATTATCAGAAATTGTTTTTATTTATTACCACTGTAATTCACCGATACATAATGTGTTGTGCAGAGTTTGGAGAAAATGTCTGTCAATTATGTTTCTAGTGGTCATTAGAAGAACTAGTCTACTAATAATAATAATGATCTGATCATGATCTGTGAGCGACTCTTCCAACCCTGTGTGTGTTCACGCTCTCTACTACCTCTTCCTGGCTGCACACCGATTAGGGGTGAGTGGAAGGGAGAAATGGAGGTTCACCGTCCATCCTGAATATTCACACTTTTCCTTCATACTTCAGTCTGAAACTGCCATCCATGGAGTAGTTTTCAAAGATGCCATAATAAAAAGGCGTTGTTCAAGTTAATTGTTGAGTTATTGGATCTTAACTGAGCAGAGAAATAATTGCACTGGAAAAAAACTTTGTCCTGACAGGTTCTTCTTGAAGAGCTGTTGTCTTTCCTTCAACATAGACACGCTAGTCTCTTCTCATTGCTGAATGATTATTATAAAGGAGCTATTTGTAAATATGGCTGTTGCTACATAGCTAACAATAGCATTAGCCGCTGCTTAGTCCAGAGCAGCAGTCCAGAGGAAACTTTATTCCTTTATTCACCAGTAGTTGTCTCCAGAAGTGAAAAGCAACATGGTTTGCTTCTGTTATTCTCATTCTTTTCTACTGAAGTTAGCATGCCGAGCAGCTAGCTCCAGCCCAGTCCCATCACTTTCTAACACTGAGTCACTGTTGTCCAGTCTGCTCTTGTCCCATTAACACGGTAATGGCTGAATCTTTGCTTTCTTATTCCAATGTTAGTTATGTAATAGTAGCAAAACTCACAAAGAGCTCCTTTAACTTGTCAGCATAAAAAAAAACACAAAATATATTCCTGACAGTGTGAATCAGGCTTTGAGATGCATGTAGTTACCAAAATTAATGTAACTGAACACAAGTCAATATTTAATAATAAGAAAGATTTTGGTCTCAGATCAAAGGGAAAATATCAGAAATTGAACATAAGATTAAATTCTCTTTCCTATCTTAAGAACAGAAATTCAGTCACTTTAAGGAAAACATAAAACAGTGTAGAAATTGTTGATAACACATTATACTGTACAACAGTGATTTTTCTGGTTCTGTTTGGTTTTTTGTTTATTTTGTCATCGGTTTGAAAGTACGACAGTGATACAAACTTATGACAGATGAGACTGGGCACGTCTGTTGACAGTGAATCACAGTTTTATATTTCACGTCTACACCTCTCACTGAGTCATCAAATCACAAATGATTCAACAGAGAAACTGGAACATTACAACACAGACACTGTTAATCCACACACTGTTAATCCACACAGAACGTCAACCCGCCTCCTGCATTTCACTGATGTCTTCATCATCCTCATGACACTGTCGCTCTGAAGACTTGTGAGTCATCGTGTGTTCTTGTTTTATTTTGGTGTCTGAGTGTGAATGCGGTGGATGTGCCACTAAAACCCACTGAAGGAAAGAAGACAAAGCTTTTACGTCTTTTTTTAAAAGCCTTAATACAGCTTTTTATTCTGTCTGCCTGTGTCCTTTAAGAATCACTAGTGCATACAGTACAGTCATTTAAGTTCAGGCCTGTTTTAAACCGTCCCATGTAAAGTTGAAACCTTACAAGTGAAAGCTGCTGATGTCACCAAGTCTCCAGGACCTGCAGCAGCTGCTCCCCTGACCCTTGTGTTGCTAAAAGTCAAACCAGATGAATGAGTTTGTTAACTGACCACAGTCACTCGGCATAAACTTGAATCTCCCTCAACATATTTTGATTTGACTCCTCTCCTCCATCTAGACCCGGTCTCAGAGGTCAGCCCGGGTCGTGCCTCCACTCTTGCTCGGTCGTGCCAGCACCGGCGTGAACCGGTGCCACCCCAGATTAAACGGTGGATGCTTGCTTTCTCCTCAGTTTATAATGGCGAGGCCGGGGTTCAGAGCCAGAGAGAGAGAGTGTTTGATGTGTGTTTCAGAGTAGCTGGAGGCCTGGAAAACAGGATTCAGCGAGTCAGCCAGCTCATTAGTTGATCTTCACTGAGCGGGGGTTAACCTCGAGCTAGATACACAGTGAAAAATATTCATCTTACTAAGTCATTACAGTTTTTGTCCTGCATCAAATTTGTAGACGTTTTAGAACAATTGATATCATCTACATCAAAAACACAGGAAGGGCAACAAATTCAATTTCTCTAACCCCCATCAAAGCCTCTTTCACATATACCAACTTGATAACATGTTTCAAGGTTGCGATAAAACTCCACGCAACTTGACACCATTTCACTCTGCAGATGTTCTTTTTAATGAAAGAGCTTCTTCCTCTTTTTCTTCTTCTTCCTCTGCGTCTGCACACAAAGGGCCTCTCAGTCAGAGATGAGTTTTCTGTTGGATTATTGGAATAAGGAGCTCCATAAAGCTAGGAGTGAGTTATTGACTCGGCTTCTCTCTGTCTCTTGCCTCAGTTGAGAGGACAGTAAGTAAAAGGCTTTTTTTTTTCTTTTTTCTATTTTTTAAGAATGTCACCTAAAGGGCTGGGTTAAGAGGACGGATGTTTTTGTGATGCAAAACAGTTTCACTTGAACTGCAAATATGGAAAATGTTAAACACACATTGTGTCTCTTAAGAGGAATTCATCTGTGATTAAATGTCAAACACACCTGAGCTGATTGAAATATTTAATCCACTGAAGAATGTTTCTGCCTGAAGCTTTCTTTGTGCTAAAGAGGAATAGGATATTATTCTCTCTTTTTTATTTTTACAGATTACAGGCACCATTTAAATTAGTTTTGCTTGATGAGAAATGCAGAAGTCTCTGCACCAAAGACTAAAACTATAAATGTCACGAGAAGCAGTACTAAAGTATCAAGTCAGTACCAAAACTCTGACAATGTGATGGCCAAGGGTCAAAAACTGCAGTCCTCCTGATGACCACTAGAGGCCATCCCTGTGAGTCGGTCCCCACTCCCCACAGACTCTCATGTTAAAATATCCAACTTTATAGCAGATACAAACATGTTTACAGGCTTGGTGAGCGTATGCTTGCCACAAACTGACATCAAAGTCTCAGCTCTGCACACGCCCCACCTCTTTGTCAGCTTTAGAGTCAGAGTTAGGAGGCGGAGTCAGGCACTGCTAAGAAGGCAACAGTAGAGCAGCTCACTCTGAGCTTCAAAACTGCTTTTTAGAAACCTGTGGGTGATGTCACAGAGACTACCACGCTGAAAAAAATCAATGTAGGAATTCCAATTGGTACTGAAATATTTGACTTAACACAACATAAATATAAGTGATGTGAAATTCGTATTTTTTTCATCTGGCGTGTGGAATATTTGCCTGATTTATATTGTGTGTTAGTTAAATTAAATCACAGGGGCTTGAACTAGTGCCATTATGTATCTGTAATACTTTAATTCATGCAGTGTGTGTAAACCCTTTAAGGACATATATTTACTTTAAGCAAAATGAGCGTGTTTGCATATTTTAGGGTCAGTGGTATTTAACGTACACCTAAGTGAAGTGGGTGTGGCTTACCTGCACAAGACTGTGCATGCAGAGCTGTGACGTGTTTTGTTTTTTTACATTCATATATCTTATACGTCACTGCAGCTGAAATAAATGCTAGCAGTGTATTTGCAGTGTAGATTGGGGTGTGTGTGTTTTTTTTTTCATGTGACATTTTTAAATTGAACGGCATCTTTCCAGTGGAACAAGGACGATCAAACAGGTGAATCTGTGGCTTCATTCTGCCGTATGTTCCCACATGTACAAACCACCTGTAAATACACAGACCCCGTTTCATAGGAGGAGACGTTTTTGTACCTTTCACCCTGTCGCTTAATGAACATGAAAAGGTACAAGTTGTGTTGTTTGCTTGGCACCATCGTTGGTGACGAGTTTTAAACGTTTGGAAAATCAGACAAAAAATAATAATAAAATATAAAACTCAGTGTTTGCTTGAGTTGAGCTTCTGTGAATCTGAGATTTGTGAGAGTGAGAATTTGCTTTGTGGTTTTTGGGAAGACTGACTGATGGGATGTTCTTGTTTTCTTCTGTTTGTACCACGATGTACGCAAAGAGGATCCTCACACATTCTATGCAAAACAAATGGTATAATAGGTCGCATTGTGATAATGCAACGAGTTATGTCAGTGAACTCTCTTTAAATTTATTATACTTTCTGTAAACAGTTTGTATTTATGAACTGAGTTGCAAATTAAACTGTATCAATAAACTTATTTTAAAAAAATACTCTGACTTCATTTGACACAGTGATTCCACCTCAACACACACTTTTTTATGTGCTCTTTTTTTACTCATAAGACTTTACAATCACTACAACTTAGTGCATCTTAATTTCAATAATTACACAATTCATGACACATTCCTCCACTTATCACTATGCAATTTGTAAACACAGTTATACATTGTTAACTCTGGATTAATTAGTTCATCTCTAACAGGACAAATTGTTCATAAAAAATGTTGGACACAACATTTATATATCAGTTAGAAACCAGCTATGTCAGTGGTTTGGAAGATTATTTAAGTGGGAGTAAAACAAAATATTTGAATGTCTTAATGATTACTGAGTGTGTTAATAGATGTTTTATTACATATTATAGATCTACATTATTCTTTTTTTTTCCATTTCATGGTGGTTGTTTTCTTTTACACTCCTGGCATCCCCTGGTAACAACAGTAACCCTGTATTTAATGTCACAACAAAGTGAACTTTGATTAATTCCCTCAGGTAAAATCTGCAGAGATGCAAACTTAGAGATTTTGTATCTGAACTGCTCAAAACGTCTGCTACAGAGGCCTCACGCCACTGACGCTCTGAAAGTCTTAGAAACTCTGATGGTGTCAAAGTCTGAGTCCATGTGGACGTTGGATCTGGACCTTTTACCTTTGCCTGGACTACTTGATCCGTTGGTTTTTTGCTGCCTTTGTTCTCTCTGGACTTAATTTTCGGTTTTCTGTGTTTCACTGAAATGAGTCAAAAGCTGCACGAGGCTAAAGGCTTAAAGCACCGGTAGCAAACCCATACGGATCATTTCACCTATTTCGAATTGTTGCCTCTTCTCTGGGCTGCGTGGGAGAAATTCAAATCTACCAGCCATGAACCAAAGGAGCTTGCGGGTTAACAGCCACCTGCTAGCTCTACTAATGACTCCACAGGTTCGCCTTTAAACAGGTTCTTGTCAAACATTTTCCTCATTAACCTCAATCACTGTTGCTCTCGCTGCAGCTGAGCAGCTCACGCCGCTCGTGTTATTGTGTTGAAGGTAAACTACGATATAAATGTTTAATAATTTCTGAGCTATGTAATGTAACACTTAATGACTCTTAATTCTCAAATCAAAAAGGCACTGCATGTTCCCGTAGAAATATGTGCCTTAAACTCACAGATACCAAAACCTCCAAGCTTTTTAAAAAACTATTTTTCACACGCTGAGTTCACACAGAGCTGTGTGTTATGGTGGTATTTTGTCCCTCTGCAGGCAGCAGGTTTTTTGTTCTGCTTCAGGCTGTGTACTTGCTCCTGTTCTTTCTTCCTTTCTTTCTTTTTCCAGTGTAAATGACACGAATCACCTACTGTACAGCTGGAACACAGATGTGCATTCACACAGGAACAATAGTCACATTCATGCATGACTAAACAACAACTAAAGCATGTGAGGGAGAATTGTGTGTTTAATGCCGCTAATGTGTCATTCGCAGTCCCTTTATGAATTGTGAAGTGTGTCTCTGATCTTTGAGCATCTCATGCTAATATTTGGACGCTGTCATTACTTCAGAAAGGTGAGGGTCTGCTGATCTTGGAGCAGTTCCCTCCATGTGGCACTTTGAGCAGGAATAATAAAGACTTAAGTGAAACTAGACACTTTGTAGTGGCCACAGCTCCCTGCAGCTTCTCCGAGGCTATCTCAGCTTGCTTCTTTTGTTTCCAGCAGCTGCTCCATCCGCCTAGCATCAAACAGATGATTTTAGGCCAGATTTACCTCCTCCCAGCAATCCAGTGGGCGTGGCCCATATCAGGGCTTGAGTGAATTATTATTTGTCCAAATAATCGTTGAGTTAATACATTTATGTCACTGTTCCAGATCTATTCCAGGCCTCCCCAATCTCAAATTGTAAATATTAAACTTCCAATAGAAATAAACCCAACAACCAATGAGAGCAAGCACACCAGGAAGCGTCACCAACTGCATGTTGCTTTAATGTTAAAAAAAAAAAAAAAAAAAAAAAACTGGTTGCAACTGTCCTTTTGTTTGTGATCTCCCATGTTAGGATGAAATGTTGACTGATTCATTTGTCTTTCCATCAAAACATTATAATCCCAGAATCTTTAATGATGGGATGTATTCTGGGTAACTTCCACCTGTATGAACCTGTGTTTGTTCCTGACTAAGATTAGATCCAGAGATGAGGATCACATGTTCACAGCAGGTTAAATCAGTCATAGGTTGCATCCCATTTTGATTTTCCTTCATTTTAAAATTGTGGAGTCGTGAAGTTGAAAAACTGTGCTGAAAAAACAAACACAAAGATCTGATTAAAGTCAGCAACAATAATCATGTTGTGCTGTCGCTCTAATTAATTTTTCCTTCTTTCTAATTATGTTAATCTTCTCTCATCTCCTCTAATTTATCTTGTGGCCCCTCAGAGAGACCCCGGTCTCCATGTACAATGAACAAGAGGGAGAAATTCAATGAGATCAACTGATTCCTGCATCTTCTCCATCTCTGGACCAGATCAGATGCATAATTGTTTCTGATGTGTCCCAAGCAGCTGTTCTCTGGGAAGCTTGTCCACAATGTCCTTGAAAAGGCTGAGACACCTGCACCGAGTCATGTTGATTTTGTTGGTGTTGCACTAGGTTTTACCTGAACACACTGAGGCTGCGACTCTATAAACTTTCCTGACACAGTGATGAGCCTTTAATGAAAAGAGGCTCCAAACAGCAGGAGGTGTACGGTTCAAGCTGTGGACTAATTGGCTGCAGGTGTTCTGTGATTGAACCATGATGATGATTAATTAGAGGGGGCTGGTGTTTGGCTTTTTAAACTTAATGCAAGTTGTGTTTCACCTGCGGCCAAGGAAGACAATGACAGAAAACTGATTACATTCATTTTTATTTTGGTCACCATGAGCATCGGACAGTGTGGAACTGTAAAATGTAGTATCCGAATTGTTTTGGAAATGTTATTTACATGTCAAATGAATTAAAGGTTGTGCTTGAATTATACTTACTATATATATATATATTATATATATATATATATATATATATATATATATATATATATATATATATATATATAGTAAGTATAATTCAAGCACAACCTTTAATTCATTTGACATGTAAATAACATTTCCAAAACAATTCGGATACTACATTTTACAGTTCCACACTGTCCGATGCTCATGGTGACCAAAATAAAAATGAATGTAATCAGTTTTCTGTCATTGTCTTCCTTGGCCGCAGGTGAAACACAACTTGCATTAAGTTTAAAAAGCCAAACACCAGCCCCCTCTAATTAATCATCATCATGGTTCAATCACAGAACACCTGCAGCCAATTAGTCCACAGCTTGAACCGTACACCTCCTGCTGTTTGGAGCCTCTTTTCATTAAAGGCTCATCACTGTGTCAGGAAAGTTTATAGAGTCGCAGCCTCAGTGTGTTCAGGTAAAACCTAGTGCAACACCAACAAAATCAACATGACTCGGTGCAGGTGTCTCAGCCTTTTCAAGGACATTGTGGACAAGCTTCCCAGAGAACAGCTGCTTGGGACACATCAGAAACAATTATGCATCTGATCTGGTCCAGAGATGGAGAAGATGCAGGAATCAGTTGATCTCATTGAATTTCTCCCTCTTGTTCATTGTACATGGAGACCGGGGTCTCTCTGAGGGGCCACAAGATAAATTAGAGGAGATGAGAGAAGATTAACATAATTAGAAAGAAGGAAAAATTAATTAGAGCGACAGCACAACATGATTATTGTTGCTGACTTTAATCAGATCTTTGTGTTTGTTTTTTCAGCACAGTTTTTCAACTTCACGACTCCACAATTTTAAAATGAAGGAAAATCAAAATGGGATGCAACCTATGACTGATTTAACCTGCTGTGAACATGTGATCCTCATCTCTGGATCTAATCTTAGTCAGGAACAAACACAGGTTCATACAGGTGGAAGTTACCCAGAATACATCCCATCATTAAAGATTCTGGGATTATAATGTTTTGATGGAAAGACAAATGAATCAGTCAACATTTCATCCTAACATGGGAGATCACAAACAAAAGGACAGTTGCAACCAGTTTTTTTTTTTTTTTTTTTTTTTTAACATTAAAGCAACATGCAGTTGGTGACGCTTCCTGGTGTGCTTGCTCTCATTGGTTGTTGGGTTTATTTCTATTGGAAGTTTAATATTTACAATTTGAGATTGGGGAGGCCTGGAATAGATCTGGAACAGTGACATAAATGTATTAACTCAACGATTATTTGGACAAATAATAATTCACTCAAGCCCTGATATGGGCCACGCCCACTGGATTGCTGGGAGGAGGTAAATCTGGCCTAAAATCATCTGTTTGATGCTAGGCGGATGGAGCAGCTGCTGGAAACAAAAGAAGCAAGCTGAGATAGCCTCGGAGAAGCTGCAGGGAGCTGTGGCCACTACAAAGTGTCTAGTTTCACTTAAGTCTTTATTATTCCTGCTCAAAGTGCCACATGGAGGGAACTGCTCCAAGATCAGCAGACCCTCACCTTTCTGAAGTAATGACAGCGTCCAAATATTAGCATGAGATGCTCAAAGATCAGAGACACACTTCACAATTCATAAAGGGACTGCGAATGACACATTAGCGGCATTAAACACACAATTCTCCCTCACATGCTTTAGTTGTTGTTTAGTCATGCATGAATGTGACTATTGTTCCTGTGTGAATGCACATCTGTGTTCCAGCTGTACAGTAGGTGATTCGTGTCATTTACACTGGAAAAAGAAAGAAAGGAAGAAAGAACAGGAGCAAGTACACAGCCTGAAGCAGAACAAAAAACCTGCTGCCTGCAGAGGGACAAAATACCACCATAACACACAGCTCTGTGTGAACTCAGCGTGTGAAAAATAGTTTTTTAAAAAGCTTGGAGGTTTTGGTATCTGTGAGTTTAAGGCACATATTTCTACGGGAACATGCAGTGCCTTTTTGATTTGAGAATTAAGAGTCATTAAGTGTTACATTACATAGCTCAGAAATTATTAAACATTTATATCGTAGTTTACCTTCAACACAATAACACGAGCGGCGTGAGCTGCTCAGCTGCAGCGAGAGCAACAGTGATTGAGGTTAATGAGGAAAATGTTTGACAAGAACCTGTTTAAAGGCGAACCTGTGGAGTCATTAGTAGAGCTAGCAGGTGGCTGTTAACCCGCAAGCTCCTTTGGTTCATGGCTGGTAGATTTGAATTTCTCCCACGCAGCCCAGAGAAGAGGCAACAATTCGAAATAGGTGAAATGATCCGTATGGGTTTGCTACCGGTGCTTTAAGCCTTTAGCCTCGTGCAGCTTTTGACTCATTTCAGTGAAACACAGAAAACCGAAAATTAAGTCCAGAGAGAACAAAGGCAGCAAAAAACCAACGGATCAAGTAGTCCAGGCAAAGGTAAAAGGTCCAGATCCAACGTCCACATGGACTCAGACTTTGACACCATCAGAGTTTCTAAGACTTTCAGAGCGTCAGTGGCGTGAGGCCTCTGTAGCAGACGTTTTGAGCAGTTCAGATACAAAATCTCTAAGTTTGCATCTCTGCAGATTTTACCTGAGGGAATTAATCAAAGTTCACTTTGTTGTGACATTAAATACAGGGTTACTGTTGTTACCAGGGGATGCCAGGAGGTGTAAAAGAAAACAACCACCATGAAATGGAAAAAAAAAGAATAATGTAGATCTATAATATGTAATAAAACATCTATTAACACACTCAGTAATCATTAAGACATTCAAATATTTTGTTTTACTCCCACTTAAATAATCTTCCAAACCACTGACATAGCTGGTTTCTAACTGATATATAAATGTTGTGTCCAACATTTTTTATGAACAATTTGTCCTGTTAGAGATGAACTAATTAATCCAGAGTTAACAATGTATAACTGTGTTTACAAATTGCATAGTGATAAGTGGAGGAATGTGTCATGAATTGTGTAATTATTGAAATTAAGATGCACTAAGTTGTAGTGATTGTAAAGTCTTATGAGTAAAAAAAGAGCACATAAAAAAGTGTGTGTTGAGGTGGAATCACTGTGTCAAATGAAGTCAGAGTATTTTTTTAAAATAAGTTTATTGATACAGTTTAATTTGCAACTCAGTTCATAAATACAAACTGTTTACAGAAAGTATAATAAATTTAAAGAGAGTTCACTGACATAACTCGTTGCATTATCACAATGCGACCTATTATACCATTTGTTTTGCATAGAATGTGTGAGGATCCTCTTTGCGTACATCGTGGTACAAACAGAAGAAAACAAGAACATCCCATCAGTCAGTCTTCCCAAAAACCACAAAGCAAATTCTCACTCTCACAAATCTCAGATTCACAGAAGCTCAACTCAAGCAAACACTGAGTTTTATATTTTATTATTATTTTTTGTCTGATTTTCCAAACGTTTAAAACTCGTCACCAACGATGGTGCCAAGCAAACAACACAACTTGTACCTTTTCATGTTCATTAAGCGACAGGGTGAAAGGTACAAAAACGTCTCCTCCTATGAAACGGGGTCTGTGTATTTACAGGTGGTTTGTACATGTGGGAACATACGGCAGAATGAAGCCACAGATTCACCTGTTTGATCGTCCTTGTTCCACTGGAAAGATGCCGTTCAATTTAAAAATGTCACATGAAAAAAAAAACACACACACCCCAATCTACACTGCAAATACACTGCTAGCATTTATTTCAGCTGCAGTGACGTATAAGATATATGAATGTAAAAAAACAAAACACGTCACAGCTCTGCATGCACAGTCTTGTGCAGGTAAGCCACACCCACTTCACTTAGGTGTACGTTAAATACCACTGACCCTAAAATATGCAAACACGCTCATTTTGCTTAAAGTAAATATATGTCCTTAAAGGGTTTACACACACTGCATGAATTAAAGTATTACAGATACATAATGGCACTAGTTCAAGCCCCTGTGATTTAATTTAACTAACACACAATATAAATCAGGCAAATATTCCACACGCCAGATGAAAAAAATACGAATTTCACATCACTTATATTTATGTTGTGTTAAGTCAAATATTTCAGTACCAATTGGAATTCCTACATTGATTTTTTTCAGCGTGGTAGTCTCTGTGACATCACCCACAGGTTTCTAAAAAGCAGTTTTGAAGCTCAGAGTGAGCTGCTCTACTGTTGCCTTCTTAGCAGTGCCTGACTCCGCCTCCTAACTCTGACTCTAAAGCTGACAAAGAGGTGGGGCGTGTGCAGAGCTGAGACTTTGATGTCAGTTTGTGGCAAGCATACGCTCACCAAGCCTGTAAACATGTTTGTATCTGCTATAAAGTTGGATATTTTAACATGAGAGTCTGTGGGGAGTGGGGACCGACTCACAGGGATGGCCTCTAGTGGTCATCAGGAGGACTGCAGTTTTTGACCCTTGGCCATCACATTGTCAGAGTTTTGGTACTGACTTGATACTTTAGTACTGCTTCTCGTGACATTTATAGTTTTAGTCTTTGGTGCAGAGACTTCTGCATTTCTCATCAAGCAAAACTAATTTAAATGGTGCCTGTAATCTGTAAAAATAAAAAAGAGAGAATAATATCCTATTCCTCTTTAGCACAAAGAAAGCTTCAGGCAGAAACATTCTTCAGTGGATTAAATATTTCAATCAGCTCAGGTGTGTTTGACATTTAATCACAGATGAATTCCTCTTAAGAGACACAATGTGTGTTTAACATTTTCCATATTTGCAGTTCAAGTGAAACTGTTTTGCATCACAAAAACATCCGTCCTCTTAACCCAGCCCTTTAGGTGACATTCTTAAAAAATAGAAAAAAGAAAAAAAAAGCCTTTTACTTACTGTCCTCTCAACTGAGGCAAGAGACAGAGAGAAGCCGAGTCAATAACTCACTCCTAGCTTTATGGAGCTCCTTATTCCAATAATCCAACAGAAAACTCATCTCTGACTGAGAGGCCCTTTGTGTGCAGACGCAGAGGAAGAAGAAGAAAAAGAGGAAGAAGCTCTTTCATTAAAAAGAACATCTGCAGAGTGAAATGGTGTCAAGTTGCGTGGAGTTTTATCGCAACCTTGAAACATGTTATCAAGTTGGTATATGTGAAAGAGGCTTTGATGGGGGTTAGAGAAATTGAATTTGTTGCCCTTCCTGTGTTTTTGATGTAGATGATATCAATTGTTCTAAAACGTCTACAAATTTGATGCAGGACAAAAACTGTAATGACTTAGTAAGATGAATATTTTTCACTGTGTATCTAGCTCGAGGTTAACCCCCGCTCAGTGAAGATCAACTAATGAGCTGGCTGACTCGCTGAATCCTGTTTTCCAGGCCTCCAGCTACTCTGAAACACACATCAAACACTCTCTCTCTCTGGCTCTGAACCCCGGCCTCGCCATTATAAACTGAGGAGAAAGCAAGCATCCACCGTTTAATCTGGGGTGGCACCGGTTCACGCCGGTGCTGGCACGACCGAGCAAGAGTGGAGGCACGACCCGGGCTGACCTCTGAGACCGGGTCTAGATGGAGGAGAGGAGTCAAATCAAAATATGTTGAGGGAGATTCAAGTTTATGCCGAGTGACTGTGGTCAGTTAACAAACTCATTCATCTGGTTTGACTTTTAGCAACACAAGGGTCAGGGGAGCAGCTGCTGCAGGTCCTGGAGACTTGGTGACATCAGCAGCTTTCACTTGTAAGGTTTCAACTTTACATGGGACGGTTTAAAACAGGCCTGAACTTAAATGACTGTACTGTATGCACTAGTGATTCTTAAAGGACACAGGCAGACAGAATAAAAAGCTGTATTAAGGCTTTTAAAAAAAGACGTAAAAGCTTTGTCTTCTTTCCTTCAGTGGGTTTTAGTGGCACATCCACCGCATTCACACTCAGACACCAAAATAAAACAAGAACACACGATGACTCACAAGTCTTCAGAGCGACAGTGTCATGAGGATGATGAAGACATCAGTGAAATGCAGGAGGCGGGTTGACGTTCTGTGTGGATTAACAGTGTGTGGATTAACAGTGTCTGTGTTGTAATGTTCCAGTTTCTCTGTTGAATCATTTGTGATTTGATGACTCAGTGAGAGGTGTAGACGTGAAATATAAAACTGTGATTCACTGTCAACAGACGTGCCCAGTCTCATCTGTCATAAGTTTGTATCACTGTCGTACTTTCAAACCGATGACAAAATAAACAAAAAACCAAACAGAACCAGAAAAATCACTGTTGTACAGTATAATGTGTTATCAACAATTTCTACACTGTTTTATGTTTTCCTTAAAGTGACTGAATTTCTGTTCTTAAGATAGGAAAGAGAATTTAATCTTATGTTCAATTTCTGATATTTTCCCTTTGATCTGAGACCAAAATCTTTCTTATTATTAAATATTGACTTGTGTTCAGTTACATTAATTTTGGTAACTACATGCATCTCAAAGCCTGATTCACACTGTCAGGAATATATTTTGTGTTTTTTTTTATGCTGACAAGTTAAAGGAGCTCTTTGTGAGTTTTGCTACTATTACATAACTAACATTGGAATTAAGAAAGCAAAGATTCAGCCATTACCGTGTTAATGGGACAAGAGCAGACTGGACAACAGTGACTCAGTGTTAGAAAGTGATGGGACTGGGCTGGAGCTAGCTGCTCGGCATGCTAACTTCAGTAGAAAAGAATGAGAATAACAGAAGCAAACCATGTTGCTTTTCACTTCTGGAGACAACTACTGGTGAATAAAGGAATAAAGTTTCCTCTGGACTGCTGCTCTGGACTAAGCAGCGGCTAATGCTATTGTTAGCTATGTAGCAACAGCCATATTTACAAATAGCTCCTTTATAATAATCATTCAGCAATGAGAAGAGACTAGCGTGTCTATGTTGAAGGAAAGACAACAGCTCTTCAAGAAGAACCTGTCAGGACAAAGTTTTTTTCCAGTGCAATTATTTCTCTGCTCAGTTAAGATCCAATAACTCAACAATTAACTTGAACAACGCCTTTTTATTATGGCATCTTTGAAAACTACTCCATGGATGGCAGTTTCAGACTGAAGTATGAAGGAAAAGTGTGAATATTCAGGATGGACGGTGAACCTCCATTTCTCCCTTCCACTCACCCCTAATCGGTGTGCAGCCAGGAAGAGGTAGTAGAGAGCGTGAACACACACAGGGTTGGAAGAGTCGCTCACAGATCATGATCAGATCATTATTATTATTAGTAGACTAGTTCTTCTAATGACCACTAGAAACATAATTGACAGACATTTTCTCCAAACTCTGCACAACACATTATGTATCGGTGAATTACAGTGGTAATAAATAAAAACAATTTCTGATAATTAATCATTTACACTCAAATATTACCGGTGTCCAAATTCAGGGGCTGCATCCTTCGGAGGACACAAAGGCCAAACCGAAATGAGACAGTCAGACCGATGGACGATTTTTGTGTTGTTTGATTTTTGCCTAGGAACCGTGACAGCAATTTTTCTTCCACAAAAACTTGATATCTTTAAGTCATTTGTTTTAAAACTAAGAGAAAGTGTAGGCTCTCCGTTGGATCGAACATTGGGATTCTTCGAAATGGGAACGGCCAAGGTTCACCTCTGAAGATTTCTTCGCTGAATTAAGACACAGTAATTGTCTATAACCTTTTTCTGTAGGTTTAGTGTATTTTTGTTGCAACTCTGTTATTAAATTAATAATTGCAGCGTATTTCTTCTCAACCCTGTGTATCATCTCCCTCTAGGCTTTTTTTTTTTTTTTTTTTACTTTTGGTTTGTGTGTTTGCTTCTCTGAGAACCATTCAACACGTTCTGTGGAGCAGAAGAACAAAAACAAAAGCTCACTCATAGTAGCACAGTTTTACACACACACAGCACACTTGGAGAGAATGCAAAGACCTCGGGCCCGACACCACCACAACAACAACAACAACAAACAACAACAACGAAACAAAACTGAAAAGAAAGCGGTGTTTTGTGTGAAGTGTCTGAGCTAAGCGGGGAGGGCACGCACAGGGAGGAGAGGGCACTGAAAACAAACCCAGCTTGTTCTCCACATTGTATACATTGCTGTACATGCTAACTCAATGAATATCCTTTGACATTATTTTTTTAGTATAAAAACACATACTGATTTTCATATAAAAAATGGATTTCCTTTTTGCAAAAGAGCATTGTTTCCTCTTCGTCGGCATGTACTGTCTGATGCACGCTGGCGCGGTTATGTGTACAATATTTACATATACAACCGTATAAAAAGATGTATTTCCTCTTGTGTACATGTATTCAAATAAAAACAAATGCATCAGATAGGTTCAATTTGTTGAGAAATATTTCAGAAAGTCCTTTAATATACAACAACAGAGGCTAAGACAGAGAGAGGCTTGGTGGGTGCACCTGACTCATGGAAAGGATGTGACACTTTAACACAACAACACATGGTATAAATAAGTGCTGTGCGCTACTATGAGTGTGGGCAGCATCACAAGCCACTTGGAAAAAGTGTCCAGTTTCCAGATTTTAATTGAATTTTGCCATCTTTTCAAGCTAATGTTAATTTTTTTTTAGAGTCACTTCATTGAATCTCAAGTGTGATTATAGGTCGGTCTGCGAACGTATCAAAGCCTCAGTCAACAGAGAAATGCCTAACAGCCTGTATTCAGAAAGAGCCTTAAAACCAGCCATAAGGACTTCCTGTAACTTTGTGATGCCACAACAAAGCAGACACCAAGCTCTTCCCACCTGGACCTATACCATCCAACACTTGCAGGATTTAGTTTCTCTAAGTATTTTATCTGAAATCTGCTCTATTTTCATTGGATCACTCAAAATTCAGCCAGCCATTCAGAAGAGGGCCTCAGAGCCTCCTCTCTTCCAATTGGCTGACGCCAACCTGTTGTTACTAGAGCTGTATGATGTAAAACTACACTGAGATGTTTTTTGGTTTTTAAAACTAAAAAAGAAATATATCTTTCAATGAATCAACACTTCAAAATAAAAGACAGGAGTTTAAAATATGGACATTTAACCAAGTGATTTGAGCTGCTTCAACAGAACCATAAAACATGTTCATCATGCTTTAGTTGCCACAAGCGTTGGTCAATAAAGCAGAAATCTTTTTTCATACATGAAGCAGTGGCAATCAGACCTCATCAGTGCCATAAATCTGCCGGATAAACTCCACAGGTTTTCATTTAAACATTAAACATGAAAAAAAAGTAACAAGAGGGTTGTAAAATAAAGTGGTAAATTAAAATAAGAAATAAAAAATCAGAGCAATGACACATCCTTTTGCAGAATCAGGCGTAGACAGCAGGATGAGCTAAAGTCGGATGTGGCTGAAGGTCTTTGCATTCGCACAGAGGGAGAGGTTTTGTGAGTGGGATTAAACCAAACTGAAATCAGGGACCATGTTACTTGCTGATGCCAAAGAAAGTCTGTGTGATGTGCTTCTTCTTGCCACAAGTGCATCGACGTAAGGCACAGGCACAGTTCCCCTCTTTCAACAGAGTGGCTCGCATTATAGTTTTTTTTGTCCTTTTTTTTCTCTTTTTCTTTTTTTTTTTTTATAGAAATATCCCAGTGCAAGAAACGAGTAGGGTGACCACCACTGAGGGCTGGGCAGCTCACATTATGACATAAGTTCTATTTCTTCAAGGTTTTCTTGTTTTGTTTTTGAATGTAATTTTCTTCATCTTGAGTTGGAAGTAAGGGTGACACTGTTTTGCCAGGAGGGAAAATTTACGCAGAACAATAAAATAACAGAAAAAAACAACTATCCACTCAATTTAAAGTCAGTGGTTCACACCAGGGCTTCTTCTAACAGATGCTGCTACCATGTTCACGTCATATCAAAATAAGCATGAGAGTGAAGACCCTTCACCAACATAGTAAAAATATTACAACTAGCCACAGTTCCCTATCAGTGGGGCGTCACCAGAAGATTTCCATGTAAGAGGTAATTTGTTGTCACTGTGAAATCAAACATTTCCCACATGTGTTGGGAGACTCATTTGAATAATCAGGGTCGGAGGGGGTAAATGTGATATGATGTGACCATGGCATCATTATATTTCAGCCTAGTAATGTAAATGTTTACTTGGAAATTGTCCCACATTATCACTGACCTGTTTTCATGAAAAAACAAAACAACAAAAGAACATAGTCATACTAACAACACTTAATGCAAAACCCACATAGCACATAGACACCTGGACCTTGTGTGTGTTTTCCACAAATGCAACCTGATCTGACTCACATCAGTAACACTGCTCACTCATTAGGTGCATATAGTCGCCTATAATAACCAGACGGAAATTCTCAATATTTAAGTCGAGGCTAAATGGCAGAGGAGCAAGAGGAGAAGGTGAAGAAAAAGAAGAACATGAACAGAAGGGAGGATTAGGGGAAGGAAGAGGAGGAGTGGGTTAGCAAGGGCTGTGGTTGCCATGGGTGATCACCCTAGTGATTCTGGTACTGAGATGCTCTTGAGGGGGAACATATCAGTGTCTCTTATAGTAAAATCTCTGGAGATTTTCCTTTCAGTTTCTACCAGGAGCAAAAAAGAGTGTGAGTGTGTGTGTGTTTGTGTGCATGTGTAGCTATACTGCATGTATGCATGTGTGTAAGCCAGTGTGTGCGTCTGTATGACTGTTAGGGTCAGACCGATATACCACCAATACTGTCTTTTTTATTAAATATCAGTTTTCGATTCGACATCTGATTTTCAGTTGTATTAAAAAGTTGTTAAAATGCAACACACATTTTTTATTTCGTTTACTGGTGTATTTCAATTCAAAAGCCTAATATGTTTCTAGTGTACTTTGTGTATGAAGAGCTTGGACAGATGTGTATGAGACTCAGGGAGAGGTTTGTGTCCCGTGATGCTCTAAATGCTGTTTTCAAAGGCTTTTCCTCATATAAAATCAAGGGAAAAATATGTTTAGCATTGAAATATCAGCACAAAATATCAACTGTCATCAGCTCCAGTTCAAAGTTTTTTCCCATACTGATCCTTTAAAACATATCGGTTGAGCCTAAACATCAGTCAGTATGAGATTGTGGAGTGTATGCATCAGTGTAGGTACAGTATCTGAGTATCTGTGATTGTTTATCCATCAGCTCTGGCAGTCTCTGTATGTATCTGTGTTTGCTTTGAATCAGTCCTAGAGGCAGGCGATATGTGTACATCTGTCTGTTGTTTTGTTGTCTTTTTTGCCCGTCTTTCCTTCAGGTTATCTCTGTGTTTATTCACATTTTGTAGGCGTCGGCCCTAGACGCAGACGTTGTCATTGATCTGGCAGGTGGAGTCGGTGCCGGCCTGGGACAGGAAAAGCCGCCCATTGGGGCAAACGCAAACCTCATAGACAGTCTGCCTGGTCCCAGAGGACGGGGAGCTGGAGGAGCCCTTTCCCTCTGGCAGCCGCATCAGACGAATCCTCCGGGCATCCAGAGAGATCTGAAGTGGAGGGAAAGAAAACCAGTAAGACTGGAAAACATTGGCAGTTATGAATATTGGAAATCTGGGGTTCCAGTTTGAGGGATGATAAAGTTTTTTGCACAAGATGAGATGCGTCTATGAGATGAGTTGGTGCAAAGTTGCTCCAAGTTTTAGAAATTGAGGAAGACATATTGGTGTAGGCTGGGTAAATTTGTACTTGTCCTAAAGCTGTACTGCTACTTCACTATCGTGAATATGCAGAGATGGCAGGGAAACAGCAGAGTTGAGGAGTTTTTGTTTCAGTCTGAGCTGATTCAACTGCTCTGTAACAAACAAGAACATGCATGCAACGGAAGAAACATAAATACATCATTATGATCAATCTAAAAAAATATTTATTTATTTGGACTCCCATTGTCCCCTATGGCAACTACTCTTAAAACTATTTCCTTTCCTTTGAAAATATAGTAATGAGAATGCTGCATTCATGGCGTCTATAGTGTTGAAGGGTGTGCTCTGTACTGTATGGTGTGCACAAAATGCGACAGTGTTGCGTCATTCGGGAGAGAAATTCTAAACCTTTTTTTAAATAGCTACCAGGTGGTTTGTTGACCCATAACCAAAGTTTCTCCAAATATCCACAGTAGTGAAATTATGATGTTTTTAAAATATTCTGCTGATGCTGAGAAAATGAGACCTTGTCCGGTGGACTCTCTCTGCTGATTCTCAGGCCTTTCCTCTCGACTCCATGAGCAATAAAAAGTAAGTAGAACTCCAGACGATTCCTTCAACTACACACCCACACACAGACACTCATCTACTCCCCTCAACCTCATGCTGATTGGAACAAACTGACTTTCTATCTCTGCACAGACACAAAGCACTGCTGCATGAATCCCATCTCTCAGCCCTCCCCTGCCCTCCCTCCTCCCGGCCTCTCGGGGCTCATATGGAGCCGGTGTTTCACTGGCCGGGGGGAGGAGGAGCTCTCTAGCCATAAAAAAGGTAAAGGAGCCATTACCAGGCGCCTTGGGGAGGCATTGCCATCAAATGACCTGGAACACTTTTAAAGCAGAGTCTCAGCTGACTTCCTCAGACAGCTGCTGCTGAACAAATCTTTCACCAGGAGGGGTGGATGATGTGACACACTAAGAGCACCTGTGTGTAAGAGAGGGGATGGCTGATCTTTGTGTGTAAAGAGAGCAGATTGCATGTGTGTGAATGTGTGAATGTGAAGGACAAAAGTACAAATGGCTTTGGCAGGTAGAAGTCACTGTTTTAGCTTTTACTGTGAGGCTGATGCAAATACTCCCCAGAGAATATCCACCTTAATGTGGTCGAGTGGTCGGCTGTGGGGGCCTTGAGCCCCCAGTTGGGTCTCCCAAGGCAAATTGATCCCAGGGAGAGGCCAATCCTCATCACGGTATCACCTTGCCCAGATAAAACAAATCAGGAGACCCTTCTGGGCCAAGGGGAGGAGCATCTAATGGTCTGGTCAGGGAAGGCCTGAGGAATGACATGGTGCCACAGCCCTATGGGCTCATCACCTGCAAGGGGGAGGCACTGGGATGGGGTGCAGGCCAAGTCAGGAACTTGCTGATGCAAGTGTTTCATACACCAAGCATACAAAACCAAAACCTAAACCTAAACCTAAACCTAAACCTAAACCTAAACCGTTACCTAAACCTGTACTCAGGGAGCTGGGGATTCGACTTTGGCTTGACTGTTAGGTCCTCAACTTCCATCCCCAGGGAGGTTGGGGACATTGGAATTTGAATCGACCAACTTCAAATCTGGTGGTGGTGAAGGTAAAGGCCATTTGGGCTTGACTCACCAAGGGGTCTCATGAGGCAGATGAGTAGGGACAATCATGGCGACGCTCGTGGAGGCCATGGAGGAGGACTTTTTGTCACCCATGAGGAAATTCTGTCAAACCACCCAGTGTCTTATTAAGCAAAAGTTGGGCTCATCCAAGAGAGGATATGGATGATGATGATGATGATGATGATGATGATGATGATGATGATGGAATTGTGGAAGAAACACTTTAAGGAACCAGACCAACACGTCCTCTGAGGAAAAGCCATAGTTTGAAGACTTGGGGGAAGCTTCACTTACATCTCTGAGTCTCTAAGTTGAGAAGCTTCCAAGTGGTGAGGTTGGGGATGAGTTGGACTACATAAGAATCTGTGACCTTGTTTGTCAATGAACTTTCAGTTTGACACCAACAAGAAATCACACTCCTAGGGCCTTAGGCATCCTTTACATATAATTGATTGTATCTTACTTTATATTGAGCTGGTACCACTTACAGGAAATCCTTTTATCAGTGCATCCGACCGTGGTATAAATACAGACTCTGTTCAGTGCATTGTTCTCTCGTTAAATCAAACTGAATTTGTTGAATAGGGCGAAGATACTCTTTAGGTGCGTGGGTTACTTGACTGTGAGCGGCTTCAAGAATCCACTGTTTCATTGTCGTCACAAGTGTGTATGAGTCTATTTTTGTATCAGCCTTATGTGGTTTGTGGGCGTCTAATGACCAAAACCTTCCTGTAATTGCAGTGGCAGTGCCGTGTGTGTGTATGTGTGTGTGTGTGTGTGTGTGTGTGTGAGAGAGAGGTTTGACAAATGGACATTTGCAACACTAATGGAGTGTGGGACCGTGATTCTAATTATATGAATTGACCATGGTGAGTTCAACAGCCTCATTCTCGACCACACACCCGTGAAAACTGCGAGAGGATGTGATGCAGGCGTGGCTTCAGACCACTGCTGTAGTTACTTTTAATTGGACTAAACTGAATCCAAGGGCACCTTCCCGAGCCCCTCCCACCCCTCCTCTCTCTCTCACACACACACACACACACACACACACACACACACACACACACGCTCTCTCGCACTTGCCTCATATCAGCAGCCTGTCTTAATGTATGAAACTGTTTTTGTGGGAAACTTTCAAACACTTTCTTCTCCCTAATCCTCCTTCGTTGATTTTAACAGATCTGACATGACACGACTGGTGCAACCTAAGGAGGGAAATCCTTTTATCAGCGCAGCCGACCGTGATGAATGCGAAGACTGATGTGTGTAACGAATCAGGGGCTGGTTGGAGGAATTTAGGAGCAGGGAGGAAGGGATAAAAGAAGAAGGGAGTAGCAGCAGGAGGATGAGCAAATGGGGGAAAAAGATGGTAAATAAGCAAAGTTACAGACAGAAGGGGGTCAGAGGAACGAGGAGAATGGAGAAAGGGAAGGACTGGAGGAAGGATGGATGGACAAGTTGTTACAGAAAGAATATTAAAGAGGAAAAACAATCAACTTCCTGAGAGATTAGAGGACAAAACAGATTCTGGTGGACGGCCAGTTTGTGGGAAATTGCCACCGGCCAATAGCAAACTGCTGGTCTGTGTTGGCTGAGGGAGCTGACTATTGTTTGGATTGTTATTTGCTAAAAATAAGTCTGGACAGGAGAAACAGTGCTTAATTGAGATGGAGCACACACACAAACCCCCCAAGTCCATCCCCCCTTGTCAGCCATAATGGCACGAGGAGGAGAAAAGTTAATTTCAGAGTGGGAGGTTTGTACTGTAGAAAGTGTCTGAAGTAACATGACTGCACCAAACATAGGGGATTATTTCTTAAGAAGAAATGAAACAGGATGTTTCAGCCTGATCTCCTTCACCACTCAAATAAACAACTTAATGAAGGGTTTGATTTTAATACAATGTGGGCTGAGACTGGTGCTGGTAATTAGCCTTCATTTAAAAAGATGATTACATCCTTCACAGTGTTACTACTCTGTTAATAACTTTTTCACAGCAATCACTCTGACACATCAAACTGTCTGTTCATCATATTTTATACAAGATGTGCGTCAGAACGTAGAGGTTACAGGTCAGAGGTCAGTGGTTTGATTCCCAACTCCTCCAGTCTCCCTATCTACGTGTCCTCTGATTTCCTCAAATTAACCAATGGTGAATGATTGTGTGAATGGGTGAGAGGTGAGTCAAGTCTAGTCCGGTCCATTTACTATTTGTCTTATTTGGAAGGAAAACCCTTGAACTTGTTTGAAAATAAGATAAGATAAATACATCTGTTAAATATCAAATCTAATTTTACTGAGAATATAGATGATGAGTGGTTGATGTCTCATTATTATTTATTTTTTACCATTCCTCTTGATTAAAGAGCAGTCCCAGTTTTCACCTGTCAGATTGTGCAATTTCTTACAATGTTTGCTTTTTTCATCGAACTGGATGTTTGATGGATAGATTACTTTATAAATGCCCAGAGGGAAATTGTCAACTGAATAAAAATACATTAAAATACTGTAAAAATACAAATAACATAGTAGATGAATATAAATGACAGTAAGAGGGCGAGTGTTTAAATACATTTTAGATAATTATAGACTAAAGTCTGATTCCATGAGGTTTAACGGTTGATTATGCAGTGAGGTTGCATGAGTCTGTGTTGAATATGGAAATATTTTTTCTATGGTTTCTGTCACAGTCTCAACCATCTAAATGAGTTAGTTCAGTCTGTTGCCATCATTTAGTTATGATACCTCAGAATAATTACTGAGATCTGAAAACAATCAGGTTCAACATGGCAAGAAAAACAGCAATGGTAGTTTCAGGTGAGAGTAGTTCAAATTTGAAGCAGGTTTTGGTAAGAATTTCAACAATTTATATTTGTTTTCTCCTCCACATTCATTTGGCAACCACTTGGTTTATCATCGGTTTAATCAATTCGACTCTCTGTGTCATCTTAGTGTTGCCAGATCTCAGCAGTTGGCTTGGGGAGTACATTGAAACTATCATTAACGCCCAAGTTGGACCAGAAACCAAAATTAGCAATATGTTCATTTGCGCTGTGGTCTCACACACCTCTCCATCTTTGGACTCCAGTCTCAGCTCGTTCCTGCAGATGGCCTGGATGTCTCCGGCCTCAGCCAGGATCTGGATGCCTTTAGGAGCCTCCATCAGCAGGGAGCGAGTGGGAGACTCCAGCCTGGGAACACAAAGAGGCAGAGCAGCTCTGTTAGTGATCACTGCCACTGCTGAAGGTTTGGATGAGTGAGAAATTAATGAAAACACAAGATAAGATTGATAGATAGAACAACATGAGGAAGAAGTAAAACTGTATCCCAATAGTTTCCTCACTCACATGAAGTCTTTTTTAAAAATATATACGTATATATGGATTTGATTGTCTCTCAGCTTAATTAAAATCTAAAAGGATAAAAATGAAGTCACGAATGTGAAGCTTCCTGTTCTTTTTTTTTTTTTAGAAATCTATTTCCCTCACACTTTGAAAACCAGAGCAGAAGAACTTTTCTCAATTGTATCACTTTCATCAGGAACACTATGAACTCTTCAGATACAGAGAACCAGTTCCTCTGTTGTTGAAAATCAACATCTGATTGATCAGGTATGTGAATGATAAAGGTATGCAAGATCAATTTTTGGTACAGTCATTCAGTCAAATCATAACCACTGATCACCTCGACAGAAATAACTGATGATTTATTTACTATACTGATTCTATTAGTGGATGACAATAAATAGACTGTGGTTTACTGAGGGCTGCACTATCCTCCTTACAGACCTCTCAATCATATCACTGTTCAGTTAAAATAGGCCTTGACCTACAGAGTTTTTGTAGATGGGATTAGAAACAGAGGAGACCTTGCTACAGCCAAGAAAAATAATGACCTGAAAAATGGGTGCATTCAGAAAAACGGGTGCAAATGTTTACAACCAATGACACCGGTGGTTATAAATTGCTGACACACTGTATCTGTTTTTTGTTTGTGAGAAGCTTTTGTCATGTCTGAATTTGATGTTGCAGCTGTTCTGAGTGATGAAGCATTTTAGCAGTTAAAGAGCCAGGTATTTGCCTCAGGAGCTGGTGGAGACCAAACACAGTGGTAAAAGAGGAGTGTGGTTGTAGACAGAGACGATCACCAAAAGAATGAATGATCATGATGCTTTACTAACATCCGGATTTAAAACGTACTGCTTAACAGAAAGGTGATCACATATCAGTTTTTAAAACTAGTTTTCACTGCCCCATAGTGATAAAAAATGAATTCATTCAGGTTCATTAAACAATGACCAACCTTCACCCTTGTGAGGACCCTGCAGCAGTTGTGTTCATACTCTGAACGTAACACTGCGTCATAAATGTCTCAACCCTCAACCATAGCTTAAAACCTTAACCCTAAATCATCCAGACCCTTAAACAGCCACAAGTAGACAACACCTCCACATTTCAAGAGCTACCACCATGAGTGGAGTGTAAATTGAATGGATCTGACACTTTTAACAGTGCCCACCTGGGCGCTGTGGCTGCTTACAAATGTCAGTGGTGAGGATTAAAAATCAGCCCACTCCTCTTCACATCTTGACAAAACCACTCAGAGCCACAAGCTGATCTTTACAGGAAGCAGCAAAAGTGTCAGAATGCTTCAGTAGATCCAGACTTGTGGGGGAGGTCTCTGTAGACTTCCTGTCTTCCTGTCACCATGGCAGTTTGTGCATAAAATACATGATATTTCCACTACAGGGTTTTCATTGATATCGCACTGTATTCAGCTGGAGGACGCTGAGCTTTTTGTTTTGAATGAGCAGAAGCTATTAAATGTCCTGTTTATATGTACAGATATCATCAGCATTGTGTTCTGGGTTGATGTGAGCTTCTGAATGGCCTATCCAGCAATCTGTTATCTCACGCTTGAAAGTTGAAGCAGAAATTAAACAGTGGAGGCTTCTTTATTTTCACATACAGTAACAGACCCAGATGTCTCCCATTCTTGATAAGTCAAAGACCACTAAAATGCTGCTTACTGAAAATTCCCATTCTGCAGTTTTCTGTTAATTATACACAGAGAAACATCTATTCAATCATTTATGATAATCACCACCAACTTTTTTTTTTTTTTTTTTTAAGTATATTTTTTGGTGTTTTTGCCTTTATTTGATAGCACATAGTGAGATAGACAGGAAAGGGGGAGGCAGAGAGAGGGGGAATGACATGCAGGAAAGGTCTGCCCGATGCGGGATTCAAACCGGGGACGCCTGCGTTGACGACTGCAGCCTCTATATGGGGCGGCCACCTTAATCAATGCGCCACGCACCGCCCCATCACCACCAACTTAACAATTATTTAATATGATAGTAATCATGTTTTTCTGTTGGTTTGCTGGAAAGCTCTAAACACAGCGATATTCACTAGGCTCAAGAAGAATCTGAATTAACCTGCTAATATATTTTATCATATCTTTACGGAGGATAGTCTTTATCTCGAACACCATATTTAGTGGTGGATGCAGCAGAATGTAAAGCCTGGGGTGAGTGAGGTTTTTATAGTAAACTGCTCTCCTTAAATATTAATGTAATTAGTGTTTTACCAAAGATAAAAAGAAAAGTTATTGTATTGTGTATTGTGTTAACTGCAAAGAAACAATTGATTTGTTAAATAGTGTATGTCCGTAAAAACACATTGGAAAAGGCTTAGGCCAACACTAAATACAGTGTATTGTTACATCGGGACCACAACATAATGTTTATGCACAAAAATATATATTTGTGGTTTTAACAATCCAGTGTAATTTTACATATCCTCTCTCAGGTTCCTCTAGAGCTCTATAGTCACAACAGGTCAGTGTCAGCCAATCAGAAAGAGAAGGTTCTCAGCCTCTTTTCTGATTGACTGAATGTTTTCGGAGTGGGCAATACAAAGATTTCAGGTAAAACACTCTGGCACTAAATTCTGCAAGCGTTGGATGGTGGGTCCAAGTGGGCAGGGTTTGGTGACTGCAATGTTGTTGTGACACCACAAAATAACACAAGTCCTTAAAAGCTGGTTTTAAGGCTCAGTTTCTGAATACCAGCTGTGTGCATTTGTCTACATGTATGAACTGATGCTTTGATATTTTAACAGTATTAACAAAGAAGGCAAGGCAAGGCAAGGCAATTTTATTTGTATAGCCCGTTTTTACAAACAGTTTGTCTCAAAGGGCTTTACATGGCATCGTAACAACAGCCTCTGTCCTTAGACCCTCAAAAGAAGTATTTTATAATCACACTATACATGCATGCCTACCTTTATGGGACCTTAGAATTGTTCTGTTTTGATTTTCCCCGCTCTCTTTATTAAAGAGTACATTTGTAAAAAGCCTGCACAATCATATAATAAAAAGATCATTGAGCTAGCAACACATAATAGCATCTAATTTTATATAAACACTTTAGCTGGAACCAACAACATAGTAGATTTAGTGCAACTGACCACAAAATGTCTTTTCCCTAAATTTGAAAAAAATATTGAGGTTGAGCACAGACGGGTTTCATGTCTCTCAAGAAGGAAGCTGTCATTCTCCAAGAGAACAGTCTCAAGTTGTATCACTCAGGGGGAAACCACTCACAGTGTTTATAGTTATTTTAAAAGTGTGTTTTAGTAGTACCTCTGGGAGAAAACAGCCGGATCACTGGCAGAGGTAATTTGTGTTTGAAACCCCCTGTACAGTAAAGTTTGATGTGAACTATAAAGGAAAAATGACACTCCTGTGGAGCTTTTCCTTTAAGGGGACCGGTGAGAGTGGGACTAACAAGGTGCCAGTATGAACAACAATGTAGTGTATTTTGTTAATGATGAGCTGCTTGAGCCGACAGGATGGCAGGAGGGAGGAGATGACACCTGAAAGCATCGCAAAGAAAAAAAGTCCACTGATTACAAGAGAGGGCAAGTTTCCAAATTAAAACTCTCATCTCTTGCGCATTAACCCTTTGCTCTTAGTCCACGAGGGTTAAGTCTGAACATGTATTAATTACTGTGTTTGTAATAGGGAGATTAATCAAATACATATCATCTAATGCCTCGTTGCTGTGTGCTTGATTTTCAGTGCTGGGTCTTTCAGAGTCTTTATGATAAGACAATTTAAAACAAGTGCCCAATTAAATTAGATTAATTCCTGACACCCAGGTTTTCAAGCATCATTCCCTTCAAATACCACCAATCACCCAGTTTTGTTTTTTGTGTTTCAGCCTCCATCAACAACTGACACTATCTATTAGTATTCCTGCTAACTGATGCTCTCAGGGGGCAAATAAAAAGAGCTTAGAGCCAGCACAATTTAAACTGTTGTATCTGGACATTAAGTGAACACAGATGAGACTTTAATCTTGCACTTTGCAAAACAAGGGAGTAAAAATTGATCCTGTGGATGTTGTGCAGCGAATACTAAAAGTCTTAAATCTGGCTCTGAATCTGAGGGCCTAAGAACAAAAGCCCCAACACCGCTCTTACTTCTCTAACCTCTCATTAGAAGTGGATGGTGAAGTACAGTGGTGAATGTCTTTAAACACCTGATTTTATGGATACTGCTCCATCCTCCTCTGATTTTAATGTCAGTCTTTTGACTTAAAGCAGAAGTAAGCGATCCGGTCGTTTTGGCTAATGCTGCGTTCCAGGTAGGCTTTTGAAACCGTAAATTACAACTTACGACTTTGTAGCGTTTCAGGCAACCCACTCGTGTTTTTCCGACCTGTTTTACCTGTGAAAGTGCACTATAACGGCCACTCGTAACTTCCGACCCGTGAACTCGTACCAGATCGAACTGGTACGACTTCACAGGTCGGAAAAACACGAGTTACGAGTTTCCTTGAACGCACCATAACAGTCCTCGTCCCTACGTCGCCACATTCACGGCGTCCCTTGGCTGCACACACAGCCCTGCATGCCGTTCTCTCTCCTTATTGGATAAAAACTGTAGGATACGATAAATGTTTTCTCCTCGGCTCAGAGCAGAGCAGAGTGACTGACAGACCCGTGTTTCGGTCCAAACACTCTATGTAAGTGATTGCTGTCGGAAGATATAACTATTTAAGACTTATATTAACACAAATATATCACTTACTTCTGCTTTAAGAGAGCTTATTTCCCATCATGAAATGATGTACAGGTAACTCACCAGCTACACATATTAATCAACTACTCCTTTGGAGTCGTCCCTTTGTAACCAATTATATGGAACCAAATACTTCACAAACAGGGGTGGATTCTCTTTTTTGGTGACTTTCATTAATCTACTGTAGATCACAGTTATCCAAGAGAGGTTGAATCAAGGGCAACTTGACCTAGTTGTGGATACTGGAAGATGTTTCGTCTCTAATCCATGAGGCTTACTTCGTTTTCTAATGCCTCTTGGATGAGAGGTGAAACGTCTGCTGGTGTCAACAATCAAGATCTATTCTCAGTTCAACTAACGGGACCGGCTTAGGGCTTAATCACATACATAAACATGTGTTTTTAAGGCATTTGCATTTGAAAAGATGATCAGTGAGGTTGACCTTGCAATCAAATTGACTACAGATTGTAATAAACCTTCATCTGTCAGATATGCATAGCCCTTAAAGAGGGATACAAACCTGTGAAGTTTGTTGGCTACATGAATGGTTTCTTCAGGGCCACAGTTGGTGTTTCTCTACTGCAAATATAGCCCTCTGCGTTGTGTTTACGGACTGCCCCAGGTGGGGTTCAACCCTGGTCTCCCGCACGGCGGGCGACGATGCAAACCGTTGAGCCAAGAGGTCAATGACCGCTTGGCAGTTGGGTTTGCACGTCCTTTATGGGTGATTGAGTGCACCCGGACCCTCCGTTACACAAATACACCAAAACAGAGAGTGAAGCTGCTTCAACATACAGTAGCAAAATGTATTTCAGCAGGTGCTGCTGAGAGTCACCTTCAAGTGCCCACAATCCCTATTGCACAGCAATTTTAGAACAGCCTGTAGAGCAACAAGACTAAAATTGATGGTTCTAGGTCAAAGGTTTGTGTAGAAAACGACATGATACAACTGCAACTGATATTTGTCCAGTGATCAAATTAGGTGGCTCGAGGTCAACGATCTTGATTCTTCACCCTGACAAAGAATCAACAAAGGGACAACGCAAAGAATCCTCTCCAGGTGTGTAGTGTTTGTGGATGTGAAGTAAAACAATTCACCCCAGCATCACTCCTTCTGAAAGCCTTCTACCTCTCTCAATCTCCCCCTTTCTCCCCAGAGTTAGGTAATGAAATATTTCTCTTCCATGATTTTATTACTTTCATTTCCTCTGATCTTTCCTCATTTCCTTTGGTTTCCCTTCCAACTTTGTCTCCATTTCTTTTACTTTTATTTCCATCTCACTCAAATAAAAAACAGTTTTTAATACTGAATGTTGATTTAACAAAGAAACTGTCACCTACAGGTGATTAAGTAAACTTACCGTCGCCGTACTGAATTTAAGCAAGTCAAATTTGAGTCCACTGTTTTGATATTATATTCCATCGTCTATTTTTATTTTGTCACCTACTTCATGGCCTGCACAACTTCATTTCCCCATTGATCAATAAAGTTCCATCTTGTTCTCTTTCAGGTTTTCTATTCCACTGTTGTACATCCTCTTATCCTTTCTCTTTTCTTGGCAGCCCTTCATATCTACAACTAGGATCAAAGGTTAATAACTTTTCACGCTTCCTCCTCATATCGCCTGCTGTCAGATAATAACGGAAATGATTGGAGGTTTTTGACACAAACAGAAATTGTAAACTTGCAGGGTCTGAGGCGCGTGGGCAGCGCCCATACTTTCCCTTTTTTCTGCAGGCGACTCCTTTGTCCTTGGCGAGGACGGCTCCTTTAAATCATTTGCCACAGTTTTTCGCATGGTGTGAACACAGTGTTCAGGGCAGTTTGGCGTTATAAATATATAAGCTATGGAGAGTTGAAATGGGCTCCCGTCATGCCACACAGCAAATCACAGGTTAAATGGCAATCGCAGCCCATACGAGTGAAGCTGATTGCTTCGCAGGGTTGTGTGAACGTGTGAGCAGCAGACAGGCCATCCTCTCAATTACTGAGATCATAGTAAGATGAAGGTGTGGAGGATGACGAGGGCAGAGTGGAGCGAAAACAGAAGAGTGGCTGTAACATTAGAGTGGACAGAAAGGAAAGGGGTAGAAAGGCTGCAGAGATGGCATCTTAATTTGCTACTCGGTTTTTGTTCACTTTTTCTTTCTTGTGTGATAATACTGAGGTGCTTCTGTTACAGGGTGGAAACAGATCAACATCAGTTGTGATCTCTTTCTGTACTGATGTTATGTACTCTAAATCAGGATTGTGCTGGTTTTCTGAACCTGAATCTCTGTTTTTGCTATTGCAATTTTTATGTTTGTAAGTTTAGTTAAGATTAGCATCACCGATAATTGTGGAAAAAAAAGGTGAATTAAACACAAAGGAGGACAACATCTGAGGAGAGTAAAAAGGGACTAGAGAGAAAAGAGAGGTGAAGTTGGTAGAGGAACAACAAGGAGCATCAAGAAATTAACCTAGAAGAAGAGGAGGTAGGCGGAGGTGAAGTGAGGGCAAGATGAAGCTGGAGAAGATGACAAGAGAGCACATAAGGAGGAGGTAGGAGATGAGAGTTAGAGCCGAGATGGAGAGGGGGCAGGTTTTGAGAGGAAAGACAGAGAAGGTCTGGAGAGTCATGGCCGCTCCTCTAATGATGGAGAATCTCTTCTGCAGCACTGCTGCCGCTGATAACAAGAGGGTATAGGAGAAAGGCGCAGCTGAAATGACGCGCATTGTGTCATGACATTCTCTGTGCGTCAAGACGTTGTCCGTGCATCGCTGTTTTGATCGGGATATCACAATTTATTACAATTACCAGGGCCGGCCCCTGGCATAAACACTCTATGCGGTTGTTTAGGGCCTCAGCCGACAGGTGGGGCCACATGATCAGAAGGTACTGGGGTTCAGTTCAAGTCATTTTAACACTGCGGTCGGCGCGCGCGTTTACGCGACGGTCTTGATATGTTTTTGTTTATATTTCGGTCATTTTACGCCGTAGAAACGCGGTTTAACTGCTCCCGTGACCGAGGGTCGGCTCTCCTCTTTCAAATACACCCGCCCTCGATGACCTACGTTATTCACAGCCAGGGTTTGAGAGCCAATAACAGAGCGTAGTGCACGCATCGTCCCCTCTCACTGTGCGTAATTGGTTGAATCCGTTGTCCGTCAACTTGAGCATACGTGATTGGTTGAATCGCCTGTCAGTCAACTTCGGCCAACCAATTGGCACTCTGGGATCACTAAGGTCCTTCCTATCACAGTTTTAGCTCCATGGTTTACCTACAGCGGCTGGCATGGAGAGAGACGGCAGAGGAGACCGAACCTGTCAATTAAAACAACGGTGAAGCTTCAAACCCACAGAATCGTTAGGAGAGAGAGAGAGAAGCGGTGATGACGGTGCTTCAGACACTGAAGGTTTTGACTCATCTGATGAGCATGGTTATTTAAAAAAATATATGAGAAAGTTCAGACTTAAACTCAGCTCCAGCTCTGTATACAGACCTGTTGAGCTCTACACTTTTTTTTTTGTTTTTTTTACCTTTCACACAGCACAGACACAGTGACAACACTATATGAACAATGTAAATTGTGTGTTTTCCATTTATTTCATTGCACAACAATTCCATTTATTTAGTAAATATTTTTGTTTTAATTTCTCATTTAAAAAATCTGATGAAGCTTTGAAGTCAATATTCAGCTTCTTTTATCTCACATTTGAGACATTTGGTGAACATAGAATGCCAGAATGACAACATTTATGCTCAAAAGGCGATTTTACAAAATTTCATTTTAGACTTGTTTTCTACACTTATCTATTACTGTATTCATATCCTATTTCAAGCACCAAAACAGTTCATTCTCATGACTGAAGGAGTGTTTTCACAAGGGATTTGAAAATTTTCAGAAAATTTGGCCTAAATTATTTCTTTATACAGTGTTCTAGGACAAATTGGCCTCAGTGTACTTAGAGCGGAAGATTAGACATAAAACACTTGAGTATTGTTACATCTGTCTATTAAACATGTCTGTATTCAGTTTTAAGCAGTGTATGTGATTTGGTGTTTGCGCTTAGAGTGGGCCACAAACAAAAATCTTGTTTAGGGCCACCAAAATGCTAGGGCCGGCCCTGACAATTACCATGTATACAGGAATAACCATGTTTGCTCACACATGTAAACAGGTTATTCCGAATGTTTCAGAAACCGGAATATTGACATTAAACCGCATATTGACTGCATGTAAATGTAGTCACTATCTGAGAGCAATTAGCTAGCTGGTTAGTATGCTAACTTCTGGATAAGAAAAAATAAGATTATTTCCACCTCTGGAGACATGTCCTCTTGATGATAGGTAAATAGCTGTTAATGTCATTAACAATACCAAAAAAACTTGGGAACATTCACATTGACCTTCGTTTCATTGTAGAATAGTATAAAAATATGAAAGACTAGGAACAGTAACAATGTCAACAGCAACAATAAATCTGTCCTTGAGATGAAAGAGGTGGAACTAGACCAGAACACTTTCTGGAAGAGTCTCCATCTGATTATTCCCATGATGTGTTGTTGACATTTTGTATTTGTGTCGGAGAATGTTGAATATAATCTCCTGTTGTCAGCACAGTATGTATATTGCAGAGCACAAAAAACAAACAAATGCCCATACAGGTAAGAAAGGACAAACCTAGTGGGACTGAGTTCCTTTGAGTCAAATGTGACTCCATCAAACTTCTCATGCTGTGAAAACTTGAGGCTCAGGCAGAAGGTCGAGATGCTTCACATCTCATTTTGCCTCCAAAAAACCCCCCCCAAAAAACTCACAATTGTTCTTGCTGTTGTTTCAATTGCTTCCCCCCTCACCTTCACTTTCCCTCTTGTTGCTTCATATATATTCCCTTTATCTGTGCTGTGAATTGGTCAGGACATAAATCAAGGTGTGCTATCAAACTCACCTATGCTGCCATTTCCGCCTCACAAAGGCGTTTGTCTGATGCAAGGACACATCCTGTTGACAAGGCATTACTGCGCCGCAGATGGATTTGACGGTTACGGTTTCGATAAAGACCTGACAGCTCGGGGTGGGATGTGTGTGTTTGTATATGAATGTGCGTGTGGAGGGAGTGGGATAGGGGTTTAATATGATATCCCAGAATAGGATTTGAATCCTCAATTGCTACCTGCCAAGGGGTTCGGAGAGATTAGAGTAAGATTAGATTTTAGCCATGCTCCAACGAGCTCGTTCTCCCCTTTTCTGTGACATAATTGGATAGTTTGAGCCATATTTCATTCTCAATTGGCCGGTTGTCACCAAAGATGCATAAACACAGAGGAAGGAGAGAAGAAGAAAACACATCACTGTGGACTGTGACTGTCAAATTATACAGACAATCACATGAGGGGAGGAGAAGGAGGAGGAGGGGGCTGTGTCTCACTGATGGGACTTTTGTCACTTTGTTTTTATTGCTAGAAATGATGATCTTGAAAGGCGAACAGCAGTGACTGATGAATCTCAGTTCATCTCAGCGCACATGCCACTGAAACACTGTTATTAGATATTTGTCATCAGAGTCCTCCTTTCTCCATCCCTTAATTCCTGTCGCTCTCGCCTCTGCAGTGTTTCTTTCTTGAAGAAAAGCTTGTTTTTTTCCTCTTCATCATCTCATACCATCTTTATCTCTTTTTTCTTTACCCATCTAGTTTTTCTCAAATAAATATGAGTTTTTCTTTAATTTTTGCTTGTACATTGTACTTGCATTTTTCTCCTTTTAAGGCCTTTTACTCTTGCTGTCCCTCCCTCTCTTTCCTAATTAATCTTCACTCTGTACTTAATTTTTCAATATTTTCTATGTTTTCTTTTCACTTCTTTCATCTTCCTTACCCTACCCCTGTGGTTTTCCCACAATTCGTAACAAAAACTGTCATTGTGTAGAAAGACAGGACCCATCACTACAGAGTCACTGCAAGTGTGTGGAGGTTTTCTAATGAACACTTTGGTCTGGTTTCTACTTTTAGTTGGCAGCACTGGCTTTTTCGCTGCCTGTCACATTGTCAACTGCTGAGTTTTTCTTCCAGGTCTTAAAGTCGCTGCACACCCCACAGCTGGTTCTAGTCTCTGTTCAGACCTCTTTTTTGGATCTGTGCCGGGAAATGCATGAGATTACCAGATTTGCTAGGAACAACTGGAGACAGTTCGAGAACACATTAGACCCCCCCCCCCCCCCCCCCCCCCCCCCCCCCCCCACCACCACTCCTTCTGTCATCTCTGTCACCATATCTCACTTTCTCTCTCTGATTGACCGTCATCCCATCTGACATCACAGACGGGAGAAAGATGATAAACAAGACGTTTACACCAAAATCCAACTATGATGTTCAACAAGGTGAAGTGTAAACAATATAACCACATAATTCAAATTATTTATACTTATCAATGTCAGACCAAAGATATTTTGTAAATATTTTATCTGTTTTCATTCCTAGTTCTGGTCATTGAGTCTCATAGTTTTATTCTCCTGATTAAGAGCATTAATACTACAATTCTTCTTGATAACATGGTGTTTAAAATGAAGCGCTAATAATTATGCTTAGGATACTGGAATTACTTTACCTCAATGAATGAGGTTGAGGGTGGGTGGACCCAAGTCCTTTGGTGCATGTCAGTTTGTGCCCAGGACACTCTCACCCACCTGTCACTCAAAGAGGCCACACCCACAATTGTACAGACGCTTTGTCCTTAATAAAGTAAAAACAGGTGAGTCATCATGGAAACAATTTTATTTCTGCTGTAAAGTCGGCCATTGTAACATGGGAGTCTATGGGGACTGACTCACTGTGTAAGACACACTCTAGTGGTCAGTAGAGGAACTGCAGCTTGTAGCGCTGAGGCGTTGGCTTCAGTCTTCAGGATCTCTAATCATTTGTTGAACTGAGAATAAACTTAAGCTCTGCTGAAGCATCAGCAGCAGCTCATTTACCTTTACTTCCAAATATCCATTGTTATGTTGAACTCCTCTCTCAACTCTCTATCTTCACGAAGCTCCAAACTGTCATTGTTTCACCCAAATCTGGCTGAGCACATCACTTCCTCCTCACCTCCTCTCTCTCATCACATCATCTCTTTCCTTAATTTCCTTTGATGTCTTTTCAGCCAAACCTCGCTCTGGTTTCTCTCTGCTTTCCTTTACTTCTCTCATCTCACGCCTCTCTTGTTCATTTCCCCCTGATACAAGATACGCCGCTCTGATGTTTGATGAGTGTCTGGTTGTTGATATGGAGACGGGGAGTGACTGATAAAGAGGAGAAGGAAGATTGAGGGAGGGGGGCGGGGGGGTAATGCTTCTATTGCCAAAAGATGTAGCTATTGATCTCTGAGATTATCCTACACTGTGCTGATTTTGGCTCCTTCAGTCAATTACCCAGGGAAATGTGCTCCTTCCACCACGTCATAGGAATCACATTCAAATCCTACATCTGTACCAGGACTACGCTTTTTTTTTTTTCATGCAATTGAAAGGTCGAAGATTTTTCAACTGAGTCACAAGGTTAAAACACATGTGAATACAATATGATGAAAATAAAAAACTACATAATCAGTGTTTAAGTATGTAGAGGACAAAAAAAATGACATAAGTGTGACTAAATAAATAAATGCAAAATGTTCTGTACATTATTACTGTGCCTGTATTGTAATTGGGTAGGCGGTCATTGACTGGCTGGCTCTATTACTGCCTTGATTATTGACATGCAGTAGAAGTCACATACATGTCACACACCTCTGTGAAGTGTCACATACCTGCGTGTTTACTGCATGTGTCTTAATTAGGTTCTATGAAGAAGAAGCATTGACTCACCGTAGCTCCTTGAACGGCTCGGCTCTGACATGTGGCGTCTCCACTGATTTGCTGAACACGGCTCCTTCGGCCCCTGAAATCACACAGAACACGACGTCAGACATAAAGACTGTCATCAATGGAAACTCAAACTCTTCTGATTGGCTGACTCTGACCTGTTGTTACCAGAGCTACAGAGCGAGGCCTGAGAGAAGAGATATAAAACTATAGTGAGACCTTTGGATCTTTGGGCCACAAATACACTGATCAGGCATAACATTATGACAAACAGGTGAGTTGAATAACACTGAAAAACATGTCATCCTGGCACCTGTTAGTGGGTGGGATATATTAGGCAGCAAGTGAACATTTTGTCCTCAAAGTGGATGCGTTAGAAGCAGGAAAAGTGGTCAAGCATAAGGACCAGCTACTGTTGCTCAAACTGCTGAATAAGTTCATGCTGGTTCTGAGTTTGTTACATATTTGGCAGCAAAAGGAGGACAATATTAGGTAGGTGGTCATGGTGTTATGCCTGATTGGTATATGTTCTGTATGTTTAAAATAAAACATGGGAAAAGTGTAAATGTGGAACCTCTTAACTGCAGAGTCTCAGCTCACTATAGAAAGAAGTGTGTGGGTGGTGCAGCACATTTTGTTAAAAGGGCTGCTATATGGTTCAAAAGTAATTGGACCCTGACAACTGTGAATCGTTTCAATGTACATTCAGGCACAAAAGAGCTCAGATGGGGCTCAGAGTTGATGAGATTTCCATTTTGCTTGAGCTTGAGTTGTCTGTTAATATGAGGAGAGGAGAGGTGGCCATGAATACACTGCATGAATGAGTTTATAAACACAGTAATAATCCATGAGAGATGTCAAGGTTGTTGTTTCACCAAAATCAACTGTTTTCTGAAATTGCAAACAAGCTGGTCGAGGATTGGTTGAGCAGAAAATGATTTGCAAGGTTAATAAACACACTGTGGGTGGACATGCTTCTCTGTCAATGATCCAGAGATGACATCATAACCAGTGCCTCAGAGGATTTGAGACAAATGTCAAAAACAGAATGCCCAGGCTACAATACACAGGAAGAAACCAGTAAAGTTGTGGAACAAAGTTCTTTGGCCTCATGAGACATAAATCAACCACCATCAAAATGATGGAAAGTGTGGAGAAAACAAAAGGAACGGCTCATGACCTAAAGCCACCACCTCATCCGTCAAATCTGGTTCTGTTTCGGCCCGGGTGTGCACGGCTCCAACAGAGACTGGTACACTGGCATTCATCAATGATTTCACTCCTCAATTTCATCACTCAGCAGGACGACGAACCAAACATACAGTCAAAGAACTTTTCAGTGTGAAAAGGTGGAATATCCTTGACTGTCCCAGTCAGTCACCTGATCTCAGTCCACCTGCTGAAGACCAGACTAAAGACAGAGAGAGCCCACAACACTATGAGCTTGAGGAGGCTGCAATGAAAATACAAAGAGTCTGCTGATCTGGGTCAAAGACCTCAAACACTCATCGATGCAAAGGTTCTTCCACAAAACATTAAAGGAGCTGTATGTAAGAATGTGGCCTAAACTGTTGCTGCAGTCAAATTCAAAACACAGCAGTGCGTTGCTTCCCCTCCCCTACCCCCCATACTCCAGGTTGCCAGATAGCGACGTGCTAACCTTTGCTCACTCACACAGTCAGTCTCAAAGTAAAGATGATCATGCCATTGCCTCTTTAAAACATGTTAGACTGCATTAGTTAGCTACTACCTGCATTCAGAGGGATGAAGCAGCAGTACATCATACCTGCTGACCATCTCCTGTGTTCGCGTTTCTGTAGTTTGAGCAGAGTAAAGAGCTAAATATTCAACCTCACTGTTTTATTGCTATGACTCACAGTATATGAGCAGAGTTCACATCACAAGTTATTGTTACATTTCACTGCTCCGATTCTGTGTGTCTGTGTGCACAGCACTGACACACACACACACACACACACTGTAACCCCGCATCTACAGGAGCCTTAGTGCGTGTTCTTCACGCCATACTGTAGATGAGCCAACACAGACGTATTAACGCAGAATAAACGACACAAGCTGCTCCGTTTCTCCTCCACTTTCTGACTGTCGGATCATTGGAGCTCGTTTTATCTCCCAGCCGTAGCTGCAGCTCAGTGGTAGTCTAACTGGCAACCTGGAGGCTGAAACGCCACTGACGCTGTGATTGGGAGACAGCGCTGGGTGGCGCCACATGCCAGAACGTAAATTCAAAACATAAACATGATTTGCGGTCCGCAAAAACATTTTTTAATGCGAATATTCTGGCTGTACGATTGTTGTCGGTGAGATCAGTATGTTACTGTATATCAACATTATTCTTGGGTCTCTGTGACAGATTAGGATGATTTTACGACTATTTACTTTAGATTTCTTAGTTCCTTTAAATATGACTCTATTTGACTGTATCTGTATCTCAAACCTTGAGCACAATTACAGTGGTTTATTAGTTTGAAGAACACCTCCCACACAGTTATTTCGATATTGATGTCAACCTTGACACTCAGAAGTAGTGGCAAATGAACCAAAGGACAAATTAATATATGTAATTTTCTGGACAGACAGTGTTACGTGGTACAGAAACAGAAACCAAGATAAAGCAGCTACAGAGCAACACACTCATTTTGAAAAATTCACTTGTGTATTTGTCAAAACAAATTTAACAGATGTACAGTATCACAGTTGTTTCTGTTACATGCATGGTAGCATTAGTCCTTTAGAATTTCAAGTCACCTCAAAGTCCAACTGAGACTAGCTGAATCTGAGACACCTGCAAATTATAGAGGGATCTCCTCTAAATTATTATTATTATTATATATGACAGAATAAACATGATGCAGTCTGCAGAGGCACATGTGTGGTTGCAGATGTTCCGTCCAAACCCAAGTTATAATTCACCACAGTTTAAAGAAATTTGCTGAATACTTAGCACCAAAGATGTGACCTAAACTTACAGCCCTTAAAAAACAAGGCAACACTCAGCTGGGCCACAACCCAGGACAATGATTGACTGTGATGCCGATGCAGGAGCTCAGCTCAGAGCAAACTAAAGCGTTGAGGTGCATCGAATCAACAAAGCATCAGGTGCAGATCAATGGTCATGGCCGAGTGCGTTTCAGGGCGTTTTGTGGCACTGTTGGGAATTTGAACACCTTTTCTTCCACTGCCACTGAAGTCTGATGGTGAAGTTAGTCAGAGGCAGTTTTTGCTGTCGTTTAGACAATTCAGAGAGATGAGCTTTGTGTACACAGGTCAAGCTACCAACCTCACTCACTCAGCACGTCAAACATTTGATATCTCTGTTATAGGACTGGTACAAAAGGATAAGTTTGAGAGTTCAGTTTGGGGTTAGTCTTAGATTTAAGGACTCAGGGTAGGGTTAGTAGAGATTAGTTTTGAGAGTTAGGGGTTGCGGTTTACTATGTGTCTTGGAGCTCAGTTTAATTCTTGAGCCCGCCGTGTTGTTCAGAAAAACTAAATGACCCAAAATCAACTCCTGATGACTAAACGGCGCAGAGGGGACTTAAGTACGCCTCTCGTTTGACTCATCAGTGGCTGTTTCAGAAAAACCACCGAGCAAATCAGAGCTATGTCGACAGGATTAAGAATGTCATGTTCCTGTGCTAGAGAAGTGGAGACAGAAAACAGCCATGAAAATAGGGAGGACGCCGCTTCATAGGTTCATTGTATGTGGACTCACAGTTTAAAAAACAATTTACATTACCTTAATTGGCATGACAAATTGAGCTGATGCGGTACTTCAGAGTGATTATCAGATCAGGTTTGCATTGAAAGCACCACAAAAACATGGGCTATAAAGATATTATTGGAATATTAGTCAAATTAGAAGTGTAATAAAAGCGAAGAAAAATGTTGCACTAATGTGAAACTCGTCATAAAGTCCGGGCGAGCAACAACTGAAATAAACAACTTTCTCTCATTTAAGTCGTTTGTGCTGAGGCCACCTGGACAGAAGCAGTCGCATCAGGACACGTTTGACATGTTTGAGTATTTTTCAATTAAACAGGAGTTTAATGGCTGAGTTTCCCTGATGTCTGGAGATATTTATGACGCACTTGTTCCTCAGGGGAGCTCTTCATAATACGACTCAACCTGTCGAAAAGTCAGAGAAATAAAATATTTTTATGCAAAGCAGAGCTCCGTCTCATCCATGTGGGATAGATAACTCTCCTTTTAATGACTGCTACAGGTGGACACACTTCTGTTCAGTCTATTTATTTTTTACCCAAATGGATTGAACTCTTATTGAATTTTTGCTTGTATTAAGAGAAATTCATCGCAGACAGTTGTGAAAAAATACACAGCAACATAAAGCATCTATCACCAAACTTCTACTGTGTCATTTATTTTAGGAAATAAATAACCGTTCATACTTCAGGATTTTAATTTTAAATATTAGTTTTCTGATTTTATGAAAAGTGAAACTGGACTGATGAGTTACAGTAGGACAAAACTGCTCTGGCGACATTTAAATACCCATGGTTCAGTCGGTTGGAGCAGGAGCACAGAGAGCAGGATGTAAAGTGAAGTGGAAGCCTTGGTGCATGTCACTGCCTCTTTCCTGCAGGAAAGTGAGTCAAGATAAAACAGAAGCCTCACATTATAAATCCCAGCTCTCATTCGGAATAAAAAGAACAAAAAGCTCTTTACTTTGCTTCTGGCTGTCACTCTGCCTTAACTCACTAGTTTAAAGGATAAAACCTGTGTCGTTCTATTTCATTCATACCACCATTTTTATCGCCCATATAGAAAGTTAAAACACAGCTGATGTAGTGCTGTCAAGAAAACTGTTTTTTCTTCTTTTAACATATGGGTACCTTTTTTAATGACTTTTTTTTGGCATTTGACTACTTTTTAAATAACTGATTGTATTATTATTATTACTTTAATTTAAGATCCGTCACAGATAAATGATACATCCTTCATCCTGAGAAATGTTTCTTGTGTAGTTTAATTTGTAAAATAAATAGCATCCATGGATCTCAGCAACAGATCACATAAGAGCTTCAAAATGCAAGATTGTGGAAGAGTAAATATTCTGTGACTGCAACACAGAACAAAACATAGCACTATGTTGTGGACCTAATGCAATATTTATCTGTAATCCATAAATTAAGTAAGAATTTGCTGAAAAACACAATAAAAGATCTGATTTTTTCCATCAGTATTTCAATATTATTTCATGAGTGTTATTTTTTTTCTTTACAATGAGAGGGAAAGTACGACAGAGTAGGCTATTAGGGCCACATTGAGAAAACACAGACTTCGAGAAATAAAGTCATACATTTACGAGAATAAAGTCATACATTTCCTATGAGAAAAAAGTCATAACATTACGAGAATAAAGTCGTAAATTTACGAGAATAAAGTCTTACATTTCCTACGAGAAAAGTCATAAGTTTGTGATTTTTTTATTTGTCAATGTGGCCCTAATACTCCGTCGTAGGAAAGATTAAAAAGAGCCTCCTGGATCTACCCCTCAACTTTTGATCCTGCCCCAGTGGTGCAAATCTGTTTAGTACCGTTTGTATCTTCACCACTTTTACCTTTGTGGCACTGCATTTTAACTGCATATTCCTGCACAGTTCACAGGGAGCGATGCATGCATGTACCCCATTATTACCACTATTCCATTGAAATTAACCTTACAGTTGACTGCTGACTCTTCTACAGGCATTCCAGAACTGTAACTATTATGGAAACCAAATGTTTTCTACCGCTGCTCCACAGTAAAAGTATTCAACTAACACAAACAGGCTAGGAGTGGCTAAGGAGGGCTGGGACAATTGCTGGTGGGCCGGTCTGATTTTTCGGCCGTGAGGGCCAGTGTAACTTTTTTTTTCTTTCGTTCTTTTTTTTTTGTGTAAGTGTTCAGTCATACTGTAGCACTGGCCGGTTGAAACACCACTGCTACTGCTGTTCCTAGGCCGCCTCCACGTAAAAAAGACAAAGACAATATAGCCCTGATAATGTTAAATAATTTAAATAATAGTAGCCATAACATTGGGCCGGACCCACAACGTCTGAGCTCTGTCTCCTTCAATATCATCACAATGAATGTGAATGTGTTGCTTCTGAGCGGTAAACACGTCTCTAACAACTCTCGTTGACCGTTGGAACATCATTCTGTTCCGTGGTGAGTCTAAGGTCTCTCCATAAAGACTGTAGTCTCTGTGGTTAGTTTAAGGTCACTGCGTTATAAGCTTGCTACGTATACCGGTACTAAAAAGGTAGGCTATATTGTAGCTATTGTATATAATGTTCGGCACGAACTGATAACCCAACCAGACGTGGATTTTTTTTAATTTTTTTTTTATTAATAATCTTCTCTCCTTCAGTGCTCATGTTCTCCCTTCACACTGTTCTGTCAATAATCACGCACGATGGTACCGAACTACACAGCTGTTATGATTGGCTGTTTGCCTGTAGTCTCGCTCGCCAGACCCTCCTCCAGAGAAGAAGGGTCTGGCTGGTCTGCCTATGATTCCGCGATCAGAGAAAAAAACGCTCCGGCCGTTTGGAATTTTTTCAACCAGTCACAATCGTTGTGGTTGGCGCCGTAGCAACGGTGCCCTCGCAAAATATTGCCGGTTGGAAACTGGATTTGGGTCCGCGGGGTAACGACGGTCAGCAACCGTTGGCAGATATTTATTCTTTTATTCGGTTTAACGGCGGTTGACAACCGCTGACGGATATGTCTTCTTCTGTTCAGTTCATGAGACGGATGTATAATAGATCCATGGTTCAGTTCGTTCCTGTTGTTGTTTATTGATGTTTCCCTTTACCGGGCGGACTGTGAAAGCTGCAACACGGAGGCGGGACTTCCGCCGGGTGGCTCGTTCCGACCAATCAGAGGCCAATCGCAGCAACACACTTCCGTCAGGCCAGACTAGTTTGCCTGTGAAGGGGTGTTCACACCAAACGCGATGAACGCGCGACAAATGAGAATCCGTCGCGCTATCGCTTGTGTTTTGACGCGTGACCGTTTTGTGTAAATTCGCGTCATCGCGTCAATCTCGTCCCCCCTCCCCTCCCCTCTACTGTCAATCCAGCTAACAGGACGGATGTAAAAATGTGTTGAGACACATTTAGTGCACTCATTTTACCGTAGGCTTGACAATGGACGAGGTGAAGCTGATCCTTGACGACCTGGTCCTGGTGTAGCAGGTAAAAAAAACTCTGCTCAGCCCCGTTTACGTATCGCGTCACGGCCGTTGTACCTACTTTGACTGTTGCTCAGTTTGAGGACTTGCTTGCTAGGGTTGGTGCCAGGATCTCCAGGCAGGACACCAACTAAGTTAAAGTTTTACAGGCGCTTCATTTCAGCTGCGGAGTGCCTGTCCATCTGTCCCCGGTGAGTAGCAGTGTATTGTTGTGTCAGAATCTCAACGCTGATAGGCTGTCGCGTCACGGCGTCACACGATGTCGCCGCAAAAGTTCAATATTTTCAACTCGCGCGTTGACGCGATTTTCGCGGCATCGCGTCCATCGCGTTGCGTGTGACGCGCGTATCGCGTCGCCCGGCGCGATTTCGCGTCTAATCGCGTCTGTGCATTGACTTTACATGTAATCTTGACGCGCGACAACGCAGCATCGCGTTTGGTGTGAACACCCCTTGACTCGTAGCGTCCAGTTCTATGGTCCAGGTATATGATAGGCTGTTTCATTGAGCATGTTGTGCATTTAGAGCATAAACGTCTATCAAACTGTTTTCGTATTGCTGTCATCCAGGCCTAATATTCACAACTTTAAATCAGTTTGTATCGAAGTTGGGATCACATGAAACACAGTCCCATTTACAGTCAGTCATGTGTGTGTCTTGGGAGGATCAGCAAGCTATTAGCAAGGTTTCTACATTATGTACATAATAATAATAATAATAATAATAATAATAATAATAATAATAATAATAATAATAATAATAATACTTTATTTGTTGCATTCAATTGCAGTTCATTCATTTGTTATTCTCAGTGGTAGGTAATGTGTGTGTGTTTGTCAGTTTGTTTCTGCAGCTGGGTCTGCATGAGCCCACTCCGAAGTGTCTGAAGTGGGCCAGTCTGAGGCATGAAACTCCAGGGCTGAAAATGAGTCCCAGTCCAGCCCTGAGCACAAACACGGTTTGGCTTTTATTGTGAAACAACCACAGTCGACAAATCATAGACACATTTGAATCACTTTTCAATTTTCCAAGATACAATATAAGAATCCTTAGATAGGACACCAACACAACAGATCAATTATCAACAATGTCCGTGTGTTAACATCATCTAAATATCATCACCAAGACTCCAGCACCAATCAGGCTCTGTGTCAGACACTGATTATGAGTTTGAAGACAAGGCATTTACTCATGTTAAATGTCATGGATTATGGACACTGTCTGTGAGACTGCAGATGTTTATATTTTCTGACTGATGTATTCTGCGGTGTCATGTTTTCCGTCAGCAGAGTGGGACCTCTCCATTCATGTGCGCCTCTGTGAATAACAGTTGATTTATCCCGTTCTCTGATCACGTTCTCCGCATGAATACCGAGTAGAGCGGAGGCCATACGTCACGTCCCTGGCATGTTCATGGAGCGGTCTGAACAGGAGGAGGGGTTAGAGGGGGGTCGCCTGAGAAAATGAATGATGCCATTAAAGATTAATGTGTCTGTGTGAGCAGCTGCGTGTCTACGTGTGCTCACGAATACGTGCACACGGGTGTATCAGTGTTTGTGTAAGTGCACGGATGAGGTAGACTTAGACTGGGCGGGGGAAGATATCATCAGATGTGGCCGGAAGTATCTCAGAGGTGATGAAATATTGAGACACACGAAGCGCAGACAGAACTCCCTCCAGGAATAATTTCAATGATTGGTGACGGTTGTGGGCGACACACAAGCAACAATAAACAAACAGCGAAACCCTGCATTTATCTCTGTGCATTTCTCGGCATAATGCAAAAAGCAAATCCACTGTCTCTGTTGTAAGATGTAGCCTATTCATTTTCAATAATGTGTCTTTTTCTTCTACCAATTGTACACACTGAAAAAATCACTATACATTTTATTGACCACAATATTCTTTACGTTATAAATTGAAACAAAGAGAAAGTAACTGATGCTGTTGGGACTGAGAATCCCAGCCTCCGTCTTGTCACTCTCTGTGTTTCTTTATTCTAGGTGAGTGATGAGACCTCAAATACTGATCCATCTTTTTTTGCTGTTCCAAGTTTTTTTTAAAGGGAGTTTCTAATTTGAATTTAGAGTGGACTACTGAGATTTTGTCTGGTTAATTAAGAACTCCTCTGTTGGGAAGCCAGTGATATCAGGAACATATTCTTACTGAATGAATCATGTTAACATAATAGAGTGTTGACATGTTGCATGTTATTAAGCAACTAGGCTACAATATTTCGTTTATAGCATTTAGCTTGTTAGCATTCTACTGCCCAATATTTAGTATGATTTACTTAGTTTGTTAGCATGCTAATGTAAAAATATTTAGTATAACATTTACATTTTGTATCGTGCTAATGAACAATGTTTAGTAACATTTACCTTGTTAGCATGCTGTAAAATAATAGTTAATAATAGTAAAACATTTAATTCTATAGTATGCTAATTTTTTATTGCTTATACCCAACATTTAGCTTTTAGCTATGTTTTGTGTTAACATGCTTAGACAGTTTAGTCTTCAAACCTTTAGTAAAGTGGCCTCTAGCTGGTGGTTTGCATGTTAAATCAGTAAAAATATAGTATTTAGCTCTTTGTATTAATGTCTGACCAGTTTTCTATGGAAGATGTAATCAAGATGTCCTCAGAGATTAGTAGTCATCCTCTGAGGACTGGCAGGCTGCTAAAGCCAAAAGGTTGAGAAGTTTCTATCACCACCTCCAAAGCCAGTAGTTGGGCTCAAATCCCACTCCAATATGGATCCATGTTATATGTTATGTTAATATAACACAGAGAAGGCAAACTGTGCACTTTGAGGCGCAATCACAACAAAACTGCTAACTCTTAGGGGTGTATATAATATCCCCAAGACAGAGTCCTGCTCCGCAAAACCCTGCAGGACCAGGAAGTTTAATATTCACCCATTTCATCTCTTTCTGCCCCCTATTATCTTTCTCTCTCAGTCCATCATTTGCTCGCTCTCATTTTCCCTGCTGCAGAGTATATAATATTCTTCCCTTTTAGTATTTCAGTCAGACTGGAGGTGTAGCCAGCAGCCCTCTCAAATAAATAGCCAGCGCTCCCTGCTGAGACGCTTTGCCCTTTCTCCTCTGAATGGTATAAGGAAATCAGCAGCTTTCATTAAAGGGGGCAATTCTCCACCTCAACAGTAAGTTTAGGCTGTCAAATAGTGTATGCAGCCAGTGGATTAGAGGAAGGGAACGAGAGAGAAGGGAGATCAAAGTAAGTACTGAATACGGAGCAAAACAGAAAGAGAATGGAGAAACTGAGGAAGAAAACAGAAAGGAAACACGAGGAAGAAGAGCAGGGAAAACTATGGCATCCTGGTGACAGTCAGAGCTCTCTTGCTCAACTCAACTTGGTCTCATCACATGCAGCATGCAGCCGGCGGATTACAGCCTGCTAAGGAAAGACGTGACAAGCCACCAACAATTTCTTCCACGCTGCAGGTGAATATAAATCATTTACTCTGGGTCATATCACTCCCCAACTTCTGCTTTTCACCCCCCCTAAATGTGCTGACAGAGTGGAGAGACGCCGCTGATGGCGTGACAGTGATCGGCGGGAGACATTTTAACAACGCCGGCAGTGTGGCATCAGTGATGTCAGCTTGCCGAATCCACCGCAGCCTGCACCAACTGACAAGCTGTCATCCCATGTGGAATAATACAAAAACAACAGTGTGTGTGCTCTCTCTCTCTTCTTTTGCAGCCACTGCTTACGGATCCATTTTGATTTGATCATGAGAGGAAGGTTTGTCAGAACAAGAGGGCCAAAGACTCAGGTCAGAGATATTTCATACTGTAGGTACGGCGGAGAGGTCACAGTGGGATTTTGTATGCTCTGTTCTGAAAAACAAAAAACAAAAACAGCCTGATCCCAGATCTGTGCATGACTCCTCTCTTATGCCTTTCTCATGGCCAACATTTGGTTTGAGTGGTACACCCTCAAATCAAACTCAATGATAGCACATAGTGATACCACAGTTAAAACAACTTGAACGATGATGGAGCAGACTGAGTCTGAGTTTGAGAATTAATGACAACACATGTAAAAATCTTTGATTCTTGAAATAGAAATGAAAATAGATACAGCTATGCAGTGTGATTTATATTGTCAAAATGTGTTTTTTCTTTATTGGTAAAGTTGATTCTTAAAGGCCCCATGCTGTGCACTTTTCTCTGGGTTTATTTATCTGCTGATATCCCTAACGAAATGTATCATTGGTTTTGAGTACCTGTGATCTGCTTAATATCGTTTATATTGCCCCTTTCTGTTGCCTCTTTCTGGAGTTCTAACAGGCACAGGTCATTTGGCCAATCAGAAGAGAGAATGAGAACCTCTCCTCTGATTGGCTGACTGTTTTAGAGTGGCATGTGGTCGGGCCAATCACAGGCAAGTAACTGAAACCTAAGCTGCATTCATACAAATTGAAAAAAAAAAACTGGTCTCGGTGGGCGGAGTTACCTTGTGTGTGACATCACAGAAAGGAGGAAGTGCTATCTGCTCGTCTCAAAGAGACAGTTCCTACAAATGGCCGGTGTGTGTTTCTCCGTTTATGACCAATTTGATGCATGGGGCAGTATATACGTGGCCCAGAGACCTCCCCAAGCACCAAAAAATAACCAAAATCACATTTTTCATGCCATGGGGCCTTTAAGAGAAAGGACAGGGTTGTTCACCAAGCCAGCCAAATATCTCACTTCTTCTCCAGTCCCAGCCTGGTCAGTTGCGTACATGAACTGATGAAGCCTCTTGGATGAGAGGTGAAACGTCTTCCTAGACAAATAACTAAGTCCAGTTGCTTTCATTTAAAGGTGTACAGAAAAGAAAATTGAATTTGAGCCCACTCTGGATCATAAAATTAGTGTAATAACTCATCTATCAGACGTTGTAGGCCAAACTTTGTGCAAAATTCTATTTTTGAGTAAATCCGGGACAAAAGTGTCTTTTTTTTTTCCGCATTGGATAATGCAGGCGCACAGATTATACGTCAGCCTGTACACGATTCACCAGCCACTGATATTGGATCCGTAATCCGTCATTCAAACGTCTGAGACACACACACACACACGGAGCTCGGGCTCGCCCCCAGCTTTGAATATCCCGCCCGCTCGATAACGACCAATCAAATTCGTTTACCTTACTCGGGTAAACTCGTGTTGCAGCTCGTGACAACTCGGCGCGACAAGCAGGACAAACGGCCATTTCTGTACACCTTTAACCTCCTTTGAAAAAATCACTTCTTCTCCTCTCTCTCTCACTCTCACATACACAGTCGTTGTCATCATCATCATCATCATCATCATCATCATCATCATCATCATCATCATCATCATCATCATCATCATCATCATCATCATCATCATCACTCTAGTTCAGAGACATGAGCCGAGCATTGGTAATGAGTCAGCACCCTGGAACCAGATGATTAAAGCGACTCCATGAGGAGATCATCTGATTGTCTCTGTCACTTGTCACAGTAACTCCCCTCCGCCGCAGACAGATGGATGGACAGACAGGAATAAAGGGGGAAGTATGAACTCTTCAAAACTCCTCACACTGCCGCCATTTGTGTACTTCATTCCTTCAAATTTTCCCCACATGTGACAGAACCAAACAACTTTTAAAATCAGGAAAAGTCAGGACACTATTTTCATCATTCAGCATGAAGCTTTCACATGCTGAGGCAGACATTAATATGAAGATGGTTCTCATAACTCTGACACTGCGGGGGGACGGCGACACAACCATCAGCAAATAGCAAACAACTATATGTATTTATTCTAAATGTCTCTATCTGTGTGGAAATTAGATCTTCTAACCATCTGGACATGACTGTAGAAAGGCAGTGATGGGCTGTGGTGCAGTATCAGCAACCCGTTTGAATTTTCTCTGCATTTCTATCTTTGCAAAATTTAACGCCCCCATATTTTACACTATTTCTGTGTTTTATTTTTAAGAGTTGATCCAAAAGACGATAATTTCTCTCAGAGCAGTTTCACATCTCGCCCCTCTGGCTTCTCCCTGGAGCTCTTGTAACAACAGGTGAGTGTCAGCCAGTCAGAAGAGAGGAGGCTCTGAGCCTCTCTTTTGATTGGCTGATTGCTCTCTGAGTGATCCAATAAACGCTGATCAAATCAGGTAAATCCTGCAAGTGTTGGATGGTGGACGTGGACGGGGCTTGGTGACTGCTTTGTTGTGGCATCACAAAGTTACATAAGTCCTGGCAGCTGGTTTTAAGGCGCAGTTTCTGAACACAGGCTGTGTGTATTTTTCTGCGGACTGAAGCTTTGATACTATTAATACAGAACTTAGACATGCTTTATAAATACGTACATATTCACATTGACCTTTCAAACAACAACAGGACCTTTAACATAAGATTCTGTCTGTGAAAATAGATGTGATGTCTTGTCATTGTCCCTGTTCATCATCATTTCTTCGCTCAGTCGTTGTGAGGCCAATTACACAGCAGAAAGGGTAATGAAGAATCATTCGCGCTCTCACAGGAGAGACAAACACAAAGACAAGCTGATGAGCAGCTGTGGAGACGGTACCATGACAGCGTGCCGCATGGACGCAGCAGTGAGTACGGGGAAAGACAGACAAGACAGACAACGCTCAGAACACAGTGGGTAACGTCCTTCAACAGAGACAGTAAAATATAGTTACGAGCCTGAACCTTTCTCTGTCTGTCTGTCTCCCTGTCTGTCTGTCTGTCTGTCAGGGTGTGTGTCTGTGAGTGTTAGGCGCCTGCCGCCTGCGGGGCGGCAGTAATGAAGTCCTGAGCCTCTAATTGGAAAGAATGATAGTGAGCAGGACGTTTGATATTCCTCTACAAATAGGCCTGCCGGGGACGTTGACTTGAAGAGTGTTGGGCCAAGCTGATTAGCCTGGCAGGGTGTATGTGTGTGTGTGTTGAGCTCGATTCAGTTCAGTTGTTTGCCCTTTGTGCAACCCTGAAAGTAACATATATCTAACAGTTTCTAAATGCTGGCAACACACACACACACACAGACACACCGCCTTGATGAGCCTGTTTCAAACAAAGCTGCAATCTATCTAAATGTCCCTCTTCACCCGTCCGGCTTCTCTATAATAGACACTTTACACAGGCCGAATTAGAGTTTTGTGTTACATGTTAAATGGAATGAATGAAGAGAGGGATTCCACAGAGATGTTTTAATTAGTCCACACTAACTGGCCAAAAGTGTGTGGACACCATTGTACATATTCTCCTGAGTACATTTGTTCAAAAAGGTACAGTAAAGGCCTGAGCTCTAAGATTTTTTCAGGGTTGAGATTATTCTGTAGTTATATTACACAACAACAGAACTTTTATTTAGTAGAGCAAATACATTTCTAATGGAACTGAGCTACGTCTCTTGTATAAAAGGTTACAAAGTTTATTGTTGTTATTATCATAATTAATCAATGTGGATTAGGGTTAGGGCATCCCATGTGATTATCCCACATGACAATGTTTTTATGCTTAAAAAATTTATTTTACAAATGAGATATTAGATATTTAAGCAAAAGCTAATAATGTCAGCGCACTAAATTAATCTGTCCATTGTTTGTGTTCATTTGTCTTAGTAAAACCCTCTCTGCTGCTTTATCACATCATGACACAGTAACGATGGGCTGTATCTCTTTTGTTTCACAAAGGGATTTTTTAAATGTTTTATAATGCAGCACATTTTTTGTGTCCTCTGAAAACACTACTGTTTTTTATCTTAGTGTCTATCTATTAGGTTATTTTGTGTATGTATGAATGATGAGCCTTCAAGGCCACCATACATTTGCCTTATAAACCAGTTCATTTTAATATACTGAGCACAATAACATCATGTGACCAAAGAACCAACTACTCCATCTCCACTTGATCCAACCTGGCAACGTTATCTGGCTCATGCAGCTGCACTGATTTAAATGTATGAAATCTATTCTGAGGTCCATGAATCACAGGAAATGACAATGACATCTGATTAACAGGGGATTACTACAGTACCCATCACCTGCGACTCTCCGCACCTGTGGGTTTGGGTCAGACATAGGACAAACAAGTCTGTTCATGAAGCTATTTTGTTAATCGTCACAGCGACAGAGGCGGGAACCTGTCTGAGTGTTACCACGGTTTCCTTTCATGTACTTCTCAACTGTGCTGTAATCAGCCCTCATCTGGTGTCCAGTCGATGAGCAGCTGCACGCTCCCATCGATCAGGCCCACCTGCATTTAAAAACCGCTCGATGGCTCCACCGCGCTTGCTCTTTACTGCTCTGTTCTCCAGCCATCATCATCATCATCATCATCATCATCATCATCATCATCATCATCATCATCATCATCATCATCATCATCATCATCATCATCATCATCATCCTCCTCCTCCTCCACTCCATCTCTCCCTGTTTGGCTCATAAACATGTACAAACCGCTGGAGAGATCAATAAATGCCATCCCCTGGTTTTGTCAACTTCCTCCACACATATCACGCCTCCTTCTCTGAGATTTCATCACTGTTTTCAAAATGTGACCTCTCTGTCTTTTTCATCATTTTCACCTCTTTTCCCCCCTCTCCAATCTTTTTCTTCCTCTTAATTTTCCTTTTACACCTTCCTTCATGTTTCTCTTTTCCTTTTATTTGATACAACAAATCTACCCCATCCAATCCCTTCACCTTTTCTCCTCTCCATTACTCCCTTTTCCATCATTGCCTCTCTCTCCTTCTGCTCCTACTCCCTACTCTCATCTTTCCCACTACCTTTGTCATTCCATCTTTCTCCCATCCTTTCCTAAGTTTTCTTCCCTCAATTATTCCTTCACAGGCCCTCTTCGGCTTGATCCTCACTTCCTGTTTCTTTCTCTCTTTCTTTGTTTCCTGTCTTCACCTTCCACAGATTATTTCTTCCCTATGCTCTCGTTTTTCATCCCTCTTCCACTGCTCATCTTGCCTCCTTTCCTCCCTCTTTCCATCCTTTTTATTTTCTTCTTTCTTTTCCTTTGCTTCCTCGTCCTTTCACTCTGCATTTGCCCCTTGCTTATTTCATTCTTTCCTTTTTTTTGTTGTTGTTGTCCGCTGCTGAGATCAATCAAGAACTTATGAAGCATGCAGCAGGATAAATCAGCTGTGTTTGAAGGCCTCGTGAAGATTCACTTAATGGTATTTCATGTCAGTGGGCGAGTGGCACTGATAAGGAATGGCGGCTTTGGAGAGCGTGAGACTGTGAAAGAGAGGGAAACCAGGCTGAGGGGGAGGAGTGAAGGAGGGTGAAATGGAAGTGAGAGGAGAGAGAGAGTGAGAGAGAAAGAAATGTGGTGGATGAAGAAAAACGCCGCAAGTGAGGAGAATAAATAAAACAAAGCGAAATGGTAGAAGAAAGATTAACAGTTGTTATAAACCTTATGAGATAAATAAATAATAATAAAAAAACTCTTCACACCTGAGTTTCAGGCCACTGAAAAGTTATTTTGTTTATCCAGGTCAGAGCCATTGGTGGCAGGGAGTTAAAGGTATCATGGGGAAAATAGGGTATTTTAATGACAGAGATATTACAGAGCCAGGAGGGGGTGGGGGGTCCTCAGTGCTGCAAAACTAACCTTTCCCATGTGGCTACTGTGCACACATGAATGTAGAGAGCTGCTGCCAAGGTGAAACACCATGGTGATGGCGAGAGTGAAATATTGCAGCACATATTACACCGTTAGATCCTGTAAGTTATTGCCTACAGGATCTCGGGGGCATGAATATGGCAGGAAGTTCATAAAAAAATGCCTGTAAGATTAAAAGTGAGGAGGGGGAAAGGTGCTGATCATAATGTTTGCATATTGCCCGGTATAGTTTTTTTCCCCCCAGTGATGTGTTTTCTGTCCAATAAAGGAAGTTAATTGAGAGAAAAATAAGGAGAAGTTGGAGCATAAATCATCAAGTGTGCAACTAAGCACTGTGTGTATGTAAAAATAGAGACAACTGATGCAAGTCTTTGTAGCCTATTAGTCTTGAAAGGTGTTCAACTGTGTTAAAAAAAATCAGGAAGCCATGATGAGTTGTGTGCTCTTCAGCTCAAAAGTCTGATGTGATGTGTTCTGATTTGGTCCAATGAGTCTCCTTCTATGTGTTTCACTGTAATGTGTCACAGCTTAATACGCCGCCAACTGGTGGGTGGCCTGTGGTCATCTCTAGGGGTGAAAGCAGAAGCGAGGATGCTATGCAGTCTACCTTTCAAAGGCCACAAAAAACAGCCCTTCTGACTTCTGCAAACATCCCTGTTCGCAAATGCTGTGTGATGATCCTAACAGTAATCTGGCTACACCCCCTGACCCCTACTCTGCAGTGCAGCTGCATGATGGGCTGCACCACCCACCACCACAAGAGAAATGTACATCCATGTTCCCTTGATCTAGAAACAGCGACCATCAAGTGTAGACTCTACAACACCATAGTGTTCATTACTGCTGTAATACAAAAGCTAATGAGTAACTGAACAAAAGAACTAAGTGCAGCATTAAACTATACATGTTAATATAGAGCAAATGTGGCAGGTGTTAAATAATGTTTTAATCAGCTGCTACATGCACATTAAATTAATGATTTGGCTAAAAATCCTATTACGATCAAATTAATGTTTCTTGCAATTAACTGTGCATTCATATTGACTGAAATTTCCGTCTATCAGTTAATTAAAATCATGTAAAAATGTAGCCGTAAGCAGCAGTGATCAGGTCCAAACAGAATGGAAGCATTTAGACATTTAGTATTTAGTTTCTTATTGCATTGCAAATGAAAATTGGGTTTAACAAATGTGAACTCAAACGATGAAACACAGTCAGATGTACTGTAGCACGAAGACCAGGTGAGGTACAGCTATTGAGTTACACAGCTACTATTGAGTTACTGTAAATTCCAATCATAAACTTATCTTATGAGTTAATGAAATACCACTATTTTAACGTAAATTGGTGGAAATTAGAAGCTGCTGAATTTTGATCGGCTGCTGGAAGCCAGATTAGCTTCAGCAAAAGCAATATAAATATCAAGTTTTGCTATTTTTTCTGTATAGCACTTAGGGATAGTTGCAAAGATCTAACATGAAAAGATTTGTGCTTTGGCCAGATATTAGGACATCTACTGTACTATCACCTTTTTGATGACAATTTATTGGCTTGTATGGATCAACTCATTGAGTTTTCTTTAGCAATTTAAAATCAGCAAAGTACATACAGTAGAGGATCTGATTGGTCCAATAGTTGCTAAGCGGAAGATGCAAATGAGTTGAGAAACACAACCTTGATTAGTACAGCGCCCCCTCTAGGCATAGTGCCTCCAGTATTGCGGCTTGATTAATTTGGGATGATGAAGATGAAGTTTCATGCTTCTGAGTTTCATGGGTTTTGTTGCATGAATAATAATAACACCATTCTGAACAACGACAATATGGTTCCCTGATCACTGCCACTCAATAATCTGTAAGATTCACCCTCCAAAGTTACAGCAAACGACTCCAGCCGTCTGCAGCTTCACAGTTGTTTCAGGCTCAGATTCTCGGAGAAGAGAGAGTCTCTCTGCAGACTGTCAGTTAGGCGATGTGGCTCTGAGCTCCTGGAGGATGTGACAGCAGCAGTTTAAACCACTGTGGAGCCTCTGATGTATTTTTCTATTAGGTCTATAACCCAACCAACCATCTGTTCCAAAAACTTTCCTCTGGGAGAACATACCGGGCCATTAAGACCACAACTACTCGCCACCTTAAAAGCCTCTTCACAAGGGCCGTCAACCCTCCCCACACAGACATACACAGGCACAAACACACACACACACACACACGACCAATACACATTTATCTGCCCAAAGGCAAGCTGTGCTCTACTAGCATCCCCCCACACAGTGGTCTCATGACTGTTACTGTACCTGTAATTGTAAATCCCATGACTTCCTCCAAGTGCTGTCAACATGCACTTTAAAGCCGCATTAGTTTGACTGTGCTAAACATCACAAGAGCAGAAACAGCAGCATTCACTTTCACACTAGCTGAATTTGCTTCTTAATGTGCAAACACTTCTATATGACAATGCAAATTAAGGTCAAACCAGAGCAGAGAGACTGTTTTGTATTTTGTTTCAAGAAGAAAAAAGAAGCTGATAGAAATCACTCAGTGACTGTGTTTACATTACATGGACTTCAGTACCCCGGTTTTGATGGTTTTGATCAAATTCGGGATATGGTGTTTACATGAAGAGAAGAGAAACCCGGTTATTCAGTTTCCCACATGATAAACACCGGTACCCCGGTTTCTGATTACTGTGTCTTATGTGCGCACAAATTAAAAATGCTGCCATGTTACATAACTTAAAACTTAAAAGAAAAGATGCAATGCAGACTGATGGTTGCCCCAGGCAGCACTGCTCATTTGTCCAATACACACATGAAGCTTCACTTTTCATTCAAACAAACTAATGCTACTGCCACAATTGTTAGATGTCATCAATCAGAGCTGCATTTATTTCCTAAAAATAATTTAACCAGCCAGTGGTAAACCTCTAAAAACCTGTGGGTAAGTTAATTAGCGATCTTTTTCTCCCCCGGGGAGACGATGTAGGTTGGCCGGCCGAGTACCTCAGGAGACAGGGTTGCTGCCTCTGTGATGTCCCGTCACTGCTCACACCGAAAAACATCGGAGAAACAGCCGTCATTTGGATAAACCGACCGCACATTGGGGATCTAAGTTACTTTCTCGCATGAAAAAAATATTAAAACTTAATAGTCTCCTCGTCGCTCCAGAAATATGCCCTTGTTGTCGCCGCCATTTTGTTGGTAACATATCTATGGTAACGGTTACGTCAGTTGACTGAAGCCGCGCTTGCGCAGATGGTGAGCGGCTTTCAGATATCAGGTTGTGGTGGATGAATGAATGTGACACACGTGTTCGATTCCCATGCGAAAGTAGCAGTTAATGTTGTTTCTATTATCCATTGCGCTGTTATTATTGTAACTCTGACAACAAATAATGTCTAATCTTTAGGGAGTACTTCATCAAATTCACAATATTTTCTTAACCTCACCTAGGTGTTTTTTGCCTCAACCTAACCAATATGACTGTTGTCATGAGAGTCCTTCACAGTTACGGTGAACTGTTCCTACCTTCATCTATTTTATATTTGTTTGGAAACACAATGACACATACTTAAGTATATGAAAAATTTACATCCCTGTCCCCCATGAAGCATCCTCCATGTGTGAACCATTCTTCTGCAGTGTGTTCAGTTCAGGGTGACAACACATCATGATGCATCAATGACTGTTGAGAAAGGAAAATACTGTCTCAAGAGCAAGAAGTAATGTCAGTGATGAAACCAATGAACACTGGACCGGTGAAGAGGTGTACTTCATCACCACATTCAAATATATGAAAGAAAATGTAATGCAAAACTTCACTGAGTCATCATGAGTATCTGTAAGACACCAAACTTACAAAACAAGAGTTGCTGCTTCTGCTTTCAAACTGTTGAATTATCTCCACGAACAAAGTGTGTCATTTAAATGTGTCCTGTGTTTCCACAAATCCACAATGAGTCGAAGCAACTCAAAAAATGTCCAAGAGTTGATTGTCTCACGAGATGAAAGACTGAAAGGAAAATGAAAATGTCAGACCGCTCGCAAGTCTATAATTAACCAGGATGTCAGCTAAATGGTGAAGAGTGAGTGAATTTGTAAGTCGGTTATGAGAATGGTATCAGAGCGTCAAGCCACCTTCATCTCACAGGAAATCTGACTTTATTGGAACAAAAATTGATATCAGAGTCATAAATATCAGGATTTCTGTAGTACCTCTGACTTATATCATTTTAATTTAATGTCTAAGCATTTGAACAAAAGAAAAAGATTTAAAGATTTTAGTATTTCCTTAAATTTCGCAGCTGGCTTTCTTAAAGAACAATCTCATCTGTCGCAGGTAAGGAGGCACAGCGGTCACATCCTTGGCAGAAATGCAGTCCACAAGGATGTGGCCATTTGTCACAGTTGTGGACAGAGTAGTACGGACTCTCTGTCTGTGTTGTTTGCTTTCATTACCAACATGCAATGAATCTTGGGAGAGGTTGGACCAGAAAGGATCCACCTATTGGAGCCAGTAACCCAGGAAACAAAGGCCACATACTGTACAGCACATTTAACAGAGTCTAGTTGCACCACATGGATGCGATCTGTCTTTAAATGCAACCTTTGAAGGATGTGGACACAGCTTTTATACTGAAGACTCAAGTCATGTAACAGACATGCTATGACACTGCAGCAGTGAATTCCTTCCTATTGTTTGAGATCAATTATGTGCAGAAACTCCGAGAAGCAACTTTGAACTTCAGTGATGTTACTCAGTAATTTAAGGATATAACTTATTTTCCTTTCATTAATGGTGTCCTTGTAAGCAATTGTAGCAATCGAGGCACCTTTTCCCCGTTGGTTGTAGCCTGCCATTAGGAAAAAAAGGCTGCTATTTGTCGCTTTTGCTCAGATTTAAGGGCACCGATGTCACCTCTCCCTCCTAGAAATAAGGAACCTCTTGCACCCTGCTGCAGAAGCTGATCAGGGTGGTCTAATGCAGGGGATTGGTGCAATCTTTCTTCCAGCGGTGCATCTCCATCCAGTCACAGACAAAATTACATGAATTTGTATCCGAGGAGGCCACAGGAGTCAGTGAAGGTAAATAACTACAGGTCCGAATAAATCCAACAGTGCTTTCACTTCAGTCTGACCTGACATTTCCTCACTGCCTCCTTCTCCTCCTCAACCTTTTCTGTTTGTGCCACTATTCTGTTCATTTCAACAGCTCTAGATGTTGAAACCTGAAGGCAAGAGAAAAGGAGGAGGATGAAGGTGAAGTTGATGAGGGTTTGGGACTGGATAGGGGTCCTTGAGGGGGGGGGGGCTTTAGTCTCACAACAGGACAGTGAGATTGCACATTATCATGAAATATATTTAGCTCTCCCTCCGTCTCATTACCGCAAGCCAAGACAGCTGAAGGAGGACCTGGTAAGAACAGAGCAAAATGAGCCACTGAACACATTTAACAAAAGGGAGAGTGGGGGGTGAAGAGCCTGTGGCGCTAACAGATGATTAAAATCCTTCATTCTGAAATTAAAAGAGAAAAAAGAATTCACGTGAAGTCAAAAGTGTGTTGTAAAAAATGAGGACAAAGTGATTTCTAAAGAGTGAGATATTCTTTACTACAAGTAACTTAATCACTATGTATTTAACTTTTTGATAAATCCAGTGAAAAGACCAAAACTTCCTTCCTTCGTTCCTTCCTTCCTTCCTTCGAAGCTAAAAACTAAGACCCACCTGTTCCAACAGAAGACGCAAATCTTTATGTTATGTAAACAATTGTCACTGCCACTTGATGTTGCTGTAGATCAGTGGCGTCTCATAAATAAATGCCACAAGCATAAACCCACACTAGCATTGCCATGATATGCTGTTTAAACATTCCTAATACTGGTAGCAGTACATTTTTTAATGTTCTAACTGCCATTGTAGCTTTGAAGACACAGGGGATAGAGTTTTGCAGCTACATTATTGTTTTATATCTTGTTGTCAGGACCTATGAATAAATGACTCAGTTGTATTTTTCTTTTTCATTTCTAGTGTTCCAGTAAATTCCAGCTGCATATTGTAGTTTCCAGTAAATGTTATTCAAACAGGAGGAAACATTTTGGGAACTATTTTCAGCGTTGGATTAATCCACATTTTGGTGCTCTGGTGAGGATTTATTGCAGCAGGATGGTGTGTAGAGAAAACTACGATGTGTGTGTTCATGGTGATGAAGGAACATGTGCAACAGTGCGGCTCACTGATGTGTTTTTAATTATTTTTGGAAACCATGAGCTTTATTTCTATTGTTAGTGCATTGAAACATAACCAGACTTAGAGAGACAGTGAGTGGTGGCAGAGTAAGGGTTAAAGAGAGAGAGAGAGACAGAGTGGAGAAGCCAGGATTGAGAGCACATGTGTAGGCGTGTGATTGTGTGTTTAAGTGCCACAACATGAGATAACATCATCCTCAGCTACTAGACCACCTATCAGTGCAGAAGCAGGCAACTGCAGGATCCATACGAGATCAAACTGATGCTGTGTGAGCCTCTGGGTGTCTCTGGATGAGGATGTGGAGGAGCTGCTGTCTACTGGGTCTGATTAATACATCTTCACAATATTAGATTTTAAATGGTGGGAAATACATATTTCCAAATACATGCTGCACACAATGTTTGTGTCCTTAAAGCCCCTGTACAGACTTTTCATTTAGTGTTGATTTTGGCGGCCCCTGTGGACGGAATGAAGACTGCATTTCCCACTGTCGTGAAGACGTTTGTCTGGCCGGCGCGTGTAGATTTGTTTTGGAAACGTCGGAAAGAAGACGGGACTTGCTTTGAAAACTTTTTTTTTTTAGCAGCTATCTGCAGCGTCCGTAGTATCTATTCGTATCGTTTCGTCAGTGGTCCGACCCGACCATGCCTTCCAGAGGTATAGAATTAGACTACTTAGAGATAGCGTATCTTCACACTGATGGGCTCATTTGCTGTTGTAGGTAACAGAGACACATCAGCAGAAGCCAGAGACTTTTGTGTATCCAGTTAAAAGCTCCGTACTGGGGCTTTAATTGTAGAATTGATCCTGACGTGAACCATTCATTTTCATTACTGATGTATTTTTTCATCATTTGTTCATTACAATTTGTCTTTGCCTTTTTACAGTATCTTATTTTATTCTTGTGTGACTGTGTGTTTGTTTTTGCTCTGATTATATGGAAATGTACAAAATTCTATGTTGTTCTATTTGTCTGAGTTTAAAATGATGATTCAATGTTGGATACTTTTAGGTCATCAATTACTACTGACTAACGGACTACTGACGGACTGACAGACTAAACCAGCTGATATTAATTTGCACTGGGCGAGGACTGGATTATTTTCTGGCTTTCAACTCCTTTTTGCACCTCCTTTTCTTCGTGTGTTCAATACTTATTCCCTGTGTCATTTCACTTAATTACACATAACTTAATTTATGGACATATATGTCTTGATTTCTTTGTACTTGGGCTGTTACCCACATCTGGTGAAAATTTCATGTCAATAGCCCGATTGATTGATTCAATACTTATTTTCCCTGATGTATACAACAAATGTAAGAATGAATAGTTTGTAGTTTATATGGGCAAAAGAAAATGAAAAATGCGAATTGCAAAAATGTCTTTTTAGGCCACTACAAAATCACCTTGCATGATCCTGAAGGATGAATCCACAAGACAGGACACTGACCTTGTCCATCCTAAATTTCCCCTTGTTAATGTCGTGTTTTTATTTTGTCTGTTTGTCTCTGAAAACTTGGCCTGTATCCAGTGTGAATTTTCCTTCATTTGGTTATGATGAAATCCTCACTGTGTATCCCTCAAATTCAATCAGTGCCTGTTAGAATGGTAATGAGAGAACCATATGGCAGACACAAACACAAATGAGGGCAGCGCTCGGGCAAATGACAAGCAGCAGAGTATGTACACAAAAAAATGAAGAAAAAAAAAACAGACATCCATCCTGACGATTAGAACACAACACGATATGTAGGTGGGGCGGCCGGTGTTTGTCGTGTTCCTGTTTGCTTTCCTGTGTGTGCATTAATCAGCGTCTCTGCAGCTGTTCCAGTCAAAGCTGTGAAACAAATGGAGGCGAAGGGAAATTTGAGGAGTTTCTCCGTCTCACTGTTGGGACCCAATGTGCCGTCACTTTTATTTAATTTGAACTTTGAGACTGAAAAATGGCTAAAATCTTTTCTAAAAAGGTTTCCAACCATCTGTTACACATACGTAAAAACAAAGAGGGGGGAAGTTTGCAAGTCAACAAATAAGAGAAGCAAAAAGGCTGATGGAAACAAATACACGTTGATGAAATGGCCTCTTCAGGGAAGAAAAATGTATCCATTAAAATAGATACAAACACCATCTAAAATGGGAAGCAGCACTGAAATGTCTTTGATTAATTGTCACATTAAGATAACTGGTATTTCAATAATTAACTCACAGTTTAAAGGATTATGCTATTTATGAGTTTTTGATATTGCTTCAGAGCTAACATCACCATTAACATTGTGCTGTTTACTGAACACACAAGTAGAAAGGTTGTGAGTTCATCACTGAACTTCATTCCTTCACTCATTGGCTGTGTCCCATACCAATTCTCTGTTTTTGCTTCAGTTTCTATCACTGCCTTTTTTTTCTGAAGTTCACATGCTAACAAGCTTACTGCATCCCAGTCTGACCACCACTGTAGGATCCAGGCTAAAAGAGCGTATCATAACATGTTCTGTTATTGACACAAGCTTCTAACATCACTGCTATATGAACAGCAACTTATGCTAATGTTAGCTATGTAGTGATGGCAAAGTGTACAAATACCTCTTGTGAAAAGAAAAAATGAAGATCAATGCAAGTAGAAATGTCACACACACCCCTCCCTCTGGTCAAGACCAAACATCTGTATCACCCTCAATGCAATTAGAAATCTGGTAAACTGATTTCAGCTAACTTTTTAACTTACTTCCACACCTTTGTTTGCCTCTAAAATGCCGTTGAATTCTACTTGACACTCAGTCTAAACAAACATTAGTCCAAATTCTTCAGGTGTTCAGTTGGGTTCAGGTCTGGCGAGTGTGACTGTGACTCCTGTCCTATGTGGACGCATCTGAATCCTTCATGTTTCTGTGCTCATCTATTCAGGTTTTCCTTTAATTTGTCACCTGTCGGCGTAAAGGAAAGTCAGAGTAAAACAAACACTTTCCAAATGAAGGCAATTGCTGTTTAACAGTACCAGTCTTTCAATAGATTTGATTCAAAAAAGAATCAGACCCCAGACAGGCGAACGTCCCACCTCCCCCTCCTTCTTTACCACATGAACAGATCTTAGACAACTGTGAAAGTCACCTTAGAGTAAATTCAGGCATCAGTGATGAAAGAACGGTATCATGGCTGTCGGTTATGCTTTCATGCTAGATGTTATGACTACATTAGTGCTAACTGCACTCGCCTCCTCTCTCACACAGATGGCACATTACGTGTTGGGTGGGGGATAAAGACAGAGAGCACATTACACTCTTCAACTGCCTATAGGATGCACGCTGCCTGTCACTGATATATAACTGCCGTTGGAAAACAAACAGTGCCAGCCATGATCTCTGCAAACGGCTTTGCCAGGGCTCTCGAATGCGCTCGTTTGTCAGGGACGTTGCCAGCTGTAGGTGCCCGGAGCAGAGGGGACGAGAGAGCGCCTTCCCTCCGCCACGCTTACAATCTAATCTGGCTTCATGACCGCTGGCGCCTGGATTTATATCAGCAATGAAACAAGGCCGCGGGAGATGTCCTCGAACCCTGCAGTCGGCCAGGTGTGAGGTACACAAATGCACACACACACACATAAATTGCAACTATACATACTTAGAGGACTTTTTTTCTGTCTCAAGAAGGAGCCAAGACTTAAGTAGGTTTTTTTTTTCTACTCTACTCTACTAGTCTCAGGTCAGCACAAGAGGATGTTGAATACCAGAGTTAAACTCAGTACCTGGTCTGAACACACGGTTCATTATAATAACTGTGGGAGACAGTATATATTTCAGAATGTCAGAAGCCTTTAGCTATATGTTTTTATGTGACAGTAACATTTGGACAGATATTAGCTAACTGGTCCGTTCGTGTTTGGTTTGTGTCTAATTTTGTCAAAAAAAAAAATGATTATGATTATATTGGGCGTCATTTGTTGTTCAAATTTCACCAAATAAAATAAAATATTTGCTGATGTGATGAGTGATAGTTTGCTGGAGACTGTACCACAACAAGAATGTTGCTTTATGTCTGTAAAATATAATCGGTTGGCTGCGGGTGGCTCTGTCAACCTGCAATGCTTCATTTATGATCTACTGTGACACATAATGTAACTTTCATTTCTATATATTACATACATATTGCAATTTTGATTCTATTTCCATGAAATACAGAGCCTCAAAATGTATCACTGCATGTCACAGTCTGCTTCATTTTCTGCAGGGGAGCTTTAAATCAGGTCAAACACTTCTGACCATGACTTTAAAACGGTTGGAACACAATTGGCAAGTAAGTGAAGCATGTCTTTTAATGATATTCTCAATATAAAAGTGCAGAGGTTTTAAGGTATTCTTTTATGAGAAAATCCTGTTTTGTTATGTACTTTTTTGGTGTTGGTTCATAAATATGGTCCAGAGTATTATGATATTCCAATGTTGTGAAGTTGCATTCAGGTGAAATCTACAAAAGCATGTCAACAGGTCTTTACAGCCCCAGTATGTAACTTATTTGGCTTTTTATTAGCAAAAATCAAATATTGCTTTCATAAATACATATTTCACTTAAGTCGAATCACACCCGCATACAAATGAAAGCTTTCTCGTACCTTAGAACGAGTTGTTACAAGTCGTTACAAATACACAAGTGGGCGACGCACCGAACCTCGGCTGCCATGTTGCATCGCCATGTTTTACGTTCAGTGGCAGCGTGACCGTAGGTAACCACAGAAACTCACCGGAGCTGTTGGCTCGGGGAGAAAGTTTTCGAGGTAGCGCCTGTTAAAACTGTCACCACTGTGTAGTGTGAGGAAGGACGGAGGCACTGATGTTGCATTCAGGTGCAGTCAGGCAGACGACCGTCAGCAAACCAACCGGATGTCATTTTGCTCGACGAGAGAAAGACGGTAAAACGTGGGTCAGGTAAACAATACGACATCACCATGACAACATATTGTCACGCCTGTATTGTTTTGCCTCGTGCTGACGGACCACTTGTTTACATAGAGGTTTGTTTATCCTGTTACATGCAGCGTCTGTTGTATGTCTGACTTCTGCCCGATTTCACGTGAATGCAACATCAAGAGTATGTTCCAATATGCAACCGCACTGCTAGATGGGGGTAATTCCTACATATTATACCTTTAAGCTTTGAGATTATTTTGTTACATTCACTGTCAAGGTCAAGAATGAAAAAAAAGTTAACACCATTCACTTAACAGTCACTCCTCAATAGTCACATAGATTATCACTGCGTTTTACAAGTGTCTACACAGTATGCACATTTTACTTGTCTGCTTAAAGTCCAGTGCGGTGGAGATGAGCAGGTATAACACACACACACACACACACACACACACACACACACACACACACACACACACACACACACACACACACACACACACACACACACACACACACACACACACACACACACACACACACACAGTACACACACACACACACACACACACAGGTCAGCTCTGGCTGCAGTCAATGGGGTTTAATGGACTCTTCATCATCTCCTTAACGTGGTCAGCTGACAGGAATCCAATGGCTGCCTGTGCACAAGCACATTTCCCATTCACTCCAGATAAAACCATGAAATGTAGACTGCCTCAGTCTTGGCTTGAATAAATTCGCTGCTGTGATGCAGAGATGCCCCCCCAACCCCCCATCTCCCACCATGCTGTAACTCTGTAGTGTCTTTTATAGTCTTATTACGACTTAACTGTGTCCACGGTGAAGGAAGCAGGGCTGGAAATAAAACTGTGAAGCTGTTGAGAGGACACATGAGTGAGGCTGAGGCTGGGAGAAGTTTGTAGAAGCAGAGAGATGAGAGTCACCCAGGTGGCCTCATGAGGATAAATATATTTTCTCAAGTGCTTAACTGCTGGTTGCTCTGGAACTCAACCTGGCTCCCAACGGTTAAGCCACCCTTGTTGCTGCAGAATCCCTCCATGGTATAAAACTAATAATTTCATGTTGCCATAGACACCATTCAGGTCTGTCAGAGACTAGTTTTAAAAATAGGAATTTATTGCAATTGAAAATCATAGAAAATAACTTTTTATTGGTCTTGACACAGGAGAGAGTTTTATTGCATCAGGTCCTAAATATATTTCTCCACAGTGACGAGTTTGAAAGTTTGGGCCTCAGAGCTGCCACTCACAACTTGTTATGGATCCCCAAGTCATACCAAACCTTAGTTAGCATTAAAACCCCAATATACTGTAATAGAGACATTCAACAGAGCCTCCTCGACCTGTCATCCATTTTTTAAATTGTTCACATTGAATGAATATGGAAACACAGAGTCCCAGCTTCCGGATAAGCAAGTGCTTGACGCCCCCAGCATATGGCCCCCCAAGGACTGACAAACTTCACTCCAAACTCTACTGTCTCAAAACAACCCTCCCCCTTTAAACAGACTGGGAGGTTGAGCCTTCAGTTACCGGGCTCCTTTACTTGGGAACCAGCTCTGGGTCAGAGAGGCAGACACTCTATCTACATTTAAGTCCAGGCTTAAAACCTTCCTCTATAGAGCTTTTAGTAAGGGCTGTCCTCTCCTCTCGCACATTTTGAATTGTCATTATATTTATCTGCTACTTTGTAGTTTGGCCTTGGTGTCTCGCACTCTGTCTGTGTTTCCACAGATCCACTGGAGCTCCATCTCACCAACCGCCGCCACATAATGTAGGTCTTTCACAAAGGATATTTTCTGCTTTAGTGAACATTTGAAATAAAATAAAAAATGTTTTGATTTCATACATTTGTCATTTGTGTCAAATTATTTATTACAAACTGGTGAAACGCAACTATGCAAAGCTGACATCCTCCCTAAGAGCTAGCCTTAATGATATTTTGCTATATAAGTAATGAAAAGTACAAGAATCCCTTGTCAGTGATGGTTTTCTTCACTTGAGCAAACAATCCATTCACTATTAGTTGAGAGTCAGAGTGAAGTATAGTGTTTCCCCCTGTTGGTAAAGAGCCAGTGGCTGCCTGCAGCCTGGGATGATTTGCTCCTGGGAGGCTCAATTCAGGGCAAAAAGGGCACTTTTCTCAGTGGGCTGAATAGGCTTGATTACTCTTACTGAGTTCAAAATTGTAGTGTGATCTTTTGCAGCATGTTATCACCCTCTCTTTTTGTACCATTTCTTCTGTCTTCAATGAAAAATGGTCCACTCATAAAAGAGGGGAAATGCTTTAAAGCTCTGAGAGAAGGCGTCTCTCGCAAGGGAAAATATTTCAATAGAGGCTTCAAAACATCCGAACCGACCCTGGGGCCAAAAGGCTGATGCAAGCTACAGGCGGTAGCTCTAGGTTTCCAAGGATCCACGGGGCAAAGACAGACGCCGAATAATAGCAGCTCCCTCTGAGCAGCTAGAGAGGAAAACATAAAAAAAATCATAATGAAAAAATAAAGAACAGACTCTCATTACAAAGCAGGTGAGGCAGAGCGGGTCAGAGCAGAGAGCAGAGGGTGGCTGATCTCTGAGCCCTTCTTGATCGTGACCCTAAGTTCAAGAGCCTGGTGGAAGCAGTGGAAGAGCTTTTCTTCACAGTGGCTGAAGGTCGGATTCGCTGCAATAATGACAAAGAATGAATCAGAGCCCGCAGGAAGAGAAAGAGGAGGTCAAAGGTGCAGTTAAAGTAATCCGAGAATTCAACTGTGGACGGAAAGCTCACCTGAGACTCCGTTTGTTAGGTGGTGTTTTTCAAAACTTTTCAATTAATTTACTAAAGTCTGGCAAGCTGTCTCCTTGTAGGAGCAACGTTTTTAAGAGATTTAAAAAAAAATGTATTCATCAAGTTCTTGTTTGATTTAGCTTCAGGAAGTCATGACCCCGGCGATCGCACATATTCAGGGACTGTGCTCCATCAGTGATGTTCACAACCAGTGAAAAAGCTACAAATTTTCCCTTGTAGTTCATCATTTTGACCCCAAAGGTTATTGATTTGTAGAAGTTTAAACTTCTATTTGTATTGTGAGAAGGAACAATGAAGAAGATGGTGCTAGTACAACATAAGCAGGATATATGATCCTGTGACTTCTTTAGCAGAATGTAAATGTCTGTGTGAACACAAGTGAGTTGGTCTAACAGCTATGAAACCAAACACGTTGCCACAAGGAGTTGAACTATCTCAAGGTCTTATTCATAAGATGGAGTAAGGTGATTTACAGATGGATCAGGGCAGCATCAGCATGATGATTGTGTTGAAGGGACTCAGGGTTAGGAATTGATCTTATTTCTATTACGCACCTATAGTCATGAAAAGCAAGTGTATAGGGTGGCTGAGCTCAGCCTCAGAAACAGGGTAAGGAGCTCGGACATCTGGAAGGATGCCTCCTGGGTGCATTTCTTTGGAGGACTTCCAGGCATGTCCAACTGGGAGGAGACCTCAGGGCAGATATAATGTATCCATGTGGCCTGGGGATGCATCAGGATCCCGGGAGGAACGGGAAAGTATTACCGGAGAGAGGGATTTCTGGAACCCTTCTCTTGACCTGCCTCCACTATGACCCAAAGCCGGACAAGCCAAAGATAATCATTGGATGGACAAAACAAAATTTAATATCGAGTTTAATTTTTTATATTTATTTTACTTCTAACCAGTAATGAAGAGGAAGCACAAAGGAGCCTGCAAATATGATCAACTAACTACGTTTTCAATAAAGCTTTATTTTTTTGAGCTACATCTGTTTTGTTACGTCTCATCTCCTTGGTCAAAGCCACTCTACTTTGGTTTGACTGATATCACCTGGTGTAAATAATAATTAAAAATTGTTTTGAAAATGTTTTAAAAACAGAGTTATCCTTCTACTCAATGCATGAGGAAATAAAAATGATGAAAAGCCCAAAGACATAATAATATTGAATATAAATATCAAAACCATATATTACAGGGAAATTAAAGAAGGTGTAACTCTTACTAATAACACAAAAAAGTTAATTGCTTAAAATTTAAGACTGACCTCTATACTGCTTACAAATGCGCACACACACACACATACACATTGACATGGACACATCCACACAACTCTTTACACAGAAACAGTCAAAGTTCAGAAAGAAAAGATAGAAAAAAGAAAGGAAATTTCACAGAGTTCAAGCAGAGGTTCTCTGCACTGGGAAAACATGTCACTTAAAAATTTATTTTTACCTTTCAGGGCAACAGACAGCTTTTTCTTATGACAGGTCGTCAGGGCCTAAATGGAAAACTACACAGTCATGCATATTCATGCATATATTCATTCATTAAAACTTTATTTTAACTCAAGAATCGAGTGAGGCACAGACCTCATGTACTTACTGTAGCCAAGCAAAAGATAAATCAAGATAATAATAACAAAAAACCCTAAAAATAGTGAAGATATATGTAGGTTTCTCCATACAAAGATGCAGTAGTACTATGAGTTAGTATTTATGTAGAGTAGATATTTATGTGCATGTGAAGTTTTCAATGTTGGCCCAAATGGCTTCTCATACTTTCTTGCCCTCTTAAGTTGTTTTTTTAATATTTAATGTTTTTTTTTATTCTCTTTTTCAGTTTTGAGTGTTACATTATACAAAGAGGTTATTAAAGAGTTATGAGTTTGGCATGCTTTCCTCCATTTGCCATCTGAAACTCTGACTCTGTGGATCATCCTCGGACCAGTCCCTGAAGGATCAGGGTGGGAGATGCTGATGCTGCTTCAGTCCCACGTTTCACCGAGTGCTCGCTGGAACTGCTGCTTTAATTCGGCATTTTGCAGAGCAGAGGTGGAGGAACTGAGTATGGTGTAATTTTGGTGAAGTTAAAAAAGAGAGTCTCTAAATATGCTGGGTGAAATAATGATTTGGTTACAGCACAATTTTTAAATGAAAAAAGTAAAAGTAGTACTCCAGTGATGTAGTGCCTCCTGTGTTTTTTTTTTTTTTTTTTTTTTTTTTTAGAGACTTACATTATGCTTGGGTGATATTCAAAATGTAATTCCTCAATACAATTGAGCCCTCATATCACATCATCATACAATTTTATTTTATAATATTATTGTGCTTTATTTTTCAGGAATTAGATGCATCAGTATATTCCGCATAACAACATATGCACATAAAATGTACAATATTGAAGATAATTCAATTGTGTTATATCAAGTGTTTCAGTTGTATTTTTTTAATACATAATAATTGTACCTGATAATAACTTATAAATAATTATAGAATTGTATCTTATATTTCATGTTTAAGACATATATCACAATATTTGACATTTTGAATGAATATTTGACTACTTATGCAAAATATGTAGATATAGTTTTCTTTAAATGTATATTGTTTCTTTACAGTAAACACTTCATTATATCCACATGTATGTTTCAGGAGTAAATATTGTCAACAAAGGCATATGGTAAGAAATATTGTGAAAATAGTGGACATTATCAAATACTGGCCCTGGTCGAACATGAACCTGCATCATCACTGAGAATGATACATTCAGAGTAAAGCTGCTGACCCAGGAAATGAGGTGAACAACAGCTCAGTTCCTTAGAGACAAACTGAGAGGTTTTCTCTGCAGATAATCCTCTGGAGTATCTATGCATCTTATGACACAGTATTTAGCAGTCACACATTGCTAAAAAAAAAAAAAAAAAAAAAAGAGAGATCCGATCAGAAACAGCTTCTCAGGAATTTATTTTGATCTGTGCTCATGTAACAAAATGTTTTTTGAAGTTGTAAATGAGACCAAACCTGAAAAAGGCTTGTGATTCTTCGCCAGTGGCCTCTGATCTCAGTCTGCCAGGGAAGACGTAGTGTCTCCAAGTAAAATGACGGTATTCGTATTTGAAAAAGCAGACGAGAAGGAAAAATGAAAATCTTTCTCTCCCACAATTCTTTTCTGTGATCACACAGTCATCCTCGATTCGCCTCTGCAGAATATGAAAGAGGGCGAACGCTGTAATGTGGAGTGGTAATTACTTAGTGTGAGCATCAAAGCAGACTGGCTGCTGATAGCACATCTCTGAAAGAGGAAGGAGGGGGTGAGGACTCTCTCCCAATTACAGTACCTTACTCTCTCCCCACCTTTCCTCTCTACCCCTCTTCCACCTCTTTGCTCACTTCCTCCCTTCTAAAGTCTCTTCTGTACCAGTATCAGGCGCCAGAGTCGTCCTGAATGAGCAATCCAGTTACGTTCATTAAAATAAACATCATGTGTTGCATTAGCCACCACCTGGCTTCCTGCTGCTGCTTCTCTCCTGAGCAGAGGTGTTAACACGACTCTGATCCCCAGCACCAAGGTGACTCCTGCGTCTCTCCCTCTGGGCTCTCTGCCTGTAAAAGTTTAAATACCTCTTGCCTTGGCCGCTCTCCGCTCTAAGCTGTATACTGTATTTATCAGTACAGTCGGCTGCTCTGCGGTTTCCTCCTGAGCTCCAAGGGGGAAAGAAACAGCGTGAATGCATCGCATGGATGAGCAGTGCTTATTTTGGAAGCAGCGTTTGATTCGGAGCTACAGTAGTCTGAGTGGGTTGCAGCCCTCAGGAAAATATGCTGAGGGAATATCAGCTGACCTAGTGACTTACAAACCTTTGCTCCATCACCGGGCTGCTGCACCTCAGCTTTTTATTTAACTCACACCCACAGGACCTGGTAGCAGCAGCACTGAGAGAAAATTTTCTGGATGCCATCCCTCATGAAGGATTACTTTTTTTCTTTTTTTTTTCTTTCATGAAATTGCCCCAAGATTCAGGATGGATAGGTTCAACAAGCGTTCACCACTATTATTAGCTTCTCATTTTCATATTACTTCCAACTAGTCTTTTCAGCAAGTTCTTTTTGACAGGAAAATGCTGCAGCCGCCTGGGAATGCAGATGTGATTATTATATTATTATATTAAAGATGTTAAGAGTAAATATAGAGTTCCTTCAAACTCGTTATTCACTCAGTTAATGTTATTGGACCTAGTAGTAGATTATAGTGTTCTGCAAATTTTGAACAAGGACTTCGTTAAGTTTATATATATATAGCACTTTTCACAGTCACAACGTGTTTTGAGTTGCTTTCTGAAAGTTTCAAAGGAATTCACAGACCGTTATCGCTGGTGAAAGATATCAGTTTATAGAACAATTAAAACAAAGATCATATCAGAGGCGTATATGAATGGCTGTGATGAACTGCAGCTTTTTCTGTTTTTTTTTTTAATTGTATCATTTGAGTTGTTCAAATAATGGTTTGTGAAACCATGCAGATAAAATATGATTATTCTTCTTTATACTCCTTTTCATTTCAGACTTGAGATTTTGTGGTGGCCTTAACATTGTTTAGTTGTATAATGAATGAATTAAACTACATAAATAAATGGTGTTGCATGTGTCAACTGCATCATGTCAACTGACAGTGGAACAAATAATAAACATGATGAAACAACATCTTTTTAGAAAAATTGTCATGATGCGGTTGCACATCGTTCATTGCTGTGTTGATCCCATGTGGATCGAAGACTATTTCAGGAAAAGGTTTTTCTATTTTCCAGCCAATAAAAGTCTGTTGTTTTGAGGTTTTTTTTTTTGCTACAGAGATAAAATTCCCACGAGCAATGCTGCTTATAGAGAAGACTAAATTGGATGTGACATTTCTGTGATTGTCTGTGTGTCACAGCTCTTTGCGCGTGCTCCCAAGTGACAAACGTATCCAAAACGCGGCCAAAAAATGGGCTGAAGCAAAAGTATTTTAACTCTGATTTGACCTGGCCTATCATTGTATTCCCCCTGTTTGTGTTCTCATTTACCGTCTGTCTGCTGGGAGCCAGTAAGCCTGTATGACTGGACTGTAAATAGCAGTAGAAGCCCATAATGAAGCCAATGATAGCAGTATCATGGATTTCCAATGACTTCAGTTGGGCCAATTAAAGTTATATGCAGGGTATAATTATGTATTTTATTGGTGGGGAAGGAGAGATGGCTTCAGTAATGACATGTGGCAGCTTTATAAGCCTGCACAGACCCTTCATACGTCAAAGGGAAGAGGGAGGAGGCAGCCACTCGTCCACAGCTGTCCACTTGTGTGTGTTGGACGAATAGGATCGTGTGCACAGATTTAAACTTACTTAAATCATTAGTACTTGAAATTAGACTCTTTTGTGTTGCTTTAAGAACAGCATTTGTGTCCTAAAGTTTAAACACTGCAGCTCATATGCCGTGGAGGCTATAACTCACTAACACAAACTAGTGTCTCTACCCGTCAGAAACATTCTGCTGACCTTCTCTCATGGAGAGGAGTTGTCCATGTTGTTGTGGTGCAACAACAGTCGTTATTACACTCATTATTCACACAGCCACACAGTCAGTAAAATGAAGGCTCATGCTGCCTCTAAAATTACACACTTCCACATTCACGCTCTCTATTTTGAGAGCACAAGCACATTCACACTCACCAGTGTGACAACATGCACTGCAGTATGGTGGGATATACTCAAGAAAGTGCACTCAATCACGCATGACACTTCTTACCCTCAACATTCGCCATCTTGATTACATGGTAGGGGTAAAGGGAGGGACAATCAGTGACATGCATGAATATTAATGTTAATCTGCACTTTGTTTTACAGATTTACTTTGTATTTTCCAGGTTTTGAGAACCGACATGACAATTTAAACCGCAAAATACCTGGTGTATGTCAGCCTTTACTACTTGCATTTATTTCTGCCTAGATCTAAAAACAAACTCTTTTATTAAGTACTTACTAATTAACTTCCTATTTCCATGGCAGCCTCCAAGTGAAAGTGGTATTCAAAGGTGAACTATTCAAAGCTGGCATTTAAAGTTGGAAAGCTTTATCAATTTATCTTTGAGCGACTCACTTCATTAAGACTGCGTTACATCAGGCTTGTGTTTATCTAAAGAGGGTTAAAGTCACTGTACACATGTCATGTTAATATCAAACAATTCTTGAACCTGCATGTACCATTCTGCTATGGGTTTTATTACCGACTGAGGAAATTGAACACATCAGTTCAAAAGGGTAAACAGCCTTCTCTGATTGTACACAGACTCTCACTTTGCTTTTATACTGTATATAAATGTATTCTTGGCCTCATTCCCTCTTATCTGTGTGCATACTGTACGGTACATCAATAAATCAATATGACCTTCGATCTCACAGTGTTTTTACAGATGGTGGTCCCAAGAGAAGAACAGAAAAACAGAACTGGAGTAATTTACACAAGGAGCAGATGATGTCAGAGCTGATCAGTTTAAGGAAATTGCACCCGCATCAAAATTGTTTGTTTTCCATATAAACTGTAGTTTCACTGATTCACTGGGATGTGACACTTGGTGTTAGGGTTAGCTCATTAAAAAAGGGTTTGATATTAAAGTATTTTACTACAGCTCACTCGCAGCAGTTGTTCAGAGATGGGAAAAAGTATTAAACACGGCATTGAAAATAGTCTGAGACTTGAGAACACACTCAGGTGCTTCACACAGAAACTTTGAGACTTGTGGGAACTCGGAGGACCGCCTGTGTCTGCTGAGGCAGCGGTTGCCAAGGTGTTTGATTAGCCTCGTAGCCCTGAGCGGCCTCATCAAACGGCTGTGGAGATAAATGGAGTAATTGCCAAATCACTGGCTGCTCTCTCCCTCTGTGTTTCCTCTCTGACTCTCTCCACACTTCGACTCCCAGTGGCATTTTACTGTCGTCAGGCGCCATAACTTGGCTAACTTTGTTTTGTTTTTTTCTTTTCCTTTGTGGTTCTGTCATATCTGTCTCCAGAGGGCACAACCTGTGTGTGGGATTTGTTCTTAAATTGTAATTAAATAGATTAAGTCATTTAAGAAGAATAAGAAACAAGGCACGGCAGCAGCAGAGTCAAACAGCTAAAAACAGCATTGAGTTATTTGATATGACTTTTTCCAACATGCATAATGACCACAGTTATAGTTACAGTTGTGTACTAAAGTTTAAAGAGGCAGCAACTGCTAAATGTTTGAAGAGCAGAGTTTTGACTGTCAAATAAAAACTACTTAGAGGTTAGATTCTCTGCCTGAGCCTGAGACGGGACTGGAGCGGGTCTATGTTGCACAACAGATTTCTGTTGTTTAAAAAACCTGGAAATGCAGTGTCAAACCGAAATTTGAACACCAAACTTAATGACAATGTTGTGTTTTCATCAGGCTCTGGCTCGTAAATACAGTTAAAGGGCTCAAGCATGAACAGAACATGCAAGCCTGCTGCTGACACCAACCTGTCGATTCATAAGAGGACACAAATCCTCTTATGGATCAACTAAACCCTCACAATAAAACACAAAAAAAGGTGTTCAGTATGGACCTTTAAGTCTAAATCTGTTCATTTCTGTGGGCAGATAACATCTTCCATCTGCCTTTTCCCCAATGAAGAGTAAAATATGACTATAATGGTTATACAATGCTAAAACTGAAATATTCAAACCCATACCTCCAAATAAATAAAGATATATTCTAGATGTTGCCTACCATTGAGCCCAGTTAGTGGTGTAAAATATAAGTAAATATGTCTGCAGCCAGAGACCTTTACAAAAACACTTGTCCATGTTAATTAGCTCTAAAGAAATCTGCTGACCGTGCTCAACAAGGACAGATTTAATCATTACTTGTTCCTTACATTTTCTACATAGACTCATACAGCATGATAATTAGCAGGAAGAGAACTAAAATAGCTTGCAGTGAACATGATCAAGACATGAAATATAATAATAGAGAATCTCCTCAATATTATGCAAAAAGAAAACAATCTTTGATTCACAGTTTAATCCCCTTTTAATGTGATCAGTCCTTTTACATCCTTTCCCTTCATTTCCTCTATATATTCTTGTATTTTTTTTTTACTTCTTTCTTTCCTCCCTCTCACTTAAAACGTCTTTTTCTTGCTTCTGTACCTGTTTCCTTTCTACCATCAGTCACCATTATGTTTCCATCTTCCTTCATTCACCATCATTCATCCACCCGCCCACCCATTCATCAGTCCATCCATTCAATCTTGTTAATAGATAAACAGATATTTGAAGCGTCTCCCTCTTGATTGGGCCGTACATTTTCCACATTAAAGCTCCCATGGGTGCCATGTCTCCCTCTGCCTCTCTCAACCGCTCTCTCTCACTGACGTTCTCAGGCGAACATCTTTCACAGCCCTCTGTGTAAGCAATTACTCTTCATCCTCGCCTCCATTCATTTACATCCTTTCCAGCCTTGTGGAGTCAGAGTTCATTACTGTCACACACCTGCAGTGCTCTTTCTCATGGATGGAAGGAGGGAGGAGGCGGGTGGGGTGGGAGTAAGGACAGGTGGTGTTGTGAGTTGTTTTAAACTTTTCAAGGACTCTAGTATTCTGATATCAGTTTGACCACAGACCCCCAGTTGTCTCAGGTTTTTATAAATTCTATGACGTGGAGTGTTTAAAACACATGAGAAATATCTCCTTCCAATCCATCTGCTATCTAAAGTGTTCCCTTTTTTGCAGTAGGGCCACAGGAACACTCTTAAGGATCCCCAGGCCCCTTTAAATGCTTGTATTATATAGGGAAATTGGAGAGAAACAGGAAATGGAAGAGAAAAACATGTAGTAAAGGATGCAGCTAGCAGGGACAAACCTGCTGCTTGGATGTCAGATACACAGATGGCCGGTCCGCGCCTGTGTACAGCTACACTTGGGCTTTGCCTTTGTGAGCAGAGGCAATGCTCCTCTGACGTCTGCTCCCTCTATGTGCGCGTCGCAGAGCCGCACATACAGAGGCAGCCTCTTGGGAATTATGTCAAATGCAATAAAATACCAGAGTATTCTGTGCAAAGCGCCAGTCAATTTAAGCACATGCTTAATGGTCCCATGAAAAACAAAGAAAATATTTTCATGAATAAAAAAAAAAGAAAAAAAAAAAAACCTAGACACTCCGGACAGGACGACAGGACGTAAAAAGTGGACATGTCCGTCTGTTTGGTCACCCTTTGCTGCTTTGTTACAACATCACAAAGTTACAGTCCTGACAGCAGTTTTCAGGCTCAGTTTTACAGGTTGTGTGCATGTCTCTTTATACTGAGGCTTTAACACTTTCATTGTGTTAATATTAGAACGTAGACCTGATGTATAATCCAAAAAGGACATAAACCTCTCACTTTATTATAATATGTGACCTTTAATAAAGAGCTGGATGATGATGACAGGCTTGGATAAGATCATTTTTCCTCTCCAAAAAGCAGCACAAAGTAAAGGAGGAAAATTGGATGTAGGGTGTGAAAGTAAAATTACACTATATTAAATAAATGGTGAAAAGCTTAGCAGTGTTTGTTCATGGAAGTTAGTAAAAATGTTTACACTTAACATCTTATTCATGTCTTAATTAAAACAGCAAATGACGGTAAATGAATGTATATGGTGAAAACTCCTAAATTGCTCCTTAATATGTCACAGAGTTGTGTGTCCATTGCATCTCACTGTGTATAATCACAGAGAATATTCTTAGAGCTGTAGAGTGTTGGAAAAAAAGTCACATTAGCAGAAATCTGTCAATGTGTTGCTTTGAAGTTGCAAAACTAATTGGTTTTTTTTATAATTAGTCTTACCTCAGTAAGTCAATACAATGTCTCCACACAACAGAGAGCTGCACATTAAATCAAGGTGCTCAATTGTCCAAACAACAGCTCTTATCCACTTCTTTTCATTGTGTTTCAAGTGGCATCAGCATCAGCATTCACCACTCCACCACTCAAGGTCTCAGAAATAAACATTGTGTAGATTTTTCAAGTGTGAAACAACAAAAATAAAATATAATATAAATATTTGATTTTATGTGTTAGGAAATACAATTGTCCATGGTTCAAGTACATGCAAGTGGCACAAGGTCACAGATCATGCAGCAGACTTGTGACATGGTAAAATAAAAAATAAAAAAAATAAAAAATAAAGGGCCCATATCATGCAACATTCACTTTATACTGGTTTTGTAGCGGTTACATGTGTTTCCGTGGCCTTTTTCTGACGCCTGGAGGTGAAAAAAGCCTGTTCACTCATTATTCACTCATTGATTGCTTCACTTTTTTGAGATCGTATGCTAAATGGGCGAGTCACCCGCTGAGATATTTTCGGAACAGCGACAGTAAGGAGCAAGCAGCCCAAGTCTGCTGCAACAAGTAGCATGCACTAGAATTAATTTTACTTCATCAGAGCCGCGCAAGGGACAGTGGCTGGAGTTTCTTTGAATGTTTTTCAAATTTTTGGATTGGGCAGAAAATAGTCAGCCAATCAGAAGAGAGGCTCAGAGCCTCCTTTCTTCTGATTGGCTGACGTTGACCATTTGTTAGTAGAGCTTGTGAGATAGACACATCTTTTTATGGATTAACATTTGGAAATAAAACACGGTAAAGTATAAAATATGAGACCTTTAAGCTTAAACCCATCACTTCCTGTGGGCAGGCTACATTTCCCATCAGACTTTGCCCCAATTCTTTATCATCTCAGCAGATACAAGATGTTTAAAAAAAAAATTGTATGCAGATTCTCTCTTTATGATTGTATTTGTGTGTTCGTAGTGAGCTAATTTCATCGTCACCATCCTCTGTTAGCACCAAGCCTCTTTCACTGGATATCATCTGTCGCCAATGGCATCACTTGGAGGCTGACAGCTTAGTCACTTTCTTATCTCCTGTCACGAGCACAAAACTCATTTGTCTAAGGACTACATGTCACCTTCTCCCTACTGAGTCCTGTTGGCAAACATGAGCTCTTTTACAGGCCTGAATTCTCCCTTGCTCTGAAAAACGTATGAAATCCTCCTTATCCTCTCTTGCTAGTTGTCATCTTACTCCTATCAAACACAAGTACTACCAGCACAGATCTGAGCCCTGCTCCCTTCGCTGCTGGCTGCTTATAATGCTAATATAAGCATTACATTCTTCTACTTTGCATGTATTCTATGTCAGGTTGACACATCACATCAGCTCAGTTACAGAAGTGTGGTGTACGTGTGCAGTGTGCACATTTTCTATAGGAATGGATAAAGCAACAAATTCCAGTTAGTAAAATTAGTCATAATTAAATTACACTTCACAGAGAGAAGAGTAAGTAAGCACTACATTTAGCCAGCGCCTTTAAAAAAAAGCATAGATATCACGAAGAGGAGATAAAACGAGGACATACTGTACAGTGAAGTGAAAACAGAGTAAAAACTACACAGACAAAAGTATAAACAAGTCACTCCTGACCTGTCCACAGGTCTGTGTGTACGGCTGAGGTTATTTTGTTCCGTAGTTTGCATTACCACTGTTCACATACATGAATCTGCTATGGACTCATAATCAAACGTCAGACTGACTGAATGATGCAGTATCTGATAAACATCCAGATCAGTAACTGCAGACAACACCGTGAATGAGGAAGGATGTAATTACCTTAGCATTAGGCAGCAGATGAATCAACACAAGTATGTTGTGTTGTGAGTTAGTCTGTTTTCTTATTTAGATCAAGCATTGAAAATATCCATTTAGAGGAAAAGGCAGAGGTCAGGCGAAGCCAATAGACTAAGCAATTTAACTGACAAGACCACTTTAGGTATGTTAAGAAATGAAGAACTCAGGCAGTAACATAAATCTTTCAGCTCAGGGATGTTGAGAGGTTTTAAAGAGACAAGGTTAAAGTTTTACCTTTTCTCCTCACTGCACAAAGAATCTAAAGATCCTTGATGTCAACATCACAAACAACCACAACCAAACAAAAAGTCAAAATCGCAGCAACAACTCAGCACAACAACAGAAACAAACAGCCTGTGATCATCAGAACCCACTTTGATTTCACTCTTTGGCTCCTGACAACGCGCTCAGACTTTTGCAGACATGACGGGCCCAGCCGGTCACTCACCCATCACTCGGAGCCTCTCGGCGCCCACCACCACCTCCTGCTCGTTAGCGGAGAAAAGCAGCTTCCCAGAGGTGGATTTGACTTCAAATGTCTTGCCTCGTGCTTTAAATCCACTGGATCCTGAACCGAACACACAGAAAGAGAGAAGACATCAAAGAGGAGCGACTTGGAGCCAGAGCTGATTCCTTACTGAATTACCTCAGTATTTGGAAACCTAAAAAGAAGCCAAGTGAAAGACATGCAATGTGTCCTGCAGGACCTGCTGACTTCAGCAAATAAATACTATTTTCTTCTTTACTTCAAAAGCAGAGTAAAGTCACTGGTTTCTTTCCTGTAAACAAATCAATCAAACACATGTTATAAACAGTCAGATCTTAAATAATGATGAAACAGAGAAGGTGTCATGTGCATTGTGTTATTACTGTTTTGGTCACTTGTGCTATAATAATCTATTAACAGGAATTAAGAAGATTTTCCCTAAGCAATATCATGTAAACACAGCAACCTGAAGCTGCATTTCTGTGTCAGATGCAGTTCTTTTAGCTCATGTTTTGGTGTCAACCAACTCCTGAGATGAATATCTGCTTGCTTAGCTGCCAGGTGTTTCACTCTGACTTTGTCTGTTTGTAAAAGCAGGTGGGCAGGGCTAAGTAGAGTGAGGGCTAGGTAATTCCATGAGTGACTTTTTTATATATTACACAGAACCACCTGATCCGTAGACCTATTTCTTTATAGGTGTGTCTTGGCAGGAGGTAAGGACAATTGTATTCCATTAAGGTGAGCAGGTCCCATGTCCTGGTTTAATGCGTATTAAACTCATATGTGGCTCACAATGACAAAATGTCATATTATCATGTGTGTTTAGTTGTATTTTCACATATTTAAAAAAAATATATATATATATACCTGAACATACCACACACATGAAGGGAACCCAAATTGGGAAGCAGCTAATACAGGTAATACTCAGAAAATTAGAATATCGTGAAAAAGTTCATTCACTTCCCCATGATTGCGAACTGTACTGAACCAGACAGAGAGCTTTTAAAGGCTCAGGAACCCTTTGCAGGTGTTTTGGATTAATTGGCTGACAATTTGAGCTACAACATTGAACTTTTTCACGATATTCAAATTTTTTGAGATTCTGATTTTGGGGTTTTCATAAGCTGTAAGCCATAATAATCAAAATTCTAACAAATAAAAGCTTGAAATATCTTGCAATGCCTGTTATGAGTCTAAATAATATATTCATTTCACCTTTTAAGTTGAATTACTTAAATGAATGAACGTTTTCACGATATTCTAATTTTCTGAGTATTACCTGTATGCTTAACAAAAGAGCCACACACATTAACAGAGCCACTGTTCAAGCCTGCATGGTGGAGCCAATGTTTTTTTTTAAGGCTGAGGTGGTAAAATCTCTTAAAAAAGGAACAGGCTTTTTGTTTAAAAAAAAAAAAAAAATTAAACCATCCATGACATCTAACTTCCTTATACAGTAGTGAATAGGAGTTACAATACATTAGTGCAACTAGTTCATCATGTAAGAACAGTGAGAGTTAACAGAGTATTGACAGATGGAGGATGAGCAGTTTTAGCTCTGACAAATCTGCCAGCTGTTTTGGAAACATCAGCTCTGCGACAAGTTTATGTATCTACTTTGATTCCATCCAAAAAGCTGTCAGTCAACACTCCCAACCCCAGAGAAGCAGAAGTAACAGACATGTTGAGAGGAGTAAGTAAAAAACTGTATCATTCAGATGTGGTCAGTTGGTGAAAGAGGTTTCCCTCATGTTCCGGTCCTCACACTTCACTGAAAGTGCAGAAAATTTGCTCAGACTTGAGGCCAAAACTGTGAACAGTGTCACGGAACAGAAAATGTAGACAACTTCCTCCAACTCAAATTGCTTTGTCTCACGCAGCGGCAGAAAACACTTAGCGCCGGGTGTGACTGATTGACAGACGCGCAATTGATTCTGTCACTCTGCATCTGCAGTTCCTCCTGACACCAACAGCCGTTTAGTCATCTATGAGACACATCTGCGAAGACTCCGTCCTCCTCCTCGAGCCCAAAAGGCAAATGTCAGCACACTGTTTAACGTTCGAGACACTTCCTGTGCATGTTTGCACAAAGTGATTTCCAATTCACCATAGACGGCCCATCTCTATTAGACTGTGACAGCTGGAAAATGTGGGAATGTAAAGAAGAAAGTGCGATGGCAAAGTTGCGGTGCAGTGACTGAGACTAGTACCGTCACAGTGAGGGAGAAAGTTATGACGTGCTAATGTTTAATGCTGGAAATGAAGAAATGACTTCTGACAGAACAGTCTGAACTCCCCCGAAGGTTTCTGACATGAATCTAAGGAGCTGTGAAATGAGTAAAATGGTTGGAGATAAAAAGAAACTCCAACATATGATTCTTGTTCTCTCTTAGTTTGCTTTAATCGTAGTTTTAATGTGAAATACCGGATAATTTCACCTCATTGGATCTGAAGTAACTCTTCAAATAAAACAATATGGAAATGGAAAAAATCATGATGGGTGATAAAAAAGATCAGTTTCATGGCAATAAAATGCTAAATGTGTCCAAAGACTCAGAAAAAGTCTCTTCACTGACTAATAGAAGGTATGAAAACCCTGCATGTTGTGCATCTGTTGCAGCTGATGTCGTCAGTGTTGTTAGATTTTTCTTAGGTTTGATGTTTTTTTTGAAAAACGTCTCAATCATATCAAAAAGAAAACATGAATAAAGTAGATGAAAGCAGCTTGTGTTTCTTCTTACCTGTTACGAGTTGTGTGAGCAGCTGGTTGTTGCTGCCCATGATATTGACCGACACGTTTCTGGACGACTGCAGGAACAGCGGCCGACCCTGTGGAGAGACACAGGCACAGTTACTCATTTAGTTTGAGCTGCAATGGTCATGAAACTATGGAGATGTAAGGAAGCCAATCTGCACATATAGACTTCTTTTGTGGCTCATTGCAGCTTGGGGCTTATTGGGCTTCTATGATGCATTTCAAAAAACCCGCTGATAAAATATCTGGCCCCAACTTTACCCTCGTGTTAAACTAATAAAACCAAGTCTTACAGCTCTTTGGAGACACATGTTAGGATGTGGGAACTTTATCCAGCCCACCTCATCAAAGCATGCTTTTCAAAAAACATCATTAAAGATGATTCTATGATCTGCTCTGTGTTTGAGGTCTGAGGTTTATTCGTCCTGAAATGCAGACTGCAGGAGCACACTTTACATACAACCCTTTCTGCACGATTCCAGTTCTGTTGTGACTTTCTGTAAATATGAAGTCTTTCCCCTTGACTCTCATCAAGTGTCAGGTGCTAAATGTGGGAGGTGATGTTTTTTTCCCAGTAAAGCAGCTTGAGATAATTAATGGATGTTATGATTTGTCAATGGACAAGTTCAACTGAATCGAAAATTGCATCTTCATGAAAAAAGTGAGGAATAGCAGTTGCAGAGCCACATTTGTAGGACCTAAATTGTTCTAAACATATGTGGAGCGCTACATAAACCCTCACCAATTCACTAGGGGATGCTATAGCGAAAAACTTGGGTTCTAAAGCCCTGAAACTGTGCAAATCTGGTCCCGAACACCACCAAGACCAAGGAGCTGATCGTGGAGAAATAAAACTGACATTCATCCACTTTACATAAATGGGGGCTGTGTGGAGAGGGTGAAAACAATCAAGTTCCTAGGGGTCCAAATTGCAGATGACCTGACCTGGAGTGACAACAGAGACAACAGACCACAGAGCTGGTAAGGAGGTCACAGCAGAGACTCTACTTCCTGAGATTTCTTAGAAAGAACTGCCTCCTACCCAGAAACTACTGGTGGCCTTCTACCACTGTTGCACTGAAAATATGCTGACATACTGTCTATGTGTGTGGTATGCCAGTTGCACAGTAGCAGAGAAGGCAGCGCTTCAGCAGGTCATATCTACCTCTCAAAAAATCATCGGCTGCACTCTACCCACTTTGGATGAACCTTTTGGCTCCCACTGTCTCACAAAAAAAAATCCTCAAAGACAAAACACACTCAGGTCACTGTCTCTTTGAGTTAATGCCCTCCGACAGAAGATACAGGACAATCAAAGCTACGTAGAACAAACTGTTTAGAAAACAGCTTTTAACGCCAAAGCACAAATTGCACTCAATGCTGAGTGAGGCTGTGGGTGGTGAGTGGGAGTGTGGGAATAGAAGGTGAAATAGGTAAAGGACAGTATATTGTATGTTTCTTTTTGTGTGTTTTATGTCTTAATGTTTTTATGAATTTGCACGGCAGAAGACACAATTCAATTTCATCATTGTGGAAATGACAATGGCATATCTATCTATCTATCTATCTATCTATCTATCTATCTATCTATCTATCTATCTATCTATCTATCTATCTATCTATCTATCCATCCATCCATCCATCCATCCATCCATCCATCCATCCATCCATCCATCCATCCATCCATCCATCCATCCATCCATCCATCCATCCATCCATCCATCAGCAGAAACGAGAGACTTTTGCATATCCAGTTAAAAGTTCTTCATAGGGGCTTTACAGTAACAGTTAACCAGCATCAGTTATTGGTCTGAATGTGCATCCCTAGTACACAGCTAAATTGAGCTATGGTTACAGCTTGACTATGCCTTTTAAATGTATAGCTATCCTTTTCCCACTTAGTTACCTTTATTTACGTAAACTTGTTAAACTCGTACACTGAGGCAAGTCTCATTTAAAGTGCAGACAAGAGTACAAACAAAATACAGAACAGATATACACAATAAAATACAGTAAAGGACAGAACAGAAGAGATCAGAGGAAACAATGTATTACAGTTTTTCTCAGTCGCTTTGGTGCTTTTCTCACATCACTCTTAACATTTGCACAACAGTTAGTGCATTTCTCATAACAATTATTGCAAACTGCAAAACCTAGTGGATGACCTGCAAAAGCGCGTCACTTGCTCAAAATGGATTGTCCATCCCTCAAAAGCCAGTATTCATGTCAATGAAACTGTCAGTGTCGTCAAAATGAGAAGTCCTGACACCATCGTTTATGAACAAGATAGTCAAATGGCTTTGTCATGTTTTCATTAGGACACTTTATTCTCTAAGTGTTTTCCAATGCAAAAAGTGATATACTACCTGAAAATGCTCCAGACAGCACTATACACTACTTGTACAGCCATGTGAAAACTACAGTAAAGTTACACATTACTGTATTTAGTGGAGATACTGAATATGTATGTTTCACATTTCTACTGCTCTTTGCAATTCTGATTTGTTCACAGCGTTGTGCAAAGAAAAAATACACTACAGTCATCTACAACAAACATAAGAAACACTCTTTGGGTACAACTTTACGTAAACAATGTTGCAGTACATATAGTAACTGAACCTACAGAGTACTGTAAATCATTCCTGCACATCCATACGTTCCTGTCACATTTTCATCTACATCACTCTGTCAACTGTAGCGATTGAAACAGATTCAATATTCCCAAAGATACAGTAATGTCATCCTTACATTGTATCTCTTTCAACCTTATGCCATTGTTTGTAATGGGCTCAGTCTCTTCCACCTCTGTGATGCAGAGTAAAATTACAGTAATGTACAGTACATGTACTGCATCAACCCAAGGGGGCAGTTGTGGGTCTGAGAAGTGAAGCTCACTTCCGCGTTCAAAAAACTGCAATCCCCCCGGCTTCCTTTGGGGGCTGGTGTCAGAAGGGAGCATTCCCCATAGACCCCCATGTTAAAATCGCCGATTTTACATCCTCAGTAAACATGTTAAAAGCCTGGTGTCAGAACGTTTTTTATTCTCAATCGATAGTTTCTACCCCCGCACACACTCTGAGGGGGGTGAATTTTTTTTTAACTCTACCGTTTTACTGTTATTAGGTTAAAACTCTGGCCAATTAGGGCGCGGAAACGTTGAGTGACAGGTCCGAGCAGCTCCGTGGACAGCTGCTTCGAGGCCAGTGGGCGGGTTCTCGGCCGGCCAATCCAACATGGCGCTGTTCAGGCCGCCATATTTGAGTCACAAAAACGACTCCCCAAAACCAATGGGTGACGTCACGGACGCTACGTCCATTCTTTTTACAGTCTATGCATCAACCATTATCACTGTAGTGTACAATACTGTAAAAGTGCTTCCTACTTGTAAAATGCTGTAGTACAGTACCGTACTGTAAAGATGGGAAATCTTTACTGTGGTTGCTGTAATACATGACAATACAGTAAATCTGTTCTCTAGTGAAGCTGTAAGTCTAAATGTAAATGTAAAAAAGTTCTTGTCCCACTGTATCTTACAGTAATGCCTGACACAATGACAGCAGTGCAGATTGTTTAGTGCTGAATTACTGTCCAATACCATACATACCTGTTGTTCCTTACTCTAAATGTTTGAATTCGCAGTGCTTCTCCCAACATTTAAAATTAGTTTGACAGATTTTGAAAACTAGTTCAACAATTTTGTATGTAATGACTCAAGCAATGAAATGAGGACTATTAGTTTTTTAGGGAAAGACTATTCACCGTTCAAAAGTATAGTTCATTTTGACTGACATGGAATAAACAAATGATAGTGTTGTAAAACCGCAGAGAATTGTATGAGAGCAACTGATACATGTCCAAAAGCATTTGCAATTTGTTCAGAGGAAGGAGAAACTGCTACTATGATGTGGACAAATGACTACATGTTGTGGAGGTTGAACTAATAGTTATGAGAATTTTTATTCTGATCTGAGAATAGCACCAAAGCGACTGAGAAAAACTGTAAGCACAGAGTACAACAGGCAGGTACAGTATATGCTGCCTTTCAGCTTCCTTCCTCTGGCCATATTGTTACATCACACACAGACAACCATCAAACAAATTAGCTAACGGCTAGCTAGCATGTCGATCGGTGAAAACATGGACAATTTTACAACGCTGTGCATTTTCTATGTGCTGAGTAATTCAACTCCAAACAACATTATCTGGGTGTGTTAGTCTGATAGGACTAACAGAAAGTCATGCTGCGACAATCTTGTTTTATTTTGCTACTTTCGTTCTAGTCAACACAGTTTGAGACACGTCACCTGACTGGCTCCCATGCTGACTTGAGAGTTGGGTTTTGTGAGCTGGGCCGGCAAAGAAGTAGGAGGGCACAAACACAGAGAGACGTTCATACAGATGTACGACTTAGCAGACACACAGAGTAACTGTCCGAGTGAAGAGTCCTCAGCCTCCACTCTGTTTGATAACTCCTATTTTCCAGAGAGCAATCTGTAATGCTGATCACGTCGGACACTCTGCTCTTTCTGTGCCTGACTAATCTTCATGCCTCAGTCAACTTCTTAATTAGAGATAACAGCCTGACCATTGTGCGGCGTTCACAGCCGAGGAGGGATATGCCTTGTGTGTATATTACTGATAACATTATGGCTCTTGCCAAACTTATTGAAGTTCCCACAGTAAATACCGCAAATGTATGATATACAAGCAAGAAGTTATTACAATAACAATGTGCTGTGAACTGAATGTAAAACTGACAGGAAGTACGACAGGTGTTGATACATGGAAGGCGTTACTGTGGCGACAATTACATCAACATTAACTGTGGAGTTGTTAAGACATCAGGTTCAGAGTTTATGTGGGATCTTATTATTTCTTTAATTTTGACGACTAACATAACTGTTAATTTTCCAGAATTACTGCCCTATACAATGAAACATTCATCCATGTAACAGCCAACACTCAACCACTCAACAACAGCAATAAAACACAAACATTATGACCCAACACAAGCATTTTGTTAAACATAGTCTGCCCAGCTGAGCTTGTATCATAAAATAACTCATTATAATAATTATGAAGGGGAAAACAAACTTTTGCAGAAGTTTATGCTTAGATTAACATATTTAAAAAAGATCATACAATATCAAACAACTTAGTAAGAATGTAGTTATTTGGCTCATTGTCGACTGGATGTGTACTGAAGCTGTGGGTGCTGCTGGGACCCAGTGTGGGAGAGAGCAGTCACAGCTAAATTGATATAGAATAGAATAGAATAGAATACAATAGAATAGAATACAATAGAATAGAATAGAATAGAATAGAAAATACTTGATTAATCCCTTGGAGGGAAATTCAGATCATCAAGTGATATGATAGCAATGTATGAGCCCACATTTGTACAACATATCTGAACTGTGCTTGTTTGTTGAAATCGTTTAATTGAGAGAAGAACAGTGCGTGGTGATTGTAAGGAGGCACAGTGTTTCTTTGAAGTTCTCAAGTTCACTGCCAATTTCCAGAGGTTAATCTGAGGCTCTTCCTTATTCCTGCGTCTCACACCAGTGCACAATTTAGATTTTATGAGTGCCCTTGAGTAACAGAGTGGCTAAAAACCACCCAGCTGGGATCTAACTAAAACTTCCTTCACACTGCAGCGAGGCACTTGTCTGACAAACCCAACATCAGGCCCAGAGAGAAAAAAAGATATCAACTGGAAACACAGCAGACGGATGAGAGGAGAAGAACTGAGGCTGTGTGGCTCCTCGGCACAAACACAACACTAGCCCCACTTGTAAAGCTCTTTGAGGGCCCCTTGAGCTTAGGTGGACCCCCACACATTTGCCTGGCGATGTGGGTCTTTCTGTTGCTGTTTTATACGGGTTGTGTTTGGCTGATGGATTTACCTCTCTGTAGGTGGTTTTTCCATGACCTCGGTGAGATTTCACCCAGTTTCTCTCACGATGTTCAACTTGTGTCTGCACGCCTCGGTGCTGACAACACACCACACACTCATTAGCTCTAATTACCTGCAGCTGTGCCTAGCTCAATAATACAGAGGAGACTTCCCTTTTCGATTTTTGTCAGTGAATTCAGGTTCATAAATGAGAACATGCCAGGTTGTCCAAGAAGTAAACACAGTTCCTGCTGAACAATCTATTTCATTAATCAATTCATTCAGCCATTAATTTGTCCACCATCTCATTTGTTTCCTTTTAATATACAGATGCAGCAGAGCCTCATTTAGTGATGCTTCCAAGAACAATCAATACATGGCAGTATATCAGATGCTCAGCTGTCAATCAAATAAAAGAATAAAATGCTCACAAAATAACTTGAAGGTGTCAACAGGGGGAGGATCTATCACATCTGGGTGTTGGTAATAAATTAATAATGAGTAAATCTACTAATATATCCATGATTTCTTCGGGAACATGCGCTTCAACTGGGAGCAGCAAAGTCTGGCAGCAGCTCTGAGTTTTTACTCGAACCCAACCTGCTTTATTTCTGTTGTGTTTCTGTCGTATTTTGTCAACTACTGATGGACACTTCTGTGAGGAGAGGAGGTTCTTCAGAGAGGAGCGTCTTTCATTGAAAATGGAGCAAGTCTGGAGGATGCCATCCTGTTCCAAGAGGTGCTTTCATGGTTGTTGTGTTGCTGGTCATGCAGAGTTGGCTTTGAGGTGGAGATGTACTTTTGGGGATTAATAAAATAATTTGTATTCGTATTTGTATGTGGTTTCAACAGCAGTAGAAACAGTCGACTCAAATTAACTGGACCGTGAGCTCCATGAGAGGCATGCTGGGTAAGATGGCAGTTAATGCGATGCTACTTGGTTTGTGTAACACTGACATGTTGTTGCTCTCCACGGCATCAAGCCTGAGCTTCAAAACCACCAGCAGCAGCAGCATCTCTGTGGAGTAAAGCATGACTAGTTTTCACAGCAGCCACGTTATCGCTCCATCTCTTCACACTGTTGATCCTGCCACAGTCTCTCCAAACGCCTCACAGAGGCTACCGCTCCAGTCTTCGGGGGCTGTTTGTGTACAGTACATGCATTTAGTTTGTTGTTGTGTGGCACTTCTGATCCTGCCTGCCTCTTCCTCACTAATGCAGCAGACCATATTACTCCCGGCAGGAGGCTTCTCGCACTGAGCGGAACAGGCAGACGGAGACGAAGGGAGAGAGAGTGAGGGGGAACGGTGAGAAAAGACGTGTGGATTGGAGTTGGTTAAAGAAATATTCGAGCTGCTCCAAAGGCTCAAAAACCTCAGTGTTTGAATTAAACCTCAGTAAGTCGAGCCAAAGGAGCAATTTTCAGCAGCAGAACGTGGAGGCTGCAGCAGAAATCCAACATGGACTAATCAAAATCAATCTACAGCTTAGTATCCAGGCTCACCCTAGTGGTGGTGTGAAACAGTACCAGTGTTTAAGCAGTGGTGGCTGTTTAGTTAATTAATGAGTTAATATATCAGGTAAAAATAAAGCCCATTGGCTCTGACTAGATTCACACGTGAGGATTTGGTTATTTTTTGTCCGATTAAAACTGTTGTCCTTTGTATTGTTGGTTTGTTCGCTTTTATTTTCACAGACAGTATGCAAGTTAGAATAATTACATTGATACAAGGCAAGCTAATTATCAAATGTGTGAAAACTATAGTGTTTACTATTTTAATAGTGACATGGAGGAAGCAGAAAGAAGCTGTAAACCTGTTTGTTTACACATCCAGTCGATATGAATTAACATAAAAAATCATAGACAAAATGTGAATCCACTATTCAAAGTGTTAAACTGGGAGGCAGTGCACACTTTCTGTTGCTTCTGTGTCATAACGGTATTTAAAAGTCTCGCAAATTGTAGATCTAAAGGAAGCTCTTTGGTGGCAGGATAGAAAGAGAGGAAATGCATAAACTTCAAGTGATTTTATTACAGAGGTGTCTCAAACGCATCATTTTGCTGATCCACAGCAGCTCATCAGTCAGCTCCCCTAGCGGTGCTCCTGCTGCTCCTCTAAACTGAAAGAGCACTGATCTGAATCTGCTGCAGGTACTTCACACAGCCCCATCAAATAACCCAGCCATGACTTAACTGTAGGACCTAGACCTGTTTTATAATCAAAAGAGACATGGAGGTCTTTCTCACTTTAATACAGGACCCTTAACGGGGGAATAACTGGGGTTTTTCCCTCTGTTTCGTTTATTTATGTTGCTCCCTCCGTCCCTCTTCTCCTGGACTGACCACTTCCAATCCCATCACCACCTCCTCCTCTGCATTATTATTCCTCTCACCCTGTCTGCTGAAGCTACCAGCCATCTATCCTGTTTCTGTCCTCTTGTGTTTATATCTCCCTCAGCTCTACTGTTTTGTATCTTGTCTCCTCTCTTACTCCATATCTGCCTGTTCATTTCTTCCCCCCATTCTTCTCGTCGTTTTCGCTTCCACGTCCATTCTACTTATCTCGCCAGGATTTCCAGGACAACATTTTGATTTTACAGCAGTAAGAAAATCAGTTTTTTTTTTTTTCACTTTTTTCATGGACAAAGATGAATTCAGCAGCCTGCAGCTACATACCCCAGCATTATTATTCTACTAACCACAGTTTGCCATTGACTGGCACTGCGGCGCGTGAACACACCTCAGATCTGCTCCTCCTCTCACCACGTGACGAGACAAGCACTAGACAAGCACTTGGTTTTAATACACTGCAACCATGTTGTGCTTGTTTGAGTCTGTGTTGAACTTGGCTGCCTCCCACACGTCACAGTCTGTCAGAATACACTCGCCGACTTCCTATCCCTCATTCTAATTCAGCCCTCCTCCATCTGTCTTCCTCTTTCTCTCTCTATTACTGACTTCTCCTTCTCTGCTCCCATCCCTCATCTCCATCCCCCCGTCCTCACTCTCGCTCTCTGCGCTCCTGTCCCCATCCCTCATCCTCCCTCTTAGCTCGCGTAAGGTCCTAGACAGCAGAGATAAAGCGTGCCGCTCTCTGGCATATCTGTCCGCTACCTAGCTATTATTACTGCAAGAGCTGAATAGACCGAGGGGGGGAGGGGGGAGTGCTTCTCCCTTTATCGTGCCCATCTCTTAGTATCACTGACATCTCCAGGCTTGGATCCTCCCCTGGCTTCGTTCGGCGGAAGCTCCTCAGAGTCGGAATCTCAGGACAGACTATGCAGCTGGTTCGGTAAACCCCAAAGATTCACTGCAAGAAAACAACTGATGCTGAAGTTGTGGCTCCGAGCGGAGACACTGGAGACGGCGTGTTAATAATGCTGCCAAGGCTGTTGGCTGTTGTGTTCGTTTTGTTTCCCCCACTGAGACCATCTGTTTTGAAACAGGTGCACCGTTGGGGCTGTATGTGTTCGTCATGATGTATTTTCTTGTCTTGTTGTGATAAGACGTGACATGAAATTACATGGTTTATGATACAACATGACACATAACAGAGGTGTCTCCTCCTGTTTTTTTTCCTGTCACAGTATGGCATAACACAAAACAACACATGCAAATACACAAGTACAAAGGTGGTCAATAAAAAAAAGGAGTTGACCAATTGATTGTTTCATCTGAGTGTTTTTCAGACATATCCATATCAGCATTACAGTACAGATCTGTGTCGGCAAACAAGAACTGATGTGAAGACTGTTTTGCATCTTCAAACTTTGCAGGTGAACTGCAAACTGTCTGGATTTAGTTTAGAAGTGCCTACAGAGCAAATGTTTAATTATTCATTACAGTCTTTTGACCTTTTTCTATATTTTATTTACATTTTCCAAGAGTTTACTGCCGTGCTGCACTGAGGCCATTTTGAATAATAAAAGTTATTTATTGATTAATTGTTAACTCTAGTGCCTCCATTACATATATATACCATTGCAATTTTTCACATTGGCCCCCAAATCTCATATCAGTCAGGCCTGAAATAAATAGAACCAAATAAATCAGGCAGATTTTTTCTTTCACCCCTTCCAGGTTTCTGAACACTGACATCCACCATTAGGTCTCTGTTAAAGGACATGAAGCAGTGACACCAAGAAGGCCCAATTCTCCAAATTTGGAAAAAGATCATACAAACTGAAAGTCTAAGAGAGGCAGCTGAAAAGTGTTTTAATGCACGGGCATTTGGGTTTGATCTTTAGACCATGTTGACTTGCTGGGGACAACAAGGACAGGGTTGCTCCTTCAACTCTAAACAATCTGTGGAGGTTTTCTGGACATGCCCGACCAAGAGGAGAGCCAAAGGCAGAGCCAGAGCAAATGAGACGGACTACAACTTCTATCTGACCTGGACATGCTCCAGTATCCCCCCAGGAGCAGTGGATGGAGAATAGAACATTTTGGCTTCTTGGCTCAGTCTACTGACACTAGAACCTGAGCCAAAATACGAAGCAGGGAATGGACAGATGATTTTCAGCTACCCTGCTGAAAAACTTAGGTGTAGTTCCTACATATACCTAGTTTCATTCTACAGGTAAGGAAACTGTGTTTAATTCCTTATTACAGCAACATTTAGACACTTGGTAAGATCAGTAATTGCTGTGAGGATGTGTAAAGCTTCCAGAGTGAGTCGCAACAGAACTGTGTATTTTCCAGGGTGTAAGACGTTGGCTTCAGGACATCAGGCTTTCCCACTCAGAGTCATTAGACACTAATCTCTTCACACTACTGCGCTATCTCACCTCATGTTGAGCGTTGTCATCCACACAGTGTCACATAGCTCACTGTGTTTTGCTGCTGTGGCTCATCGGTACACGAGAAAAAATAAATGTGCTCGAAACAAATTTACACATTCACAGTTTTGTATTAATTTGGGAAACGCTGTGTGACACAGCTACTGTATATAGCGTTGACACGCTGCTAATGTGATGAGTGCTTCTGCTGGTGCTGATTTTAACTGTGAGGGAGAGAAAGATCGTGTGTGTAGTGTTTATGCAAAGAGGGTGTGTAGTCGGGAGTGTGTGACTTACTGGTTTGGACTGGATTTCTTTGGCATAGAGGGGTTGGAGGAACTCGGAGTCCCCCTCCAGTTTCAGGCCCTTCTCTGTTATTTTGAGGTTGCCCATGCCGTCCTGTGAGGGACAAAGACACTATTAGTTCATAGGGAAATATCAGCAGGTCATAACTTCCACATGCAAACATCCTGATTCATGTATCAGTGATTTGCATCACTGATCCAACTGTCCTCATGGGAATTTCATTTTTCCACCAGATGTTGGAAACCTTCCCCTGAGAGGACTGCATCACATCACATCATCTCTGCAGATTCATCAGCTGCTTGTTCATCCAGTTCTAAACATCCCAGAGGTGTTCTACTGGGTTCAGATCTCAAGTTCACCGAATTCAAGCTCTTATTTTGTGACACAGAGCATTATGCTGTTGTAAGACAGCATTAGAAATGTTTAATCGTGACAGCAACAACCAGTGGGATCATTCTCCTCTGGCCTCTGTTAACTGTGTATGAAAACACCACCAGCTAAGAAGTTATGCTATAACCAAATACCACATATTTTCTTCATTACGATATTTGCTGTGAACATTAACAGAAGCTCCTGCTTCTGTATCTTCATGGTTATATGAACTGCCCTGCTGCCACATGACTGGCTGACTGGATAATTGCATTAATTGCTTAGTGAGAGGCTCAATAGAATTTGATTTCTTTACATTTTCTTTTTAAACATGTTATAGATGACCAACAAGTCCAGGTGTAGAAAACTCTTTTAAATATCACATTCAGGTTGTGACAATAAACACTGACTTATTGATTGAATAAGTTATGAAACAACAGAAGAAGATATTTTTACAGGCTCAGATGAAGCTGTCACCGACAGGTACAATGTCCTGAGGCTAACTTAGGTAAAGTTTTATTTAGATTTTCCTGATTTGTGTTCTTGCGCATCATCAAGAATGAGTCAGTGCCTGTGGGCGAGCCAAGACTCTTCACTCTTTCATCATGTGTTTCCTGCCAATATGGTGCAGATCCGTGAACACAAGTCCAACACCTGCCACTTTATTTCTGACACCTGCAGCTTCATAAGAAACACCTGGTTCTTTATCCTTGTGTGCGGTATGACTACGCGTGGGAAACATTAAACTTATAATCTCACACACCTGATGGAGTGAGATGAGATGTTACAGTGCTACCATGTAGAAACTCACCGTGCACTGTACATTGAGCGTCTTATGCTCATTAAACCATCTCATTAATCAGATGCCTTAATCTCTTAATCTTTCTTAATGCTGTGGTTTGACTTGTGAATTAGTATTACAAACTGATCCATTAGCATGCATAGTGTACATGTTGCATATATAAACAGAACCTGTGGTGGAACATATTAAGTTGGAGATGTCAGATGTACTTGGACCAGGAACCTGTTGGGAAATTGGGCAACTTCATATATTAATTAAAATGTAGTTTTATGTGTGTATAATTCTAGATGTCACGTAAAAGCATGTCAATGCCGCAAATATACATATTTAGACGTGCATATTTACAGTAATATGCGTCGCATATGTTGTTCATTATAGAATTATAACATAATGATAATATAAATGACCATATGATATTAATAATATAATTACATATATTCTTTGTGTTATGAACTATCTTCATCTATCCAGATGTGATAATGACTTATTCCCTCTTGATGGTATTATGTCACCGTGTCTAGGGGATCTGGGGAGTAAGGGAAAACCAGATATCAATTTATGATTGTTAATTAATTCAACTTAAATACAACGTAGGCTATTATATATAGCTATCATATACTCACTAAAAAACTAAACTAAAGTTGACACCAAACACCCTCCCAGCCACAGGAAGTAAGCAAGGCCACCATTGGTGGCTCAACCCACACACACACTCTAGAGCTGTCTGCTGGCCCACTGGCACCACTGCACATCTGCCTCCAGCTTATATGTGAGGCCTAATGCAGGTGCAGGCGGGGCGGAACCTGGGAGGACAACACATGCAGCACAGCTGTAACAGATTACTGTACATAGAAACATTACTCTTAAAAAAGGAAAATATACTGTACGTCATATATTACATTTATATGCGGGTTGCATGAAATCTAAAGATTGAATAAGTGTATCTGCAGACTGTGAGAGGTATTTTCATCTAAGAGGAGGGATTTTATTATACGTAATTATTAAATGTAACAGTCTCAGCTGAAACAAAATACTGTTTAGAGATGTGACAGTGATGTGTAAGGGGGTAATGTCATTTCACATGCAGGAGATGTCACTTCATCATCGAGTTATGAAGGATTTAATTCACCTCACTGACCCCAGTTTGGTTCTCAGCGTCTTTACAGTATGAACTTAATTATTATTTCATCAAAACAAAAGTTAACACGTCTGCAATTTGTACTGTGTTGTTTTACCGTCTCTAATCATTGGGACCTGAAGGATAATTTTAGTTTCTCTCTGTGGAAGCTGAGCTCATTTTTAATCGACGCAAAACAGCAAATGCTTATGCATGTTGTGTTTTTGTAAATAAAGTGAGTTATTTTAAGGTGACAGCAGGCAGTGAATATTATTTCATTTAAAAAATGGGTAAATAAATTAGTGTTGCAGCAGCCTAGAGGCTACAAGAGCATTTGGACTCTCATACATGGGAGGCTGAACTTTGCAAGTTCACCTCAAAAGTCTACAGTCTAGAGGACAGGAGGACTTTCTGCAATATGAATCCACTTCAACAAAATTCTATCTGACTGTACTGAGATAAACTTATTTAAAATAATGAAAACAACACAATCAGTCAAAGGACCAATACTTGTCACATCCAACACAAAACTAATTTAGATTTCTGTTGATTACTTAGTATGCTGTTTGTACATACAGTACTGTATACTGTAATCAGGGATGTCTCAGCAAATCAGTTTTTTTTTTTTGTTTAGCTTCATCTTTTAGACTAACTACCAGCAACAAATACAGGTATAGGCTATACAAGGAATAAATTCAAATTTCCACAAAGGGGTCATTTGAATAAACTGACTATATATATTTTTTTATCTGAATGATCACTTTCTTGCCTGAAAGAAAGTCAAAACCTAATGACAGCTTTCAGTCTGGCCCAGAATCTCTGCTGTTTGGTGTGAAATGCATTCTGGGATATTTAGCTGTCCCAAGTCTGCACAAGCAGCATCTTGATAGATCCTCGATAAAGTAAGAAAACCTCTGGATATTGGATCTAAACTTGGCTGGATGTGGACTTGGACTGAACAGTGCTTGGCCAGAAACTGCTGTTACAAAGCAGATTGAGAAACAACCACTGTCTTTCATATACAGTGTTTGTTATTGCCCTTTTTCCCCTGTTATCTTATAAAAAGCAGGGAATCAGTCACTTGGCAGTGAGTCAGAGGTATTGCAGCAGTGTTACAGTACAGCGTCTTCCATTGTCTCAGCTTGTACACCAGAACAGCTACAGACCAGCGGATATCAACCGGGGATGATAAGAGGAGATTTAGCGAGAGGAGACTGGCTCAGGGACCACTTTGATTCAGACATGATTCGCCAGGCTGACGCTTCACATTCCATCCGGTCATTATATATATATAATATGAGATCACCTGCTGGATTTTTTTCAAAAGATAGGAGGCGTAAGAGTGAAAGAGAAAGAGAGAGAGAGAGAGAAAAGCCAGCTATCTTCCTATGTGATCTTTTCCTGCAAAGACTTTGTTGTTTTCCCGCCGTCTTTTTGATCCCCGGGGTTCTGACGAGCAAATGGAGATCAAGATACCTTGAAATCCCAAAGTAACCGAGGATAGTTTTCAAGCCTCCCCCATGTAATCCCCCCCCCCCCCGCCCTGCTGTGTAAAACATATCGAAATTCTGGCACCATTATAGCGAGAGGTGGGTGAGGGCTGAGTCCTGGACGTGTTGCAACTGTGAATGATCTCCTGGATGGAAATCAGCAGGCCTGTCAGAGGACGTTACTTAAAGTCAATATCCGACATGTTGATGATGAAAAGAGACTGTAAGAAAAGGAGATGTCTGTTCCCTCCATGGAGCAGAATATTCTTAAAAACTAGTCCTCGTGGACAGGCTGATTCCTATCAGAAGCACACGTGGTCCCTCTTCACACAGCGATTCCTCCCGCTGGCTACTTTCATATCTGAGTCTGGATTATCACCGAGGTTGCATAATGGCTGAAAACTAATGTTGCGCCTGTGTCCATATCTCCGCCTCTCCAACACACATGGAGATAAAGCCATAACACACTTACAAAGAAGCAGAGTTCACATAATTCAGCTCATGTTGGCTCTTGAAACGCAGTTCTGTTCTTGTGAACCAGAACAAATTTAAGACTGACAGTGGCACAAGTGTTACAATGGGGCAGTAACAATCCAATAATGGAGGCGTTTAAGTTTTAAGAGTCTCCGAACAGCTACTGTGGAGAACCAGCGGGGAGAAACTGTAGAAAATAACTGTGAAAGCCAAAAAAAAAAATAAAACATGATGAGGAAAAAGACAGAAATAAAACAAAACAGCTTTGTGATGATCAGTAGGGACGGAGTGTTAGTAAAGGTTTTTCACTTCCTCCCTCCGTCCTTGTTACAGTAACATACTCATAATGGGTCAGTGAATAAATACTGACCGCTTGAGTGGCACAGTGTAGAAGTGAATTATAGAGTCAAACATACAATATAGGCCACTGAGACAGAGAGTGACTGAAATCACAACCTGTTCACTACAGTACATACAGTAGTATAATACATCATTGCCATTTTAGTATCTAAAATATATAAGTTCCTTCAACAGTGCCACAATACAAATGTGCACCACTTCCTGCTTACAATCCCAACATGCAATGCAACTGTCTCCAAAAGAGAGCAAAAAGCTTTCAGGGCTAAAGAGAAATGAGGAGATTGTTTCAGCACCACAGACAGAGACAGAATGATAATACCAACACAGACCAGGGCTGCGTCCAAAAAATCTCGACCTGCCTCTTATACAGGAACTACTGTATGTGTTCTGTCACTTCAACTTAGTGTCCTAAAGAGTGTGCCCTAAGGTTATTAGGCACACTATTGTTCACCTGTCACTGTATGATGAGCCTGTTGCGAGACTTGGTGAATTGTTTGGCAGCAACTTCAGTCACGAAGCTTGTGCAATTATGTATTTTTCACCTTAAAAGTGTTGCTAACATTAGACCAATTCAACATTTTAAGGATGCAGAAGTTGTTGTACCTGCTTTTGTCTAACCCACACCTTTATATTTGATTGTTATACAGTACAAACTTTCGAAAGTGGATCAAGGCTCTTCCAGATTATATCTCCAACCATTTAAAGGGATGGTTCACCCAAAATTCAAATTTCACTCATTACAGTATCTACTCACCCTCACTCACTCACCCACACTGGGAGTGGAAGCTCCCAGTGTCTCAGTTCACTGTTTTGCCTGTGTCTGTGCAAATCTTGCGCGATTTGCATTGACACCCAGTTCACGGCTCCGCAAATCACACGAGATTCCGGCAGAGCAACACTGGGAGCTTCCGCTACAAACAACCTTAAAACATAGACTTATTTAATTTTTTTCGGAACAATTTCTCATGTTGGGGCTTCAATACAAGAGGGACATTACAGACGAGCACTATGGAGGTATTTGGATGTTTTTTTGGTGTGTCTTTTTGGACGAAGAAAAGTGAGGCCCATTCGCAACCGTCATATGGACATGCAGTGCTGCACGGAGCCCCGCTGTAACTCAGAGAAGGCATGGAGGACTCTGAAACTTCTCCCAGCCCTTAGTCGACACGAGGGTGAGTAGATAATGAGTGAAATTTGAATTTTGGGTGAACTATCCCTTTAACCCCTTATGAACTGTGGCCTTCTTTGAGATCCTCAGGCAGAGGCTCTGCTGTTTGTTCTAGAGTCCAGGATTAAACTAAATGGGACACAGCCTTTGCCACAAGCGACCAAAGGATTTTACAGGGTACTCAATGATAATCTGCTTTTAATTTGTTGTGTTAGTGTCTATACTTTTTTATTCTCAACTGTAAAGCACTTTGTAACTGTGTTTAAAAAGAAAGTGTGTCATTTCTAGATGTATTCACAATAAAACTGTCCTCAACAATTCCACAAAATGACTGTGTTCCTCACACATAAACTGCTTCTTGCTAATGCAACACGGAATGGAGGAGTGCTTTTGGACATGAAGCAACTCCACCACGGTGATAATACAAACAATAAACTACTCCGCCATTTTATCTGAGAGTGAAATATAAGTGCGAGTGTCTAGTGCCCATGGGATGTGGACGTTCTATCTGCTCCACACCTGTCAGTGATGACACAAAATGACGATGATTCATAAGCGTCTCTATTTACTACGGCATCTGAGGTACACGGGGAGGTGAATGAGTGAATGAGGGGGTGATTTCGCTCACAGCCTGGGTTTGAATGACTCAGCAGTGGGGGCCGAAGCAGAGTGAAGCTGATTGTTTGTCTGAGTCGCCTGCCAGCAGCCGCATGCAGTAATGACAGGAATAGTGACAATGAGGCACAAAGAAAACATTTCTTCTGCTGCTCTTTTATGTTCTTCCAGAAAACAGGTCACATTGAATCACACTTAAACATCACTTGTTCTACATCCTCTTTCTGTAATTATTTGATTTCATTTTGATTATGAAATAAAAGCAAAATACTGCAAAAGTTGGATGAAGGGCGCAACTCACTAATGAACTCACAATCTCACTTCAAAACTGCAACCAGACAAAACCAAAACCCTTGAGCACATTTCCACAGTTCATGTTCAAAATTTCTTCTTTTTCTTTTTCTGGTGCTACAGCTGGCTCAGCGAACCAGCCATGAATAATTCAGGATGGCTCTCACCAGGACAGAGGCCTTTGAATACTCAGGTGTGCATCTTCACCTCTCCCCCCCCTCCCTGTCCTCTCCTCCTGCTCCTCCTATTCACCCTCTTGTCTTTCAACTTCTGAAAATCCTCTCCCTTGTTTCAGTCGTTCCCACTGATCATCCTGTTTGTCAGCTTCAGATTAAACTTATCCCGCTCCTTTTTCTCCCCGTCTTCTTTCATTTTTTAAACCTCCTTTGATGTCTTTCACTCTTTTCCTCTTGCAACTTGTTTTTTCCCCCTCTGGTCTGTCCCTCGCTCCCTCTCTTTCTTTCCCTGTCACTTCATTCCATCAAGGTGTTTCAATTCAACAGGCATGAAATTCAAAATAACTTGCTGCCAGTGCAAAATGACAAATAGCAGATGACGGCATGATTCGGACGACAGCCATCGCAACAACACCAAAAACAATTCAATAACACCGCTCAGTCACTCAGACAGATACACCATGAATATTTGGATTTGTACTCATAAGTGGCTGGTTCCACTGATGTTTGACCTTTAGCCAAGTGAGTTAATGCACGTCAACAAGTGTTGGCCAGACTGCTATCACATTTGGCATGAACACAGTGTTTATGTCACCCAGAGAATAATAATCCGTAAATATTTTATTCATGTTCTGACCTTTTTTAAAGTCACAACTTAATATTTAAGGGAAGTAAAGTACGAAATTGATATATCAAGTCGAAAAGTTGGTGAAGCTACAGTACTTTACATCACAGCAAGAAATGCAAAATCTATTGCGAGGATAGTTTCATGCAATCCGTCCATCCATCCGTCCACTGTGTTCTCTCTTCAGTTATTCAACACTGCGGTTCTTTCGTCTATAATGGTGCGTTCAAGTTAAACTTTCCACCTCAATGCTTGGGTGAGATATTTCAAAAAACATCCATGCATCCATCTACCAAATCAATCAACCCTACAATAAACGTGCCAGCTGGAAAACTTTCAACCGCTGTCCTTAGGTAAGATCCATCTATCCATCCATCCATCCATCCGTGCTTGGTATCACCTCTGTATTGTTCCATACCACCATTCAGAGCAGTGAGAACAAAGTATTGATCACTGCAGCTTCTCAGAGATGAATCGTTGAGTCCTTCTTCTCCCGTTGCTTGTCTGAAGTTGTGAGAGATTTGGACTTAATTCATCGCAAATATACCCAAGTTTCACCATCAGCCCTTTCTCTCCTTCCTTAATCTCTTTCTTCCTTACTCAGCCTCTCTCTTTCTCTCTCTTTAGTATTTGCTCCAACAAGGACTAAATTGATCTACACTCAGCCCAGCGTTGCCTCCACGGTCACTACTCTGTTAGCTTGATAGTTATTGAGAATTTATTGTGTTTGTGTGTGTTTTTGTTGTGTACTTGGGCTTGGTGTGTGTGGACTGAGTGTGTATGCAGTGACTGTGTGTGCGTTCTGTGTGTTTGCTGGACGGCGCGTCTGTGTGTATGCGGCTTGCTGCTGTTTACCTGGCTTTCTGAGAGTGGGTGAGCAAAGGAGAAAACGTCTGTCTTGTAAATAACATTTGCACCTTCAGTTCCTTCTGTGATGCTCCAGATTTATTTGGTCCAGCTGTGAGTGCTACAGCAGGGACAGAGGGGGTGGTGGTGGTGGGGTGGGTTTGGCAGCCGGCAGGGAAGTGCTGCCATATATAAGGACTGACTGAAGACTGGATCTTTGAATCATCCTTGCTCATATCTGTCCTCTTGCCCACCTCTGTTTCTCTATCTATACCGTCTGTTGTCTACCTCCGCCCCCTCTGGAGTCAACATCTTCACAGAGCTGGGCGTCGCTGCTGTCAATAATGTAAAGCTCTTGGCCCATTATTGAGCGCCTGCATCGATATGCATCAAGCCGCCACCTGAGGCTAGAGCAAATATAGACGTCTAAATACTCAGTGGAAAATATTACAGAGGGCGAGTCAGACCTTTGCATACAAGACACCTAATCACACGTCTGCATGGTTATAGGTATAAATCTATGTTTATGTACTCCCACACAGTCAAGTTATTCTGGGACTTGGTGTTAAGGGTTTGGACATTTACCTCAGAGAATGAGAAATGTACTGTGAACTGCAGAATGTGCCCTTAGGGTAAGAAAGACAAGTTGCCAAAAGCTGTTTAACATTGTTAAAGTGGTCGAATTCTTCTCTGTTAAACTTCTGTTTTTATTATGTTGCTATATTTTGTAATTTCCTTATACATAAATTAATGTATTTATCCATACATTATGTAGATATTTTATGAGTCATAAAGATAGTGAGGTTTAAGAGGTTTAAGGTCCAATATTGTAGAAATAAGGTTTGCATCATTTTATTGAATAATCCTGACTATAACAATCAACTGTCTCAGCTCACTTACTGTATACCAATCAATTATAAGGAGAAGTCGGTCTACATTCTTTATCATGGGAAGTGAAACTCATTTATTTCATAGATTAGAAAAGACAAGACAATTCCCATCCTACACACAACAAAAGGTTGCCTTCAGTGTTACTTAAGGTCTCACAAAAGGTAGATGTGCATGCGTAGTGCAATCATAGATCAGGTCGAGGTTCTATATTACTACTGTGAAAGTATCAAAGCCTCAGTCCACAGAGAAATGCAAACAGCCTGTATTCAGACACTGAGCCTGAAAACCACCAAGACTTTTGTAATTTTGTGAAGTCACAGTCCCTGCAGAGTGTTTTACCTGAAATTTGCTTTTCTTTATTGATAACTCTAACTCTCTGTTGCTCGAGCTGCAGAGAGAAACCTGAGAGAGGAGATGTAAAACTACATTGAGATGTTTTTGTTTTCTTAGGGATCAACAGTTCAAATAAAATATAGCAAAGTGTAAAATATGCCTTGAGGTTTGATGATATCCACTTTGTTGGCCACCTGACTTTCACATTTGTCTCATGAGTGTATCTAAAAAAAACAAAAACAACAAAAAAAACTGTGGTGATAGAAGGAGGTGAAAACAGAATAATACTATTCTCTCAGTGATTTGGACCTGCTCCTTGAGGCCGAGACAGAACAAAAAGTGCAGCAGTGATGCTGCCATAAAGAATAAAACATCCTATTATGTTCTGCAGCTGATATAAAATTCCACAGTGCGAAAGCCACAGTTTGACACTTTCACAATCCACAGACAGCCCGGAGTTGATATAAAGCTTAGTGGTCTACAAACCCTCAAATAGCACAGTGGCGCTGGGTCCCTGATTAGACGCTGTATCTAACCGTCCCACCATCATGGTTTGAGTCCTTCACAGGGACCAAGGTCTAGTGTGAACCTGGCTGGCTCTCCTTCCCGGGAAGATAAACTGACACAGACCAAAACTAATGACACATTCAAGCTGATCAAGTATGTTGGCCCCAAATGACCAAACAAACCAAGAGTGTCAGTGGTTAAAAAGAGTTGCTGAGTTTCACTTTATACTTCACATTATGTTGTAGCAGCTGGTAACAATGTGCCAGGTTTGTGATAAATACTATGCATCCATGTTTCTTGACTTTTAATTTTTTGCTCAAACACTGCAAATAAATGTTTGCTTTCTGTTGCAAATCCCAAAATCCCCTGGGATGATTTAATGAGAGGATGGGTTAATAGCGTCGCTAACTCTGATACATCACTTCATGGACCTGCAGTTTTGCCATTTGCCTTCTGATAACTGGAACAGCGTTTTAGTAAGATAATCCCTTGACAGCAGCTTGTTTGCTGTAAGTGCAGTCTGTTTTAACTGTATTTTATATATTTCTTGCCATATGCAATATGTTTTTGTCACGTTGAGCTTCTTTATAATCTAATATCAATACTGATAACGTTGACAGTTAGTCACCTGTCTGGGTGCATCTTAAAAAAATAACTATGAAATATCTATTAAAACCTGCTGCTACACTTTCTCTCTGAAGGTGTGGCAATTTATTTTTTTATGTATTAGCTTGTTTTAGTTTTGCTGCAAGTACTTACTCAGTTTTTTATTAGTATTTTATATATTTAATACTGTTCTTTTCTGGAGCTGGCGAGAAACAGACATCATCTTCTTTATGTAAATACTTGAAAATTGACTGATGCAAATCTTGAAACTCAAAAGCAATATATATTTATATACTTAAATATATGAATAAAACACACACAAAAAAACACCCCATGATAATACTGAATATTGAATACAGTGAAAGACATTTGTCCCAATGTTGCTAAAAATAGTAAAATTCATCAAAATCTGAACCGCAGGTTGTTGCCAACAAGATGCCTGAACACGTTTTAACAGACTGCTTGGTGCCACGTCCTACGGCCGCCTTTGTTGAGGGAATCGATTTGTGTTTCCATGACAGAGAGTCAGATACCGTGACAGCATTATAAAAAAAGGAATTGTAAATAATGTGGCATTGCAGATTCCCACATTAAATTACAGCCTGTGTAAATCTTAGCCTGCAGGCAGCTTAAACATTTCAACTCCTTCCAGCACATGTCAGAAAACACTGACAAGTGTGTCAGAGGTAAAAACCAAGCAGTGTGTTTGCCACAGGTAAACACACAACATTCAAGGAGAAGCTGTGCTCTCCTTTATTCTCTTATTCACTGGCAAAGCCTGCATTAGAGCTTCAAATGCAAATGAGTCCATGACAGAGTGCTGTGACCACCTGCAAGCCTTTTCCCAAAAACTTAAGAGAGTAAAATGAAGCACCATCCAGCGACAACAGTGCATCTTGCTATGGTGGAACAGTGAATGCTCTCTGAATCAGCCCTCGTTGGCCCACTGTGGCTGCCAAGTGTCAAAATGGCCGAATTCCAAACTAATACGTTTTTCAATTGATCTGTTTGATAACAAGAACAACAACAACAGTAAAAAAAAAAAAAAAAGTTTTCCCCTCTGTCCCAGTGTCTGAGCGCAGCAGCACCTGGGGCAGTGCACTCCCTTTCTCTCGTTCCACAGGTGATAGCTGCAACGTCATGTAGCAAAGCCCTGTGATGGCTATCAGTGGAATTGGCTTTGAGATTGCTCTTCACAGCGAACCCCCGGTTCTCTGATTGAGGCCCTCGACGTAGCGGCGCATCATCCATCAGTGGGATGGGAAAGCAGATGGGGGAAGGTGGTGTGAGAACCCGAGAATGAAAGATGAAAGAAAGGAAGGGTAGGAGTTGAGGGTGGGGTGGGGGTATTGATAAAGTCAGGGAAAGATAAGACTGAACAAAATAGATAGATACACACAGAGAGCAAGATAAGAGCAAAGAGAAAATGAGAAAGACGATGTATTGAAGTGCAAATGATACGAACAATGGCAAATGCAAGTGGGGGAACGGGGGAAGAGAAAGAAAGAGAGAGGAAGAGGAGCGTGTTTTGTGAAAACAAGTGTGCAAATCTGGAGGAGAAGCTGGGAAAGAGGAGGGGACAAGTTATAAGAGAGTTCATGTCAACCATAATGTGGATGAATCTAAAAAAAAAGCTGTCCTTCTCTCTGTTTGGGTTTTACATCCACTTTAAGCTACGGCTTTCTAAACCTAAGCTGTCCAAGAGGCTCCCAGCGAGGAAGCAGAGAACAGAGCTTTTTAGTAGCACGTCAGCCAGACTTTCACCAACATACAGGAAGTACCTTCATTCAGCAGTAATGCCATGAAATCTATGAATGTCGTTGTTAGCTTTGATCCAGCTTTTAAATGTGATCAACAAATAAACGCTGCTGTAAAAGGTTTCTGCTCCAGCTAAGAAATCGAAGCACTACTCTCTCTTAATGATGTGAAGTTCGTCTCACATTTCCTCTCGGCTGGATGACTGCACCACTCTCTGTCTGGACGCCAGCCAGTTGTCTTTGACTCAGTTGTGGCTGCTGATCCTGCTAATAATTACTGGTGCCAGGAAGAAAGACGGCATCACACCTGTACCTGCATCCATGCAGGATCAGTAAACAACTCATTACACTACAATCCAATTCCAATTTCTAGCTACAATAGTATATCTGTTCCTAATTGTTTATGTTTGCTTGCTCCTAGACTGTGCATCTGTATGTTTGTAGATAACTTTTATATTATCCATTTTGTTTGTTGTTTCATTGTCTGTTCTTTCAATCTGTGGTGTTGTGTGGTTTCATGATAATGAAAAGTGACAGTTTAAGTACAATGTACAGGAGATGTAAAAGTTAAACAAGAAATAAGAGTTGATCATTAGCATTATAAACTAGTTTTTATCCTTTATTGAAACGGGGATCTGGGAACGGGGTCCCCGTTTCTATAGCTACATATAGCAGCTTTCACTTTACTTGTGTGTCCGTTTTTATGTCTTGCGCCTCCCAATACTAAACAGCAACTATGGATCCTGCACTATGGTGGCCAATTTGTCTGTTTTGGGGATTTTTATACACTTGGTGAAGTCAGGTAATATGGGTCACTTTTTGGTAGAATTACCAAATCACCACAAAAAGTGGTTACCGTACTCACTATTTGTTTAGAAACTACTAGTGTTGCACTGATACCGATACTAGTATCGGTAGGGGGCCCGATACGGCACTAAAATGCTGGCATCGGTGTCGACGAGTACAAACAAATGACGCACCGATGCCATTTACTGATAACTAATATGAACGCTGCGCCTTGTGTCTTCTCTCGCCCGACACTCACTGTTGTGTGATCACACGTGTTCAGTGCATGCCAAGCCAAGTAAGGATGTAAACAATTAAATTAATTGCAGTTAATCAATCCTTTTCAAGGAGTTTTTTGTGAAATGTAAAGAAGCAAAGCCGACATAAAGTAGCGGGGTCTCTATTTAAATGTGTGCGCAGCGCACTGAGCACACAAGGGAGAGAGGAGTTGAAAAGAGACAACAACACTGTTACCTGTCATATACTGGCCTCAGGCTGTACCATCGCTAAAACACAGAGACCACAGTAACGAGTCAAAAAGCCGCCGACACTGAGCTGCCAACCCGACGTGGATCCGGTGTGTTTATCAAAGCTTGGTCGCCGTGCTGAGACACCGGGTCGGTTTGAGCTGCGTTCAGGCTGCATTACAACTCCTCAGGCAGTGATCAGTGTCTGCGGCTTTTAGACTCGTTACACACTGGTTTCTGTGTGTTAGCGATGATACAGGCTGAGGCCAGTATACAGCAAGTAACAGTGTTGTTGTCTCTTTTCACCTCCTCTCTCCCTTGTGTGCTCAGTGCGCTGCTCAGTGCGGTGCGCACACATTTAAATAGAGATCCCGCTACGTTATGTCGGCGCGGTCGCTACCGGAGCTTAATTAAAAAAAAAAAAAAAAAGCGCTCGTCGCGGTGCAGCTGAGAGCAGCGGAGTTTCCTCTGCTGCAGCTGATCAGCTGACATGTGGTCAAGACGAAGCTAAAGAGTAGACCTGTCACTGTCACATTATTATAGGACTTCAACCTCAGAGCTCTGTCTTCAGACCTGTCCCTGAACATCGCACATGGACAACATGGAGCTGCCTGTGTGATTGGTTACTGAGTTTATTAATGTTTACAGGCTGCTTTCAACCAATCAGTTTATGCTACTGTGATTTATGTATATACAGTAATCATCATAGTGTAGTGGCAGGAAAGACCATTTCATGTATCAAATCTATTGTGTTGGTCAAGTCAGAGGAAAAATGTTTGGGGTGTTTTTACTGTTCCTAAATGTAAAAATGGGTTACATTGGACCCTCAACATTATTTAAAGGTTAAATAACGTGTTACTAAACATTTTTTACCAGGTAGGCAATAAAAAAGTTCTACTGGAGTAGGCTATTAGAAGAAAAAAAGCTCTTATATATATATATTTTTTTTTTTCCAAACGGTGTGGTATCGGTACGGTATCGGCAGATACTGCACAGCCGGGTATCGGAATCGGTATCGGGGGCCAAAATGGTATTGGTGCAACACTAGAAACGACAGCCCTATTGATAATTTTCATGTGACGTCACGGTCCGTATGGAACGCCCCCCTGGTGGTCAAAACAATCCACTTCCCTGCTGTCCGCGGCTTAGGACAAGGCAGAAAAACACACACTGCTCCCTGCTGCTTCAAAAATACCGGTGTTATAGCCCAACTGGTGTCTGATTTAACTGGTTACCGTACCAAACAACAGCTGTGCGGCACTTCCGTCCGCAGATTTGTCACAAATTCACAAATCAAGCCACAGTTCACATGTTAGTGCAGCCAATATGCTTCTGTGAGTGAGCCTGGCTTATTCCTCCAATCTACGGACATCAGCGCCACACTACTCTCACTCTGCACAACACTGCACAGTAAGACAAAGCCTGTCGTGTTAAAGTTACGAACTAATGGAAAACACTCTGAAAATACGCTAAACAATACCGGTCCCGTTACTATCGTCCTCGTCGCGCCGCGGTCGGTCCCGACCCCCATTACCATGTCGCTGCCGCCGCGGGCGGTGCTGTTGCCGTACCACTTGAGTTCAGAAACATTATTTTAAGATCAAAAAACTACAAAATGGGGCTTTTAGTCAGAAACCAGTTATATATAACACCGGAAATATTGCTTGCAAGCGGTGGAGGATGATGGATTCTCCACCATGTAAATGTAAACATCGCCCAACTCGAGCTTCGGCAGGGAACTGGTCATCTTAAACAGCTCGTGTACAGCAGCTGGTGTTGAATATGGGTCACAAGTGCCCAAAACGAAGGTTACGATATTGTAACCCTAGTTATATTAACACAGGCGGAGCCCTCTACTGGACTCTATGGGTATATCTCTCCTCCAATCTCGTATGCGCGATGGCCCACTGAAATTTGCATGTACGTAGCCGGCCAGTATGGCGTGCCTACCTTTCCCGCCCTTTAGCGGGCTATATAAGCAGATGCACCGCCAGCTGCCCTCATTCCACCAAACTTCAGCGTAAGGCGAAAGAGCGGCAGGGCCCTAAGTAGAGGGCTCCGCCTGTGTTAATATAACTAGGGTTACAATATCGTAACCTTCGTTATATCTCTCACAGGCTTCGCCCTCTACTGGACTCTATGGGTACAGTAGGCGAAGCCCCGATTTATGTACTCCCTGCCGCGGGAGAGGCTCCGCCCACTGACCACACCAGCTACCGGTTAGGTACCAAGACCCAGTCACCACTTTATTAATCTTAACCACCGTATGGAGTGATAACGGGTCCAACTTCATCCCAGTTAGCAGCACCTGACTAGGCTGGGTGAAGTTGTGGTCTAACCTCGCAGGGGTCTCAACCCTAGACCTCCTGCGCACCTCATTGACAGTGTCCTAGCAGAGCACAGTCCAATGCAGGTGCATGACACCCTGTGGGGATCAAGTATTTAAAACACTTGACACATCCTTCCTTCCACATGTCCTGTGACCCTACAGTGAGCACAGACCTGGAGAAGGAGCCTGATACATCCAAGAGATAGAACCTTATGAACGGGCAGGGTGAAGACCACGATGCCGCCGTACATATGTCCTCAACACTCGCACCACTGAACAGGGCCGTAGACGTCGTCACACTTCTTGTGGAGTGCGCCCGGACCACAGTGGGCGGTTCTCGACCCGCTTGACTGTAGGCTGAGAGGATGCATTCACACATCCACCTCGCCAAGCGTTTCTTGGACAGGGCTCTGCCAGCCGTCCCGTCACCATAACACACAAACAACTGGTCGGTGTTCCTGACAGTGGCTGTTCGGTCGACATAGTCAACGCACGCACAGGGCATAGGAGATGCAGTTCGCCTCCCTCGAATCCTCATGAGGGGGAGGGGGAAAAGCCTCCAACTGGATGATTCTGGACCGAAATGAGCTCCTTATGTTCTTAGGAAGAAAGGAGGGGTTCGGTTTAAGGATGGCACCACTGCGGTCCCCGCGAAGGAGTAAACAACTCGGGTGGACTGACAGGGCACACAATTCGCTCACTCTCTTGGCTGACGTCAGAGCAAGAAGCAACGCTGTCTTGAACGACAACACCTTTAAGGAGGAGCGTTCCAAAGGCTCATAGGAATTCCCACTGTGGTACAGAAGTGCGTGCCACTGGTCGTAGCCTTCTGACCCCCTGCAGGAACCGTTCTACCAGAGGGTGGGCGAAGACTGGACCTCCGCCCAACCCTTCATGGCATGATGAGATGGCTGCAGCGTAAACCTTAACAGTCGCGTGAGACAGCCCTCTATCAACCAAAAGCTGTAGAAAGGAAAGAGTCTCCCCCACTGAGCATGTCAGTGGGTCCACTTCCCTCTCTTTGCACCAATGCTGGAAACCTAACCACTTAGCCCTGTAACAGGCAATGGTGGATCCAGCCCTAGCCGCTTGGATGGCTTTCACCACCTGCGCAGTCAGCCCAGTCCGCATTAACCTGTCCCTTTCAGGGCCCAGGCTTTAAGCGACTGGCCCAGGATCGGCAGCGCCTGTATCGCGCCTGCCTCCTGTGACAGCGCCCCCCGGATTTGGGGAATGGGCCATGGTGGGGCCGCCATCATTGTGGTCAGCTCTGCGTACCACGGAGCCGACCGCCGGTCGGGAGCCACCAGAATGACCCTCAGCCGCTCCACTCTCACTCTCTCCAGTAGCTGGGGAATGAGACGGAGGGGGGGGAAGGCATAAAGTAGCCCTCTTGGCCATGGAGCGTGCAAACGCGTCCACCCCCAAGGGTGGATGGTCTTGCGGGCTCAGAGAGAACCAATGGGGGCAGTGGGTGTTCGACCTGTTGGCAAACAGGTCCACCGTTGCCCTCCCGAATCGTGTCCAGATCTGCTGTACCACTTCTGGTTGCAGTCTCCGCTCGTCTTCCAGGGGGCCGCCCCTTGACATGAGGTCGCCCCCCCTGTTGATGTAAGCGACTGTGGTGCGATTGTCGGTCCTCACCAACACGTGTCTCCCCCTTAACAGGTGACTGAAGTGTTGGAGAACCAGGAACACTGCCTGTAACTCGAGGAGGTTGATGTGGCGGTCCTCCCCCGGAGGCCACACACCACCTATCGCCCTCCCCAGGCAGGTGCCTCCCCACCCCATCAGGGAGGCGTCCGTGAACACCGACGTGTACGAGGTCACTCGTCCTAGTGGTGTCCCGGTCAACAAATGTCGTGGGGACCCCCAGTACTGCAGGTTGCCCCGCACTGTTGTGGGGACCGTCAGCAGCCGAAACTTCTGCCTCTTGAGGTCTAAGCGTAGGCTGGCGAACCATCTCTGCAGGCGACGCATGTGCAGCAGTCCTAGTGGAGCCACCGGGTGAGTTGCTGCCATGTGCCCCAGTGCTTGCATGACGGTCAAGGCTGTGACACGTGGACCCTGTTGCAGCTTGAGAACCTCCTGCTGTAGGGCTGTCCGTCTGGACTCCGACAGAGTGGCTCTCAGGCTGACAGAGTCGAGCACAATCCCCAAGTATTCGGCCCGCTGGTTTGGTTGGGGGTTGCTCTTCTTCCAGTTGATGGCAAAACCCAACTTGGTCAGGTGAAGTATCAACTGAACTGTGTGAAAAAATGGCCCATTGTTTGGACCTGGCCATCACGATGAGGTCGTCCAGATAAAAGAAGACCCTCATCCCCTGGCTGCGCAGCGGTTGTAGCGCTGCGTCCACACATTTGCTGAACGTACGAGGGGCCAGGGAATAGCTAAATGGCAGCCTGTTGTATTCGTAGGCTGTTCCCTGGAATGCAAAACGTAGGAACTTCCTGTGTTTTGGTGCCACCTCGACGTGAAAATAAGCGTCCTTCAAGTCGATGGTTGAGAACCAATCGCCTGGTTGGACGAGTTCCAGCAGCCTCCTTGTGGTTAGCATGCGGAACGTTTTGCGACCGATACGTGTGTTCAGGGCACGGAGGTCCAGGATGGGTCTGTAGCCCCCTGTCTTTTTGGGAACCAAAAAGTATGGGGAGTAAAAACCTCGTTCCTTGTCGTGAAGAGGGACAATTGACACGGCCTGTTTTGATAGCAGGTCCTGAATTTCCCCCTCGAGGAACTCTATCTCTTGTTGAGAGGATAGATTCATCTCTTGTATGCCCCTGAACGCTGGGAGCCCGCAGAACTGGAGAGAATATCCTAGTCTGAGGGTCCTGTCCAGCCAGTCTGTCAGTACGCAGCTGCTCTGCCATGCTTCGTAAAAACACGTGAGAGGACGTGCAGACAGCTGTGGAGCAGCTTCTAGAAAGCTGTGGTACACAATTTCGGCCCTCTCCGCCGCCAAACCCGTCATAAACGGGAGTTTGGCCCATGGGGGGGCCTCTGTGAAAGGGCTGAGTCGTCCCTGAACGCACCAGGCCCGTTGTCCGAGCTCGCGGGGCCGTCCGTGAACGCATCTCTGTTGTCCGAGCCGGCGTGGTGTCACCTGAACGCACCACCGCCGCCCGGCACGTCACCGTCATGGCGTCCCTGCTGCTGTTAGATCCGCCCGTGGAAATAACAGTCACAGGACCAGAGCGGTCAGGGTCAAACACGTTGGCCGCTCCACTGCTGTTTACCGGGGAGACAGTTCGTGTTAGCCCGGCCGCTTCACTGGAGCGGCGCGGGTTAAACGAGCGTGAGGCAGCCGTCTCATTGTCCGGAAACACAGCCCTGCCCTGCTGCTGCGAACGATGCTTGTCACCGCTGTAGCCGTTAGCTCGGCGGTGACAATCATCGCTCGTCAGCCGGTCAACACGCCGAGCCGGACCTACCGTGGAAGTGACACGGTGTCGGCTAGCAGCGCGCGGGGCTAACTGTGTGGTCGCTACAACCAGTGGGGAGCGGTGTTTTCTTGTGCAGCCTCGCCGGTTGTAGCGCTCATATAGAGGGACAACGGTAGCTCTTACCCGGTTGACAACGGTGCTCCGCTCTACCGCGTCTCCCACAACGGGGACGGTAGAGGGTGTGTTGTGTGAGTGTGCTTGTGAAACCGTGACCGGGGGGGCTAGCTTGCCGGGCCCGCTTCGGGGATGTGACGGTGTAACACAAGCCACCGGCAGCCTGACCGACGGTGTAGCGGTGACTACACCGGCCGGGGCTGCGCGGCAAGCGGGGAGCATGGTGGAGGTGGGAGGGGGAATTTTTGCTCTGTTAGTGGAGTAACATGTTTTAATAAAAACATTTTTCACATCCACAGAACAGTGAACACAAGCAGAACATACAGAACCATATGAACAATGAGGGAGGGCGGCGAGGCAGTCTGCCGGTGCCGTCCCTCCCGTTAACTGTCACTTAGGTCGCTGTGTGCCCCAGGAGAGCTTCGGCCTGGGTGTGCTGCGAGCCGCCGTGGGACGGGACGCGCTGGGGTCCCGTGCGGGGCGTTGCTGCGGCGGGCCCGCTGGGGCCGGCTGTGGGTCAGCTGGGGGATCCGCCGCGGAGAAGCCTCTTCGCTGGCGGCGATCTCTCCGCCTCGCCGTAGCGTGCGGCGGGGCAGCTGGACCTCTCCCTTCTGCTTGGCTGCGACAGCGAGCGGTAGATGACGGCTCAGCTGCGCCTTTTCCTCCTCCAGCCTCTTTAGCCGCTGCGTCACCGTAGTGAGGAGCCAAAGAGACCGGTGCAGCCAGAAGATCCTCTCGGTCCCTTCTGGGGAGGGCGGTGAGACCTAGCCAGACGTGGCGAGAGCCGACGACCGACAGTAACATCACTCGTCCGGCAGCAGTAGCAACTCCCTGTCTTGTTCATCTGACCGATGGTCCGGCCGAGATACTCCATAGTGTCAGGGGAAGGGGGGGCGTCGCGCGGGAGTGAAGCCGCCGCTGCTACGCCCAGCACACCGAGGTTGTTTGCTGCTGCTGCTAGTTGCGCGCCCAGCTGGAATATCTTGTCAAAATATTCCAGCGTGTCCTTATCCTGCAGCAGCGGTGGTAGTGGCTTTCTGTGTCCTGACCAGCCGGCTGAGTGCGGGATAATGAGCACAGCCAGAGCGTCTTCGAGCGGGGGCACACCGGGGAACACAGTCTCCGTCTCGCCCTGCACACGCGGAGGCGGCTCACCGGCTTCGGGGGGGGGGGGGGGGGGGGGGGGGGCAGGGGAAGCCCGACACACTCCGCTGCAGTCGTCATGACTTACGGGAAGTTGAGCTTGATAGAAGCGGCGCCAAACACCGTCGAGCCGTCGGAGAGGGAGAGTTCATCCTCCTCGTCTCGTAGCGGCGGCGAGTCTGCAGCAGAGGCTGAGGCGGGTCTGGGCGGCGAAGCTTCATCAGGCGGCGTGGAGGTGGTGTACGCTGGAGCGGCGTCCTCCTCCTGCCGTCGCTGCTCCAGCCCGGCGGTGGCGCGCTTCCTCCCGAGACGCTCGAAGCAAAGAAGATGTAGGTCTGCCGGGGCGATGATGCCGTTAGGGCAGGCCGGCAGAGGCGTTGTTCCTGAAGCGGCGACTCCATCCTTGGAGCTAGTGTGACAGTGGGCACTCGCCGACGCTGAAGTAAAAAGGAATGAGGGCAGCTGGCGGTGCATCTGCTTATATAGCCCGCTAAAGGGCGGGAAAGGTAGGCACGCCATACTGGCCGGCTACGTACATGCAAATTTCAGTGGGCCATCGCGCATACGAGATTGGAGGAGAGATATACCCATAGAGTCCAGTAGAGGGCGAAGCCTGTGAGAGATATAACTTCAAATTAGTTTTTATATCTTTCTTTCTCAGCTGCTGGCAGATGATTTAAGTCATTACTCGGTTGTTTGTCCATAGAAAATCCGTTGCGGGGCCATTTTGGAATGTTGCTTTTGACCGCCAGGTCCCTGGGAAGTCACGTGACTGACCCCTTCTCTCCCCCTTCTGCAAGTTTCGGGTATACGGGACAGCTGTTATGGGACATTCATTTTCAGCCAGATTCTTTTCTTTATTTGAACATAATGTGCTGAGTTCAGTTTTTAAACATAGAAGATAATAATAATCATTAATAATACAATGCAAACAATCAATGATCAATCTTTATTGCAACTATTAACAGTTTTTAAAGTGTCCCGATATAGCTGAAATTTTTATCCGATATTGCCAAACACATTTTGGTAATATGGGATGGTGCTAAATATGCTAATTAACAAAGAAACAATGTGTAGCCTATTTGACGAACATTTGTATCAAAGATATAAGACTTCATTAAACACATCATAAAAATATAATTTTGCAGATACTTATCTGGTTAGTTTTTTGTTTAGAACCATTATTATGCAAAAATGACATTCCACAAGTCACTGCATTTAACGCTTGAGTTTCTCCCCTGGCGAGGGAAAGCCTGTTCCCTTATCACGGTTGTCAAGGTGAGAAAGAAACTGTTTGTGCACCCCTGATATAGAACTGCTGTGTGTCTCACTCTGACCCTATTATCTGCCAAGAAAATTTTCCTCAGATCTTTTTTACCCTAGTATATATTATACATCCAAAGGCTGATTTTAATAAAGCCACTGAAATTATTTTTAATATGTCTCAAAAACTTGAGGCACTCTCCCCTGATGCGAAGTTCATCCTTGGAGACTTGAATAACTGCCCTGTCAAAAAGTCTCAGCGCACTTATTATCAGTATGTTGATTATTTATATGTTGATTGCCACACCAGGAAGAAAAAGCCACTTCACTGGACTTATGTTTTGGAACTGTTAAGAAGACATATACTGCAACTCCACTTCCTCCACTTGGAGCATCTGACCGCAATGTGGTCTACCTCCGCCCCGCCTACCGGAGGCTGCTTGAGAGGGAGAAGCCCCAGGTCAAGACTGTTCAAATGTGGGACAATGAAAGCACCGTGGCATTGCAGGGCTGTTTTGACTGCTCTTTATAGGAAGTCTTTGACACCCCAGACATCAATGATAAGGTTGAGAAAGTGTTAACTATATTCATTTTTGTGTGGATTCTGTGTTGCCCACTAGGACATTGTGTGTTCTGATGATAAGCTTTGGTTTACCAGCAAATTGAAGAAACACATTCAGAAAAGGAAAGCAACTATAAACTGAAGTTAGAGGCCTTTCGAACTTCTAGAAACTCCAGAGAGGCTTGGCAGGGAGTTAAAAAAGATGACAAGCATACTTCATAAGGGCAGGGGAAAACATCCTTCACCCTCAATGGGAGTGAGGAAACTGAGCCTGCAGATGAGGCTCCCACTGTTACCCCCCTGCCCCCCTCCTACTCCATCAAGCATCATAATTGAGGAGTCTCAGGTCCTTCAGCGTTTCAGAGGCTGTAACATGCGGAAAAGCCCAGGTCCTGATAATATCAGAGGTAACGTCTTAAAAAATTGTACAGATCAATTAGTTCCTGTGTTCACAGGCCTTTTTTAGTCCTCCATCACCATCACCATCACCATCACCTCTGAAGTTGTCCCTGCTCTCTTGGAAACTGTGGTTACTGTATTACACCAATGCCAAAGACTCCAAATCCTAGTCATCCTAGTGACCTTCGTCCTATAGCTCTGACATCACTTGTAATGAAGTGCTTTGAGCGTCTTGTTAAGAAATTCATTTTGTCCAAAACACAGCACAGCTTAGACCCCCTGCAATTTGCTTATCAAGCATCCAGAGGGGTGGATGACGCCTATTTTGAACTTAATTCAAAGTCACCTTGAGAAGCCTAAGGCTCACATTAAGATTTTATTTGTGGATCAGGCCCAGAACATTAGCTAATGTACTGTATTATCATCTGAATTTGCACTTGAATCTGGCCTGATTGCCTAGATTGTGGATTTCCTTAGTGGTAGAATCCAGCAGGTCAAAGCAGGAGTATCGCTTTCTGAAAGAAGGATCACTTTTACCTGGCTCCCCTCAGGGATGTGTTTTGTCCCCTCTTTTATTTAGACTATTTTACATACTAAGTTGTGTTCTAGCATCTTTCAAAGTAGTTTTTTTTAATGAAGTACGCAGATGATACTGCCTTGGCCAGTCTTTTATATGATGAGGAAAATGAGCATGGCACAGTACTTGATTACTTTATCAACTGGTGTAAAAAGTCGAACCTTATCCTCAACCCATTAAAAACCAAGGAAATGTGTATCGATTTTAGAAAAGAGGAAGCCCCTAACTCAGTAACTCTAATCAATGGAAAGTCAATACAAGTTTTTTAGTATAAATGTCTAGGGATTGCGCTTGAAGCTTAAATGGGACAAGCGGACTGATCACAAAGTCTCTACAAAGAATGTTCCACCTAAAGAAACTTATGTCTTTTAATGATGCAAGGAGAATGCTCCAAATGTTTTATTGTGCTTTTATTGAAAGCATCCTTTCCTTTTGTATCACCTGCTGGTTTGACGGCTGAAATTTAGCAGTTGTGCTAAGTCCGGCACATTTACACTGATGCTTAATGCGTCAGTGTTGATGAATGTGCACTGTCCCAATTCAATAAATAAAGAAATTAAGAAATGAAATGACAACACCACAGAGGCACAGAAAAAGAGGGTTACAGAAATTGTATCCATATCCAATAACTTGCTGGGCATCACTCTGCCATGTATGGAAGCAATTTACAAAGACAGGGTGGAAAAAAAGGCAAGGAATGTTACAGGTGACCAAAGGCACCCCCTTGCCCACACATTTAACCTACTGCAAGCCGGGCGACGATATCGCCCCCTTTGTTTACTAAAAACAGAGCTACATTTTCTTTTGTGCCTCAGGCTATAACATTTCTTAATAATTAACAGTCACTGTTCTTTGCCTGCTCAGCTGGCCTGATCAAGTTGGGGCTGAGACTAACATCCGTACTTGAAGTGTGATTCTTCTTATTTATGATGAGTGTTACTGTTTGTCGACCTATTTATACAAAAATAGTTTAATGTGTTGTCTTGTGTTGTTTAACAGATTAAATGCCATGTGTAATCTATGTGATCTGCTGCAACCCAATTTTCCTACGGAGACAATAAAACTACTACTACTACTACTACTACTACTAGTACTGCTACTACTACTACTACTTCCTCTTTCTGATATGTGCTTTGTAAGGTTGTAACAGCACCGTTCCCTTGAGGGCGTCATTAGTATTTTTCTGATTCTGAAATGAGGATATTTTCATTTTCTACAACTCTTATAGAAATTAGGTATCATTTAGTTGCTAGGATACCACATACAGTTAACACTACAAGTCTATGACGACACGGGACCCCCGAGAGTCACTTGGGCCTTGAATCTGCTGCCATGCAGTGTAATATAGAATCAAGTGAACAGAGGCAAATTCACTCCTCTGACCTGTGAACGTCACATCAACGACCACTTTCTTCTAAAGAAGCACAAAACCGTGAACCTTAAAAACCCACTTTGTCCTGCTAAAGAGTGAAGATCTCTCACTGTGAGGTCTGTCTCTGTGCCTCCTCCTGTTCCTGATAAGCATCTGTCAGGGCTCAGGATCTTTTATTTCATCTCATTAGATGATTAAGAAGAAAAGCAGGAGCAGGTAGCAGTGCTGCGAGTCTTTCCAGAGCCTCCAATATCTGCTCCCTGTGCCTGCGGCTGCCTAAAGTCAGTGTCACAGGTCGATAGATTTCCCATTAACTTCATCTTCATCTGGGACAAACACTGCGGCCCTCGGAGGCCGGTGGCAGCGCAGCATCAAGGTCTTCACGCTGGCAGTGATTGACATGTGAATACACCAGCCCGCGGGCTCAGTGCCGGATGAGAGACAGAGACACGGGGATGGGGGTTGTGAATAAACTGTTAAATGATGGTGGTCTGTGTGTGGACGGCTGCAATCTGATGTCCTGCGACACAAACAGCAGAGCACTGAGCAGTTCTTATTGATCTGATCAGTCTGCCATGTGAGTGTTAAATTGCATTGAGGCTTCTGTACTCATGTTGACTTGTTGTTGGGAACAATGAAAGAGAATCCTTTTGTATTTAACTCTGATAACACTCTGTATTTAATACTTCATGATTGAGTTTCCCAAAGTTGTTGTTTAACTAAATCCATGCCATGAAACCACAGAACCAAGTGAGGAGCAGCACAGAGTCCTCGCTGTCATATGTTTCACCTTCAAACACAGTGAGGACATTTAGTCCCCTTATATAGACAGACATACACTACACACACACACACACACACACACACACACACACACACACACACACACACACACACACACATGTATACACACTGTTATGAATAAATTGTGACAGTTGTCAAAGTGATGCAATCATCTCCTGATTATTAAGCAATTACTGAGGGCTAATTGGAAGCTGTTATTGTTTTTATGGTTCTTGGAGCAGCTTTATGATGAAACAACGATGGTCACTGTTGCAATCACGTCTGGCCACAACAGTGTTTAGTGTGTGTTGCATCACCACACTGTTGTATTATTTTGTATTAAGTGTTAGTTTACGTAATTGTAATGGTTTTTCAATGATTAAATAATTTAAAAAAATCTGCTTTCTATATATTTTTAGCTGAATGTGATGTAAAAAAAAAAAAAGAAAGAAAAAAAGAACAAATTTCAGGTAAACACTCAGAGAAATCAAATCTTGCAAGTGTTGGATGGAGGGTCCAGGTGGGTGGGGCTTGGTGGCCGCATTGTTGTGACATCACAAAGTTACAGGAAGTCCTGACAGTTGGTTTTAAGGGTCACTTTCTGAATAGAGGTGGGGTGCATTTCTGTGTGGACTGATGCTTTAATACTTTTACAGTATTAATATAGAATCACGGCCTGCTACATAGTCACACTACACATGGACATCTACCTTTAAAAGTGCCTTTTTGCTGCCTATAGATTGGACATGGTGTTGCCTTTTCAAAGCTGTGGCATATAGATCGTTGTTGAGAGGTTGTTGAGTAGCTGAGAGGTTTGAGAATAACCCTCATATTATTTTCCTGAAAACTCTTCAGAACAAATTGAAAATCTCATTCAGTGTTTACAGGTAAATACACTTCAACATTGTTGCATGCATCATTTCCCTATAATAGCACAGCAGTGACCACAACTCTTTGCAGGTATCCACTTCAGATTAATCTCTAAGCACCATCAGTGAGTCACCTCGCCGACACCTCCCTGGAAGTCCCCTCGGCGGTACAAAGTGCCGCTGTGGCATCAACAAAGCTCTGCCTTTGATCTATGTCTCCTCCCAGCTCCTCTCCCTTTTTCTTTTCTTCGGAAAGAGGACTTGACTTTTAAATGAGGTCTTTGTGCTGCGCCTAGAGCTCCAGACGTCATCGCAGAGGTCTTCAATAAAAACGCTGCCCTTCCTCTGCATGGTGTAGAAATTTATGACACACAAACTTTCATCGAATCTCAGCTGCGCAGATTGAATGGCCTTGTCTTCAAGGCACGGGCGCAATGAAAGGTACGCCGAAGCCTGGAAGGTTTCTATATGCTCAGACAGATGGTGGGAAGGACGGGGACAGATGGACAAAGTCAAACACAAGAGAAGCTGACTGGCATTTTAGGTTGTTTACCCTTATATTGACTTCTTGCAGAGATAAGAAAAAGTCATACTTTTTGTTTTTAAAGGTGTACAGAAAAGAAAATTGAATTTGAGCCCACTTTGGGTCATAAAATTAATATGATAACTCATCTTTCAGACGTTGTAGGCCAAACTTTGTGCAAAATTCTATTTTTGAGTAAATCCGGGATGAAAGTGTGTATTTTTTTTTCCGCATTGGATAATGCAGGCGCACGGATTATACGTCAGCCTGTACACGATTCACCAGCCACTGATATTGGATCCGTCATCTGTCATTCAAACGTCTGAGACACGCACACACACACGGAGCTCGGGCTCGCCCCAAGCTTTGAATATCCCGCCCGCTCGATAACGACCAATCAAATTCGTTTTCCTCACTCGGGTAAACTCGTGTTGCAGCTCGTGACAACTCGGCGCGACAAACAGGACAAACGGCCATTTCTGTACACCTTTAAGGGCTGCAGAGCATCTTGAACATTTAAGGCACCTAACACAAAACCCATCATCACATGTGGTTGGCCTTGGAAGCCATCTTTAATTTAGCCATTTGGTTACACCTTCAGCCATCTTGCTATTGTCTGACTTCACACAGACACGTAAACACAATCGCACACCTATGCAGTGTATGTTACTTGTGTTAGATCTATGTTTTGTTAGTCCACTCTTATATGTGTCCAAATAAACTCCTTTGAATCATGCTTGTCTGTTTATTGTTGCACAAAAGTGAGTCTTGCCAACCTCTTCACTGTAGAACTTCCAAATCCTTCAACTTCTACTACTATTAACAAGGTAAATTTGTTTATAGTTATATACTTATTATTAATTCTAAATTAATAGTTAGTATACCTTTATGAGACTGATTTTGTAAATTGGTTATCTGGTGCCCAAGAGTGGATTTTATGTAAATTAAATCATATTACTTTTGTAGTAAATATTAATAATTGATATTAATATTTTCCTAAATTTGATAGCCAATAACACTCACGAGTGCACTGTAAATAGCGTCCTCTATGTGAGGTAGAGCACAACATAGTGCCCAGGCGTGAAGCACAACATTAATAGGCACTGCCCGTGTGACGTAGTGTTAGATCCCCAAACACTAGAAATGAATTGTTAATTGTATGTATTATATCTATGATATTCTGGTCTCTTGGAGTTGGGGTGACACTGAATGAAACACACTGAGCTGCCTCACACTCATCACTACACAGCTTTTATCCTGACTTAGCAAGGGGACGTTCATTGCTATCCTTTCTCTTTAAACGCCTCTGACTTCTGGAAGAACAGAAATCAGTATTTACATTCCATTTCGTATAAAAGGCAAATGAATGATTTGGAAACCAGTGCACATACAGTAGAGAATTGAACTGGGGTAAACTTGATTTTGTGTTTTGGAACTTTGCCTTAAAAATCACAGTTTAACTGTCTCATTTGAATCTGATCATCACAATAATCACACAAGTTCATCTACTAACAGGTGTCCTGATGATAATCAAGATATATATGATATTTTTTTGCTGTTGAATCAACTGTAACACTATATGTGCTAGATTTAAAAAGGTGCATATGATCTTAATGAGATAGACAGCACAGCAGAGACATATGTCCAACATTTTTTGCCATCTGTACTGTGAAAACAGATAAGCAATTAGTCTGAAGCAGTTCAACTAAAACTCCCACAGCTAAACTCCAGATTATGAGTTAAATAATTAGTGTTGAGTTGAAGACATGCGTGGTTGCATTTGAATGCCGCAAAAATCGGCACATTCTCCTGCTCAACACTCCAACATGGAGTGACCGATGACCGATAACCTCTTTAATTAATCTGTTTCCTCTTATCTCCTCTTAATCTGGCCTGACTTCAGATGTGGATGTTTAGTGAGGACTCTGGTGAACGAGATTGAGGATCTGCAGTACAGTTCATGCAAGTTAAACATTCATCATCAAACATTTTCTCTGTTTCTCTTTCCCTCCTTCTTTGATTTTTCAATAAAATCCCGACTTGTTTGAAACTGCAGAGCCTCTTAAATCTACTTTTGGAGGATGCAGAGAACCTTGAGGCCTCTGTGACCTAATGTGATCCATCTTTTTTTTTTTTGACCTGAAAGAAACATTCACAACCTCCAGTCTGTGCATGTCATTTTACTGCTGAAATAATCACTCACTCTGGGACAAACGAAGTTGGACTTCTGCCCTCTGAACCGTTAATGTTCCTGTATTTTAAGGGAAAGTGAGTTTAGTTACCAAGAATGAGTTTGACTGGTAGCTAGATGTAAAGCAGACACAAACAAGTTGAAAGAATACATTGATATATTAAAATGTGGCCTTTGAAAGCTGTCGATTTCGAATGGATGGATGCATTTACTGGTCCATACTGAACAGCACTGTCCCCAGCCTACCAGTTATGTTTTTAGAGTAGATATTTTACTAGATCTAATAATGTCTATTGAATATAAATGTCAGGAACTGCTGAAAAGAAAATTAATTGTCCTTGGTATGCAACTATAGTAGCTATTTCTAAGATTTGCTATTGCTACATAGAAGAGAAGAACAGTCTAGAAGAGACTCTTTTACTGTCTTCAGTTGTGGAAAAAAACTCCAACATTGACGTTAACAGCTGTTAATACTGAATATTATAGCAACATTTACAAATAGCTTTAAAATCTCAATGAGGGATATAAGAGATTTCATCATTTGGTGTCTATTCTGCTCAAAGTAGTGCTGCTCAGAGGATATATTATAAACCCTTCTGTTGTACATAAAACAGTGCCTCTTGGTAAGACTGGTAAGTCAACGGCAGTTAAAACTAATGTTGGCTATGCAGCAATTGCAAAAAATTTAAATCCTTTTAAATCTGAAGGACATACTAAGGAGACACTGAATGTCCGTACTGATGGAAATGCTCACGAGAGTGGAGCTCAGTGCTCTCCCCACTTGTCTCTGCATGAATAAAGGTTAATAGAGAAAAGAAAAAACAGATAAGGGAGATGTGGCGATTCTTTATCAAGCTGTCATCATCTTTATTCAGCCTCCTGTGGGGATTTGGAGAAGAATGGCTGCTTTCTTCAGCTATAAGGTACGTTTAAGGGGGCCAACAGAGAAGAAAGTGGAGAAATATCCAATCTATCCACCGTTTTACTTATTCATATATTTATATCTGCTGTCCCTATGGACTTCTTTGCCATGTGGCAATGCAGAAATAACTTTATTTTCAAATGGAAAATACACAGATGGACCACATCTCTCATATTTTGCTCCTTGAGTTAAGTCAATTTACTTGCATCCTTCATGATTTCTTCTTTCATATATATTTTTTTCATGCGTCTGAAATGTGTAGGGCTATGCATGAAAAATATTCTTGGCAGCCACTTTTTGTTCACTTAAGTTTTGCTTTGGTTATGTGCTGAATTGTGTGCACACTCCCAATGTTATCTGCTTCCAATCCCCTGTTTGAAAAAAGTCAGGCGAGTATGGCTGGGAGTTGTCAGCTTTATCTGCCACCCCTGCCTTTTGATCTCTACCTTATAGGGCTTTACTGAATGAGGAGAAGTCATGCATAAACGCAACGCCGCACAGCCCAAACAGAGAGATACCCCTGTCCCTCCACACACACACACACACACACACACACACACACACACACACACACACACACACACACACACACACACACACACACACACACACACACACACACACACACACACACACACACACACACACACACACACACACACACAAAACAAAGAAAGCACAAACATTGAAATGCACACATGGCTCTACAAATATCCATCCATCCCTTTTCTGAGAATATATCCCCAAGGTCTGTAAATAAGATATAAGTGTCTTGCTCTGAGTTATATGAGCTGTAATGGTTTAATCGCCACATCAGTTTACTCATCATCCTCCTTCTTTTTGTCTTTGGAGTGTAAACAGAGAAAAAAAAAAGAACACAGAGAAATAGAGAGGAGATGAAAACCTTCTGTCTTGTAAAAAGTCTATTTTAAACCCTACCGATGTGACAAAATGAGACTTTAAATGTCTGACAATGTTCTTTTGTGAGTTTAGTAACGTTCAAATGCCATAAACACAACAGCGTTTTTCCTACATTATTTTGACAAAACCTGTGGCAAATTGTGTGTTTATGTGCTGCAGTGCTTTTTGAATTATTGTTACTGTTCTGCCTCTGTAGGTGTGCATACGTTTTGAGTGTTTGGATTACCGTTAAACTAATACATTTCTCAATGTTCTGTGAAAAAAAAAAAAAAAAGTATTTACATCTTCCGAGAGACCAAGTTAATGTCTTAGTATTTTGACCAACAAATCAAATCTTACAGATATAAATTTTACAGTGATATGAAGTAAGAAAAGCTTAACAAATTAAAAAGGTCTGTCCAATGATGCCATCTAATAAGCAGATTGACCCATTATTTCTTAAAACCTGTGAGTGATCAGTGACTCCAGGGAAATATTTACAGGGAAGATGCATTTTATTCTCGACTGTCAAAGGACTGAAAATATGGATCTTGAGGGCAGATCCAAGTATAAGAGACAAAATGGTTTAGCCATGACCCAAGAAGTTCAAAATATGCTGTGTCGCCTGCATGACGACCCTGACTTCTGGTTTTGCAAAATTAAAATTACAATCCCCATGTTTCAGGAGATTATAAATGACTCGGGCTAAGTAATGGTTTGGTGTGTATGTGGACAAGGCTTCTGTGGTGTGATCAATAGGAACGCCTGAGAAGGGTCTTGTATCATTGACAGAGAGACAAGGAGTGAAAGAAACAGCATCAAAGGCTGCTGACAGCTGCTCTGTCAAACATTTTGTCTCTCATTCATAACCACGCTTTAAATAAAGGATAGAGTGCAGACGAACCTCAGAGGACTGCGAGAAACATAAAGAAATTCAGCCACTTTCACAGCATGATGGACTTGACTGTTTCTGGGGAGGCAGAAATAGATGGACTGATTTCCTCTAAAATATACATTTCCCTGAACCTGACCACTCAAATGCTTTGTCATTGACTCAGACACTTGAGTTTGTATGACGGCACCACCTGTTGTGTGAAGCACAATAACCCGTGCAGTCCTCCCTGCCAGGCTGGGCATAATAGCTGTCAGTCGAAGCTTATATTGATCCTCACAGCGGGCCAAAAGGCAGACAGTGTTTATCTGCATGAAACAAGATCGCAACTCTGATGCGAGCCCATCAAACAGGCAGACAGAGGACACCTCTTTCAAGAGCTCCTCACTGCCCAGCAGAAAACAAAAGTTCCTTAAATGTCAAGATGTTTCTACCTCTAACACCACCACCACCACCGCAACAACTTTCACTGCAGACTGCAAATCACTAAGTTTTCAAACTTTTACAAGCTCAAGTCAGAGCTTGTTTGTTAAAAGGAGCTGCCTGCTGCTGGAAACGAGTTCCATTAGTGCGTTGAGACTGAAGAATGCGTTTAATGTCAGGAAAACCAAATTAGGAGCTTGAGGATGCTAAAAGCTCTGGTGAGTTAGGTGATAATTTTATGTAGGTTCATCACTTTGAGCAACCTAAGTTCAGAATCCTGCACCACTTTCAATGAGCACAAGAAATGGGTCCATCCAAAAGACAGCAAACACAAAGTTAGTTTCACTGCTATTAAACACTGCACGTAGGTCAACTCCTGGAGATTCAGCAGTTTACTGAAAACTGACGGACAAGTACAACAACAAGGAGTGTCTTTTGCAAGGGAAGGACAGGTGGTTTGACAGAGGAGTGGGGGTGGTCATCTATGAGTCCACAGCATCAATTATCTACCTTTCATCCCCTCCCAGGAGATTTAACAAATATACATACTTGGCCTCATGTGACTCCAAAGACTCTGATGACTGTCATTACAACACCCACTAACAAACCGGGGGATAACGATGGCCTTCAGACTGACCCTCGCTGAAGAAGTCTGTTGGACAACAGATGAAATGTCTCTGCACTTTCCCTCGATTCAACATTATTTTTCTTATTTTAAAATTTAATATTGACTAGTCAGTATATTTTGCCTGAACATACTGGGGTAGTGTTTTGTTGTGGGTATGAATTGTAGTTCTGTTTTAAAGTGTAATTTTGTCAACCATTGTTTTTTATTTGTTTTGTTTTTTTCTTTAAAAAGCTCAAGGCAGTTTCTCTTTGTATCGTACATGTTAATTCTGAGAGCTGCCTGCACATTTTTCTGATGTTTTAAAAACTGTCTACAACTAAAATGACTGGAAGGAAGAGGAGCACAGTAAAACTCCCATTTCCAAATCAACAGTCCAGTCCAGTACTTTAAAGAAGTTTAACTGACGTTCTCTGCTCTTTAGTTATTTAGATGTCTTCACTTACTTTTGTTCACTTCCTTTGCTTTCCCTTCTTTTGCTCTTTTGACCTTTCCCTTCTGTCTTTTTCTGCCCTCTGCCTTTAATTCATCCCTTTCCCTCTTCTTCTGTCGAGCTTCCATCTTCTCCATGGAAAATTAGGCAATTATTCAAGGAGAACAGGGTTCTTTTGTCCAAAAAGGCCATCAGTCAGGTTTCCAAAGATCAGAGAGGTTGCCTGTGTCAAGAAGCTCAGGGGTCTTGTATCACAAAAATCCTCTTGAAGTGCCACTGAGTAAGACAATTGAACCTTACCTCATTAACAAACTACAAAAATGAAAGTGCCCTGTAAAGCTTATTCCTTGAAATACAACCTTCAAAGGGTATGGGTGATGTAAACCATTACCAGGGAAGCATAACACAAAACAGGAAGTGTGTAACCTGGTGAAAGAGAGAGACCTTTGAAGTGAAATAACACAGAGACAAAGTCAGAGAGAACCACAGGGGTTGTGAAGTTGGGGTTGGGGTCGATGACTTTGATGCATTTCAGAAAATGGAGGTTCTACCACTTAGTGCAACTGGGCATTTAGATATTTTCCTACCCAAAGACTGGTTGTGAAGATCCCATCATTACTTCAGCTTTTTGGCTATATCGCCCGAACTGATCAGCAGGGAACGATGCTTTCATTGACATCATGTTAGGTTCAGTTTTTCAAGTCAGTTAATGTTTGAAATATCAATTGAAGAAATGAGAGGAGTCATAAAAAAATCAGGAGAAGGAATTATTAAAACAAATTCAGACACTATAGAACTTTTTAATTAATGCACAAAATAGAGCAACTCCAGAAGGGTTTGTAGCATCACATTATATAAGAACAGTAGCTCACAAAATAATGCAGAAGCTGATTATTTTTCAAGCAAGCAAACATCGCCTGACCTGGTGCAGATAACTGTTGATGACTGACTCTGAGTGTAGGATGTGATTCCATATGTGGTTGTTCATTTGCTTGCATGTCATGAGCGGGTGTGAAGGACCTTGCTCAAGGGTATGTCAGCAGTAGTAATTATGTGATGTGAGCGCTGTCAGGCTCAAACTAATGACTTTCAGGTCACAGTAACTTCATCTCACACAGTAGCTGCCTGATGACTCATTAGCAAAGTGTTTGTGATCAAACACTGAAATCAGCTCATAAAGACAATAAACGACAATAAAGGCATAAAAGGTATTTTCTTGAGGTTTTCCCTGAGCACACGTGATGATAGGAGGAGGTTCTCCCTGCACAACACTGTCAATACCAGGCTCAATATTGTTCTGACCATGGCAGACAGCATGATGGATGGATCATTACTGTGGCTGAGTTTAAAATGCTCAACAAATGTTGATGCTTTCTTAGATCTTGAACTTGACTTGAACCTATTACGAGTTTGCTTCCCAAAACATCTGCAGTCAGCTGCTCGGCTCTAGTGCTAAAACTCATATTATCAACCAAAGTAATGTGTACTCATCTGTCTTGCTCCTTGAAAACAATAGGTTAAAAAGTTGTGGCAGTTCAAGTGAGAAAACTTCTGAAAGTGAATCGTAACTCAGAAGACCATCAGCATGGATCTTGGAGTTGTTAAAGAGTTACACTTACAGCTTACAATCAAATAAGAGTCACAGAATCAAAAGCAAATCAAGTACATGAGCTTGTCTGGTTCTGCTGGACTAGAGTAGCTGATTACATGCTCTTGATTTCTGAAAATGATTATTAACTTCCTTGTTTCATTCATGAGCTGAGTGTTATCATCCCATCCTCAAACCTTAAGAGTTTTTGTTTTTTGAACCCTCTGACCCATAGGAGGGCTTCCTGAAATAACTCAGCAGGTGTACCAGACCCTGCTGTCATAGGTACAATAATAAAGACATAGACTACAATTGGTTTAAAATACAAGAGTCATTATTATCATTCAAAGTGTACACCAAATGTTGGACAACTTGTTGAACCTATGAGAAGAAACAAAAGTACAGCTGATGAGTGACGTACAATATTTGATCTATATTTTTTCCATCCCCTTGTTCATTCATTATCTGTATAGACCCACATAGATATCAGGGAAATCAGTGGATTGGTTTAAGATATTAACTGTCTCTGCACTGCACCGTCTCCTCACATGCAATTGTTGGACAGACGATATGACTATGTGAAGTCTCTCTAGCTTGGGTGGTTCACGTCTTATCTGACTGGGGATGGTTTTTATGGCGGTCTAGATAATTACACTTCCAGCAAAGTTCACATTTATATGCTGCATCCCATGGGGCTCGATTCCTCTCTGTGCCCTGTTTAATTCTTATGTGCTGTATGAGATATTGTGCGTCACCGAGAGCCAACTATCAGTGAGCCTATAACCGACCACTCACATCAGCAGATTGATTTCACTGATGAGTCCCCCCTTCCCCGCCCCCTGTCTGTCTGTCTGCTAATCAGTGATCAGGCATTTGTTGGAGTGATGTCCTGCTCACTTCCAGTACAGCACAGTTCATGATTGTCCATCTTATCAGGACAAAGGAACAAATTGATTTCTGCTGATGACAGACTGAACTGATGAGTCAGATCAGAACACCTAGATGAGACGAACTCAAGAACTTCGACAACTAGTTTTGTTGTAAGAACTTTTCCCTTAATTGAAACTCTGCCTCTGCCAACACCGATCATTTCAAACACATCAATGACATAATTCATTAAAAAAACATGTTTTATTCCAATCAAAATGCACCCAGTCCTGGCACAATTAAAGAAAACATTCTGAAGTATTTTTTCTCTGTATTTCCGATCTCATCTCTTTGCAAAAAAAGAGACAATCAGTAGCTACTGTAAGTGTTGGGCCGTGGAAAATACAACAAACACAGTGATGAGTGCATGTATTTAGCCAGAGGAATGGATTTAACAACCGATCCATTTGTTCTTTCAGTTTTGTTGCATCATATACACCTTGGTTAATTACACGTATTCACACATTACATACAACAGAGTCACAGCAATTATATGTCTCTTTTCAGCATGATGAGTGTGAACTGTTTTCTCTTTTTGTTTTTCTAATTTCACATCCAAATTATAATTCATTTTTGGGTAACAATGGTAGGGTTACAGCGATCCTCCCACATTGCTTGATTATTTATGGATTTTCACATTGTAATGCAGGAGCTCTCTTTCATGACATGAGTCTTGCTGCAACTTCATTCACATTTACTGGAATTTCTTGTGCAATTAAAGCACCACTCACCCTGCAGCTTAATTACTGTAATATACAAATCTTCATTTAGTTAGTTCCAACCAGTCTGTCATCACACCCCCCTGACTGTTCATTTGTGGGCATTTAAAAGGCAAAAAATCTAATATTTTCACAGCAACGGACTTTTGAATGTCTCCCAGTAGACGAGTTTTCACATCACTATGTGTTACCTCCATACATTCCCACATTTTTTTTTGTTTAATCTCCTCATGTTTTGTAATTATACATTTTGTTGGATGCCTTGCAGCAAGCTAATTTTCCCATTAGGGACCATAAAATGTTGAAGTTGAGCGTTATTAGTCATCCCCTGAGCGCTGGATTCATGAAGTTAGCGCACTCTGCCTCAAATGTAATTAGTGTCTTCGGCTGTAACTCTATTTCACAGTTCTAAAATGCAGTGCATGCTTATTGTCCCGCTCTCATTATTCTTTCATTCTGCTGAAATGAATTGTATGTGAACTGTGAAAACAGCCCACCGACGGGCCGTCTCGGCTCTACTTCTTTTTTTCCCTCTTCTCTCCTCATCCCCCTCCTGGCTCTTTCTTCCATCTCTCTCTCTGTTGACCTTTCAGTAAAGGCTGTTCGAGGTACTGAGGTTTAATTGTCCCCAATGAGAGCCAGTAACTCCGATCTCATCAACAGCATGGGATTTAACAGCACCAGCAGCCAATTCTGCATTCAGTCGACTGCATGGTGGCAAGAAATGGGCTGTTTTGGATGCAGCCTGGGACTAATTCATGGGGGGAGAAGCTGGACCTGAATGAAGAAAACGGCTGGAGCCTTGACCCAAGCCCAGTCTATTAGATTTGTTCTCACTGCCAAAGTTCTACTTTTATTATTTTTAACCACCTGAATGATTCTATCGTTGTAAAGATCATTTCTTTGAGACATGTCAGCAGTCTCCAACTGTCACTGTCAGGATGATGGACACAATTCATCTAAATTGATAATAAGAACAATTTCAGTATGATTGACATGTTTGATGATAAATATCTTTACTTATCAACAGACTGAAGTTGATGGTGATTGATTTTTAAGCTCTGAAAACCCAGATACCTAGGGGGGAAAGCGTGTGAACACACCTGTGCCTTTCATCACAACTGGCCATTACGGTCAAACGATCAACAGTCAAAATTCAGCTACTCATCTTGCTGCAATTCACACCTTCATTTCATATGGATAACTGGTGACTCATTTCGGATCAGATCATTTCTCTGGCTTTGATAAGGCACCATCTCTGGAGAGATCTGGGGAGGTAGAGGGCAGTTGATAATGTATTTGGTCTGACTTGATGATCCTATGCAGGTTTCTCCTGTCCAGTACATTGTGATGCAGTATGCCAGCGTGGAGGAGTCCTACTCCTCTTCATCACCAAACGTGTTTCACTTTGTAAGTCACTTTTATTAGTTGGGATTATTGTGTCTTCAACAGTTTAATACATTCACAAGGCTGGTTATTTATGGTAGGCACTCAATGTGTCAATAGGACCAGACTTCAGATGTTCTGATGTGGGACATATTATGGAAATACCACTTTTTTTTTCTTATAACAAATATTAATTATATATATTATTAACATATATTTGGGTGTTTGTCTTGATTTCCGGCACCCAAAATGTGATAATTGACAAAAGCTGTGATTTGCAGGCTCGCTAGGTTGAAATCCATGTGGTTTTATGAGCTATTCCCTCAGATGTCTTCAAGTGATGTAACTAGCTTTCGAATTTGCATAATCCCACCCCTACCTGGGACTGGTAGAAGCGGTGGGGCGGGGCAAACAGTGGCTGATTTGCATTTAAAGGGACAGGCACTGGAACCAGCCGTTCTGAACAGGGCTGTTTTGAGGGGATGAAAAGAGCTGTGATATTTGATCCTTGGGGTATTTTGACCACAGCATGTTACAGACATGTCTTTAAGACACCTGGGAACTATTTTCATTTGTGGAAAAGGGGCATAATGTCTCCTTTAATGTCAGTCAAAAGCCGTCATCCTCATCAGCAGCCGCCCTCCCTTCTCCTCCCGCTTCGCTGTCTCTTTACCCGCTCCACCTTTTTTTCCATGAGTGAGTCTCCTGAAAAATGTTATCAGCACAGCTCCGAGGAAGGCGGGCTGCAATCAGAGGGAAATTACTGCTTTTTCTGCGGTTTCTATCGGCAACAATCTACAGCAGAGCAGTGGATATTTATCTGAGAGTCTTGAAATGCATTATGACTGAACTGCTCTCGGTAAAGTAAGGGGAAAATCATCTTATATTGTACCTTGCCCCCGCCCCCTGCCCCCATACACAAAAATAGACACAATTACGCAGGTGTTCCTGAAAAAAAGGGAGTTGGACTGAAAAAGTTGAATTTTTCTGTTTTGGTAAACTGCTACCTCCTGAAATCTTTTTGTTGACATGATTTTATTCTGAAAACTGACTGACCACTTGAATGGGGGCATGGTGGATTAAAACCTGTAGGAATCACTTAACACAATTTAAAACACTGAAAAGTTAAAACACAACTTTTCAGTGTTTTAAGTTGTGTATGAGTCCCAGTGGGATACTCTACTCCTAATTAAAGTCTTCAGTGCTGTGTGCTGTTGTTTCCTTGCAGGCCTCCTTTGGAAATAAACAAACAGATCTCCTCCATTGATCGGCTTCTAACTCCTAACAGGCACTCGGGCGACACTGTGGTAAAGTTCCTGTTTGTGGCCACAGAGACCTCCAATAAGTAAAACCTCCCATTTCCTTCAGCGCTCCAGTGAACACAGTAGGTTAAAAAAAACAAACAAACAAAAAAACAGCACTCCAGGCTAAATTACTAATTTGGGTGATTATTGATTTTTTTTTCTCCTTCTTTTTTGATTCAGAATCATGATCTGCTCTCAGCTGGCAGTTTATCCCAGGAGATTTATATTATATTAAAACGTGAAGGATGGTATTAGCTCTATCAATTTATTGTGATATAAAACAAAAACAAAGAAAGAAGCAAATACATGCAATGTAAAGAAATCATTTAAAAGATCTAACCATATACTTTATATAAAAGAGGATGTTACCTAAGGGCTCCCACCGAATTACACTGAACTCTTAAGTTCAGTTAAACTATTCAAAAATATAAAAGAACAAATAGAGCTTCACCCTAATCTTCAATTGTAGTTTATCCATTTCTATCTTGTGTTTAATCCATTAACATATAATTATTGTATTTCAATCTTTTTAACTTTTCTTCTCTTTTAATTTCTAAATTCATTTATGTACGCTGCTTAATGTATTTGCTTGTTTTATTGTGTCGAGAGTAAAACACTTTGGGCTCAATGGGTTGCACATTATGGATGAAAGTAGCTATACCAATTTGATTATTTTTATTACTACAAATTTGCTTTACCACGACCCTGCAGCCTAGCAGCTGCTCTTCAGTGACATTCAATACAAATATTTAGTTGAGGCAATAGAGGTTTGCAGTCTGATATCATCATCATTTGACCCTCCCATTTTGTTGGCTTCATGTCATCTTGTTTAGTAACCAAAATCCATCAGTGCAATATCATCCTGAAGCCATCCACACATCTGCAACACTGACTCTGGTCCTTTGACATCTGGGCCTGAAGAGTGAGTATGAGTTGAAGCCTCCACTGACAGTGGCTTGATTTAACTGTTCTATCTGTGCGTTCACACCAAAAGCGTCAGTAGCGTCAGCAGACGCTCTCAACGCTCTGTTCACTGGCTTCTCACCGCCTGCCAGCTCCAGCTGCCGGCGGCCAAAGGGGTGGGACTTTCAAGCAGCGCGGAAGACGTGCCAACTCAGGCGCTCTCAATTTCTCCAGCTGTGAGACTCCCGGTCCGCAACTTTTCAGACTCTACAACTTGTGGTTCAGATCAGAGAAAGACCCTGGCCTGAACAGAAAAAAACTTCACAGTGACTTCTGACATTGAACTAAACTTAACCAAAGTTCTTATGTTGCCTAAACCACAAACAGCACTGACTGACTCTGGGGTTCAGCTCAATCCAGCCTGTGATGGAGGTGCTGCAGTTTGCTCATAGTACATCATTAGAAGTACGGTATATAGGGACACCATTTGTAGGCGCCAGGGTTGAGAGTGAAGATATTGCAGAGGAAGAAAAAAGAAAGAAACAAATGCTAATAACGTGAACACCTTAAACAGTGTCAGCCAGAGGTTAATAGAAAGCGACACCATTTTAAGGCTGAGTGAAGACTCTGCAGCGGCCCAAATCACTCCATCCCATAAAGCAGCACAACAACAAGCGCCACAGCTCTTTATATGACAGGCCACATTTAGCTCACCACTGTGTGTGTGTGGGTGTGTGTGTGTGTGTGTGTGATGGAGAAAGAGACTGACAAAGTTGCGTGTGTGTTTGTCTCTGAGCTATAAATACAGTCAGTGCTCTTCTCTCAGATTACAGGAGTAGGTAACAGTCCCGGCAGCTATGAGGTCACCCCCTGTCCTCGCTGTTTATATAACGCACCGTCCCAGAGACGCTGCTTTTATATCCGACCACACGTCGCCACCTAAACGAGGGGTAATGGTTCAAGTCCTGTTTTATGTAGGTTTGTCCCTCAGAGAGTTGTTAGGGCTCATCCCCGCTAAAAGAGTGGGATTTCATATCTGTCCACAATGAAGGGTCTGAGCCCAGTTTTATACATAACATAGATTCATGATGTCATTCATTCATCAAGTGCCTCATGGTTCATCTACATACTGATTCAAGTAGTTAAATTAATCTTTTTTAAATTATTTGTTTATAGCAGGGCATCATGGTCCGGTGTTTATGGTGCATACTATATGAGCAAACTGAGGCCAGCTGGTCACTGGTTTGATTCCCAACTGGCGTTTGCCGGCCCCTACTGACATGTCTCTCTCTCTCTTTCTCTCCTGTGCATCCTGTCTCTCCCCATTTTCCCTGTCAAATTATTTACGCAAAACTGTAAACGAAATTGGGCCATGAAGGAAGGGAATGGTTTATTTATCTTTATTTTACTGTTACATCTGTGGTCCAGGCAATGTTCAGACCTGGGGCGGAGTGGGGCACCAAAATCCACAGAGAAAGTTCAAATCAGCTGGTGTGCGTGTGGTATGTTTTTGGGTTTTTTTTCCCCATCGCGCAGTATGACTTAACTTCCCGCCAGATGTTTTGCTCTCGCAGACCGGATGTGGACCCAATTTAGTGAACAGATTAACGTGCGATAGTTTTGTTATCGTGCGATAAGAGTCTTGCGTTAATGCAGCACGTTAAGGCCGTTAATGGCCTAGCACTAATTTTTTTTTTTTTTTGGCTATAGCAAAAGAAGAAATATGGGTACATTTTGCAATTTCCTTCAGAAGTTGGCCCCAGTTGGATCATGGATTTGTAAATATTAAAAGTACAGAAATGTATACTTTATACTTATAATTGATATTTTTAAGGAGTATCACAGAATGGGGTTAAAGAGCTGCAATTAGTGCCACCCAAGCAGATTTACTTAAAGGGACAGTATGGGACTTTATTGGCTTTTTATTGACAAAAATCAAATATCGCTTTCATAAATACGTATTTCACTGAAGTGGAATCGCGCCCGCATACAAACGAGCGCTTTCTCGTACCTTAGAATGAGATGTTACAAGTCGTTACAAACATACAGGGGGGGGTTCACCGAACCTTCTCTGCCATGTTGAATCGCCATGTTTTACGTTCAGTGTCACCGTGGCTGTAAGTAACCTCAAACTCGGGCCGCCGGAGCTTCTCGGCTCGGGGAGAAAGTTTTCCAGACAGCGCCTGTTAAAACTGTCACCACCGTGTAGCTAGTGTGAGGAAGGACGGAGGCACTGGTGTTGCCTTCAGGTGCAGTCAGACACCTGAATGACGCCGTGAGTGACGCCGTCGGCAAACCAACTGGATGTTATTTTACTCGACGAGAGAAAGCCGGTAAAACGTGGGTCAGGTAAACAATACGACATCACCATGACAACATATTGTCACGCCTGTATTGTTTTGCCTCGTGCTGGCGGACCGTTTGTTTACATAGAGGCTTGTTTATCCTGATACATGCAGCGTGTGTTGTTTTTCTGACTTCTGCCCGAGTTTACGTAAACGCAACAGCAAGAATACGTGCCGACATGCAACCGCACCGCTAGATGGGGGTAAATCTCACATACTGTCCCTTTAACACTGCTGACCATGACTGACTGGTCACTTTTATGTATTTTGTTATGATTTTGTATTACATGTACTTGAAATAATTTGACAGAGTAACTTTGAAGTACTTTTTTTCAGTAGCTTTTGTTAACTTAACCAGATTTCCCTATAGCGTATCTTTGCTCTTTTCCGAGAGTTTTAATGGCTGAGTGGAGTTTTCAAAGCAGCTTCTGACAGACTGCTCAGACTGGCAAAAAAAAAAATCTTAGTTACATGTATTTGATCACAGTTTGAGGCCCTTGAACACACCGCCAAACACCAAAATGAAACTTCAGCTGTGATAAGAGGCTGAGAAGAGTCATACAACAGCAGATTCATGTTCTTGCCTCAGAGTAGAAGCCCCATTCAGTATTTTCAGTTTGAAGCTACTTTTCAGTGTGATTTCTTGGAGGGATTTTGGAGACACTTGATAAATAAGAATCCAGATTTCCTCAGGCAGAAATCTCAGAGCCACAGATCTGAAAAACCTGGACAAACAAAAACCAAAACGACACAACTCTTTTTTTGTATTTTTGTTGGGTGAACCAAGCCGTCAAAGGTTCTGAATGTCAAGCACCTCGCAACATCCCAGGTCTAAAATACAGACTTTTATATTCTATTCCTCTTTAAGTATAAGAACGACAGCAGCTTCCACTTCGCATTCAGAGGCATCACTGCGACCTTGCCAAATTTCCTGCTGGAATCTGTATTCAACAAACCGGCACACATGAATAAACAGCATGTGGCAGGGGGGCTGCTGGGGAGGTGGTAAGTGCTGGTGGTTTGGCTGAGGAGGGGAAGGTCAAGCTCCCCTTCTGGGCTTGGAGAGGCAGAGATGTCGGCAGAGCAGGGCCCCGCTTAGGTCCCTCCTGGGACTGAGGAGGAGGGAGACAACTCAACTTCAACAGCCCCGGCGCAGAGCTGCTGCAAACATCCCTCTCCCTCCTGTAGGCTCCATCTCCTTCTCCCAGGACCGCTGATCTGTATCACGCAGTCATAACAGTTCACCTCACTTCTCTTTAAGTACGGGTTCCAGTGGGGATACCAGGTAGAGTGTTTTGTGTTTTTTATCCCTCCCTCCCCTTCATTAATCTCTCCATGGCAGCAGGGACCAGACAGACTCGAGTGTCCTGTTTAAGTGCTCTGCAGTAACAAAGTTAGCTCCTATCTGTCAGCACAATATTGGAGTTTTGAATTAAACTTAAAAAAAACTTAAAAGACCTTTATTGTCCTTGCGGAAATTTGTGCTGCACAGCAGCTCAACAATCATCACAATCCCACTCAACACATATCATACTTAGACAAATCATACATTAAAAAGAGACATCATACGTATAAATAAAAGTAAAAGTCAAGGTGTGTGCTTAGCACTATGTACACAGCATGATGAATGTCCCGGAGAATTCTCTTTAATTACATTAAATAATTTCAGAGCTTGAAAAGATCTAAACTTGGTTTTAAAAGATTCTGATTGATCAACATTGGCAGATTACAGATACACACACACACACACACACACACACAAACACACACACACACACACACACACACACACACACGTTGACAGAGATGGCAAACCCGGCCATAGCTCCCGTGGCCCTATCAAAATTTCCAATGGAAATTTTCTAGATATTATTATTATTTTAATATTTCAGCATCTGCCTGGCCTCAGTTGTTTCCAGATCTGAAATGTCAATATCTTTTAGTTCCTGTCACATTTTCTCACATTGGCACAGTGAGCCGAGACACCTGTGACGGCGGAGGATGAAAAACATCTAGTCTGTTGATTGTTGCTTTGTTTGTTCAGCCTTCACTTGTCTTACGCCAATTATGTCAGCTTGACACCTGTAATCTCAGAGTTTTTCTGTGTTCATCACTGCAGCAGCGAGGAGAGTTAACATCACATCTACGAAAAGAAAGTGAAGAGAAGAGATTCACTAAAACATGACTGACAAGAATAATTTGATTGTAATTTACCTGGTTTTGAAATAAAGGATTCAAATATCTAAGCAGAAATCAATGCTCAAAGCACAGGAAGTATAGCCTACCTATCAAGTCCAAATCATCAAAGTGTTACTTCATGTTTTTCATTAGGGGGCGCTATGACTATCACATCACATTAGGGTTCAGATGTCTTCAGTGCAGTTGTGATAAACATTCCAGCAAAACACGATCAAATTATAAAGCCTGACATTTCCTGTCATCACATAACTGGATATTGACGGGTAGTTTCATCAATCAAAACCTTGCAATTTTACATCACAAATATCTTCAGTTGAGACTGAAAAAAAAAACGTTAAAGTAAGAAGTATGTCCATGAACCAAAAAACTGCATCAGAAATTCAAAATGGTTCACTTACTGTTAGGTTGCAATAATTAAAGTGTTGGACACTCATTAAAGATGTCACTTTTTTGTTTGTTTTCAATGTAAAATTTAATTAGCCTTACATGTGTGACATAAGTTAATATCCTCATTATTATATGGGATATGATGAATTAGACATATTTTGTTCTGTTTTCAAAAGAAAGCAGGTGGTGATTTCAGCAACTCACAGGGGGAAGCGGCCCTGTTTGGGGCTTTCTAATCCACTATGTGGAGGAAATCCAGGATGGTTCCAGTGGTAAAGGTCAAGGAGGCTGCTTGTTATCTGAGGACGGGAAGTAAGCCAAGACAATCAGTTGGTCTTGAGGCTTTTTTTCCTCATAAAAATACAGTTTGGAAACACTTTAAGGTCCCATAGTGGAAGATGTCCATGTGTAGTGTGATTATGAAGTAGGTCTAGACTCTATAAGATACCAAAGCCTCAGAAACTGATCCTTGAAACCAACCATGAGGGATTTTGTGACTTTTTGATGTCACAAAGTAGTTACCACTCTCAGCCATGCTCAAACGCTGCCAACAGAGACCCACCATTCAACACAATGCAGGATGTGTTTCTGTTTTATGTGAAATCTGCTCTATTTTTATTGGATCAGCAAATTCTCTTCTGATTGGCTACACTGACCTGTTATTACCAGAGCTCAAGATGATGATCCAGGAGATTTAAAACTACACTGAGATGGTTTTTGCTACTTTGTTAGGCACAGTGATATCTTCTCATGGATCAACACTTAAAAATACACAGATAACCTAGTATGGACAGCATTTAGTAGTAGTAGCAGCAGAGCAATAGCCAAATCACAAGAGCTGCAATTATATTCATAAAGCAAAAATGTGCCACAGCAAACCAGGAATGACTGCTACACAGATGCCTCTGTCTAAATCATATTCTCTAAATAGGGAACATGAATTTCTTGTTCAAGCCCAAATTTAAGTGAAATTGGACTTTAAACATGATAATTTCCAAGTGAATTTATCACTCATAGTGTGTCTTTTTATATTGCTCAGCCCCCAAAATAACATAAATGAATGAATAAAAGTTTGTGGCCTGAACAGGAAACACCTGCTTCCTGATGGAGGAGATTACTGTTGTTATTTTTGATGTATTGTGTTTTGTGGTGCACGTCTGTAGTGAGGGCAGACTAATCAGGAGGAATGCTGACACTCACAAGTTAACGCTGAAGTCTCTCCATTACATCAGTTCCTTCCTCCCTGCAGGGCTTCTCGTTTGGCAGGCAAATAGGCCTGGTTCACTGGAGTGGAAGGACCTGGACAGGAGGGCAGCTAATACATCACCACTACCCCTCCACCCCGGCTCCAGTGCACCCCCGTGGTTTTACTCATTACCACAGCAGCTCTGGACTGCCATGTACATGAGGTGCAGCCACTTTAATCTGTCTCAATCTGAGAGCGCGGCTGTCTCCACCACCGCTGCTGCTGCCGCTGCTGCTATGGGTCTATTTACCACGACGGGAGGCTGCATGAGCTGTGGATCTCTGGAGGCAGATGCACACTCGCAGAGCTGCTCGAGCAGAATACACACACACACACACACACACACACACACACACACACACACACACAGACCATGATGGAGAGAATCGGCCGTGAAAGACCAGGGGTTCCCACAGGGAACAGCAGCCTTGTATGTTTGACAACTTAATGAAAATCATGGAAAAAACTGGCTGCTGCTAAACAAGCGTAATCATAATTGGAAGCATTTTAACCCTTCATTTTAAATTTATAGGAATCCTATTAACATTTAATGAATTTTCTGCCCTGAGGGCTCAAAGTGTCTGACCCTGACTCTACTGCTGCCTTCGCCTCAAGTGCTGCACTTTGCTTAACACACACTCTGCCACATGTTGTGTTACTGCATGAGAGAGAAAATATGTGTAAAGGAATGTCAGTAACAGTTTCCAAGCACATCAGTCTCTTTCATGACTGTCTTATAAAGGAATGAAATTCCAGAGGAAGCAGTGTGATAAAGATATCTGAGGGGGTATTGAACTGAATTTGAAAAAATGCAATCATTTTCACACATATTCACCTTCATTTCACACAATGTTGGTTATGCACTTTTTCTTGTACAGTTTTGTATGCATATCTTTATATTTTTTATCTATCCTTGAAATAACTGTAACATAAGGTAAATAGACATGTGTTTTTTTGTAGGGCTGTCAAAAATAAACTCATGTGATTTATCTGGAAACAATAAAGTGTAAAAGTGTAAAAGAAAATGTGTCACCACTGAGTTGTCACCTGTCAGTTGAAATGTGGTAAGGTCTTGTATTTGAGGATTAAACAGCACGTCCCGTTTTGAGTCAATATAGGGTGTGGTTTGTCCGATATTTCTGTCTCGAATGCAGCATCATCCCGTGCACGTTCTGTGAAGTCCCACTCTGCCGTGATCAGGTAAAATTCGATGCCATAGCTGGTTTCATCACAGATGAGAGTGGGAGATTTAAACTCTTTGACAGTGGCAGTGCTAATGACTATTAGACTAGTTGTAAACTATACGAGTGTTTCCTGTGGCGGACGGTGGCCTGTCAGATGTATAGCAGCTTCAGGAGGAAACCACTCTCCATTCACCATGAAGCCTGTGATTTGAAGATTGAGGTATGACACTAGTCAAAATATAGTGCTGATGTGAAAAAATAAACAACTATTAAGGAGTTATTATTTTCTCACCAATCTGTAAAAATGCATCCTTAATTTGTAATGGATTAATTGTAGGTACATAAATTGTATACTTAAGAAAGAATAGAAGAAAACACAAGTAATATTAGTGTATATAATATTTTGTATTTTAATCATTATTAACCACAGAGCAGTATTGCAATTCAAGTTGTTTTTTTTAAGTTTGAGCGCCCTTGTTTTTTGATCAGAAACAGCGTAACATGATACCTGCTTATTCCCCAATGTTTCAACTTTTATTTTGAAAGGGAATGGTCCAACTAAAGAGAAAACACCTGCACTAGAGAGTCACACTGCAAGAAGTGAAAACGAGTCCCTTTAAAATTACAAGCACGAGAATCCCTGTTGCCACCTCAAATCCACTCTTCCTCATCCTCTGCCTCTTCCTCTTCAAGGCTCAGACCATCTGCTACGCTCAGGATTCTTTCCTCACCGTTGCACAAAATCTAATGTTGCCATTAAAAAATCGTTGCCTCTCCAATATTAACTCACAGACTGGATAGTTGCTCACTTGAATCCTCTTTCCATCGACTTCCATTTTAAACGGCCTTTAAATCAGCAGGTGCATTCAGCCTGAGTGTGCCCATGCATACGTGTGCTCAATCACTAAAAGAGGCAGATGCACAAATATTCTATGTGCAAGTGCAACATGGCTTGAATAATCTCTTATACAAACAGTTTTTTGAATGTGTGTGTGCAGAAACGAGCTTTAAAGGCACAACCTCCACACAGGCCGACCTGACTCTGTGTATTTGTACAGGTGCTTGTTTGTGCGCTCCTGTGTGTGCCGTGCAGCGCTGACAATTATACAAACTGATGAGCTGTTGACCGGCACTAATGCAAGTTTCCGAGGAGCCACTCACAGAGTAGGGACCTCTCAGGTTGGACTTGACACACATTTACATAATAGCTCAAAATACGAGGGGAGAGCGTGGCCCCAGATGGAGAAAATGACAGGCGGTAATACGTGTCAACACGTCTGATTATTCGACACACTGCGGCCCTCGCTCCCACAAAAGACTCTCTTTGTGTCTGTGGCTACATGCTGATTGGTTTTAGGTATTTTGATGTGACTGAGTTGGAAAACTTTGTTAACTGTGGAGGAACAACATTACAGATTCATCCAGGGCACTGCAAGGAATAATGTGGAGTGAAGACTAATACAAATTTAACCCCTTTAATGTCCAGATGTTATTTGGTAACACTTAATTTGACGCCTATGTATCTCTATAACGCATTATAACCATACTTATAATGAGTTATAATACAGTTATAGCACTGTATAACTATAGGCCTAGTTATAAACACTTATAAATGATCATAATGCTTTATAACAATAATTATTACACACTATAAAGCAATTTATCATGACTTATAAGGTCAGGTATTATAATGCATTATAATTGTAAGTAACAAGCTGACAATGCCCACATCGATAATATATTATAAATATAGTTATAATGTGTTATAATTGTCTTATAAACGTGTATAACTATCATTATAAACACTCATAATACTTTATAACAATAAGCATAACACATTATAGAGCATTATAACTCCATTATAATACTTGACCTTATAAACTATTATATTATGCTCTATGATGTGTTATGCTAATTTAGGAGTGTTTATAATGATAGTTATACACGTTTATAAGCCAATTATAACCAGTGTTGGAGCTCGTTACTCAAAAAAGTAATATATTACACATTACATATTACTCTCAAAAATAGTAATGCCTTACATTACTTTATTACTCCCTAGAGAAAGTAATTCGTTATATTACTAGTTACTCATTACATTTTTTTCCTACTTACTCTAAAATTGCATTCAAGAACCTGCTTTCAATCACGTACAGTAAATTAACTCGAGCGGTATTTTCTGCTGTGTAAAAGCGTTTTTGGATCGAGCCTCGGACTTTCAAACCTTTTACAATAATCTGTGGTGGTTCCCTCGGCGTAAACCGTCGGGAGGGAGACGACAGGTGTCATCAAGTCTGTTAGAAAATCTGCTTTCAGTTTACAAACATTCTGAAACCTTCCCAGTTATTTCCTGAAACGATGCGAGGCAGAGAGGACCGAAGGCACCAAAATGTAGTGTGGACTAATAAATAAGCACCGCTAATGATTTAAAAAGAAAAAAGAAAAAAAAGTTTTCTCCTCCTCCGAGGCAGCCGCGGCATAATGCGCTGCGCTCAGCGCTCAGAGCGCATGCAGCGCCTTTATTCCCCGGCATAAAGATGCACATCTGCCCCATATGTGCATCTTAAACTCCAGTCTCTACTCTTATTATCCACCTGATATTTTGTCTGACGACGCTGTGTGTCAGTAATGCGGACTGTCTGACGGACAGAGAGCATTTACTGTATGCACCGGCTGCGCTCTGTCCATCAGACATGACGTCATTTTATTTTTTATTACAGTAATCGGTTACCCGGGTAACACCAGGTTAGGTTACTCGATTAGGAAAGTATTCGAAATGCCCATCCCTACTACTTTTTACTGAAAAAGTAATCTGATTACAGTAACGCGTTACTTTGTAGCACGTTACACCCAACACTTATTATAACACATTGTAATTATATTTATAATGCATTATCAATGTGGGCATTGTCAGCAAGTTACTAACAGTTGTAATGTATTATAATACCTGACCTTATAAGTCATGATAAAAATGCTTTATAGTGTGTTATGATTATTGTTATAAAGCAGGGGTCCCCAAACTTTTTCCAGTGAGGGCCACATAACTTTTCCCTTCTCTGATGGGGGGCCGGGTCAGTTTGTAACAGAAAAAGTGTGACGATCGCAGTGGTGCCTAAATGTAAGAATTTATTGTTTTCCAAAAAGCCACACATAACCAAATATTAATAACCCTTTCCGAGATCAAATAACCCTCTCTGTGTTCTTCACAGAAAAAATTAACTCAGGAAATATAATAACACTATTTATGTAATCAATAAAAATCAAATAACCCTCTCTGGGTTCTTCACAGAAAAAAAAGTCAGGAAATATATAATAACAGCATTATGAAATCAATAATACCCAAATAACCCACTCTGGGTTCTTCACAGAAAGAATGTTTCTGTTGTGCTGTGCACAATCTTAGGTAAAAGTTCAGCTTCAGTTGTCACAGCAAAATCTCTTAAATGACTCATATGAGCAGTCTCTCAAAGTTCTTGTGTTCTTTCCTTATAATCCAGTTTTGTAGGTTCCAGTAGGCTAGCCTAGTAGACACCACTGTTTGCTCTCTCATCAACTTCCCTCTGAAAAACACAAAGCAAGCAGGCTGAGAAACCAAACTAAGTGATACAGCACCTACACAGCACAATACATTTCAATACAAGTACAGTATGGTTGTGGAGATGGATTTTATCCCAGTAGATTTTATTATGATTATATTTGTTTATACTCAGAATGACTCATTCAAGTAAAAAAAAAAGTGAGTTTACCTATGTACTGTATGTTCATCAGTGTGAACTGTGGGCCTGCATCTGGCTGGTGAGAAGTTCAATGTCAGGTTCCATTCTAGTCACAGCCAGTCTCAAACACTGATGCAGAAGTTCATCTGTCAATCTTGATCTCCTCTGAGTTTTCAGGTGTTTCATGCGTGAAAAGGTTTGCTCGCAGATATATGTGCTGCCAAAAACTGTGGACATCTTCATTGCGTGTTTTTTTATGTTAGGGTACGTGTCTTTTGGGAGGGCGGCATAGAAGTCAATGAGACTGTTGGGCTTGAACGAGTCTTTCAGAACATCACAGTTCTGTAACTCGGCCAGCTCAAACTGATAAGAAGGCTGGGCTTAATCGATGTCGGCAACAAAGGGGTTCTGGAAAAGACGGATTTCTTTTGCATGAACATGTAGTTCACGGAATCGCACACCGAACTCCGCCTTCAGCATTTCTAGTGCTTCCACACACTTTTCAGCTGGGAACGGGACCGCTGGTTTCTCTGCAGAAAGCTTTTGGGTAGCAGGGAGATGGGTGAAGTTGTGCTTTTTCACTTGCTCCAAAAGCAGCGCTTGTTTCACCTCAAATGCTTTTATGTGGGAATACATGTCGCAAATGAGTTTCCCCTGGCCTTGTAGCTGCAAGTTAAGGCCGTTCAGCAGTTCTGTCACGTCTGTAAAAAATGCGAGGTGCCATTTCCATTCTGCTCTGGGACCGTTTTGCCTTTTGAATGAAGAAATGCGTTAATTTCGGGTAGCAGCTCGTAAAAACGCCTCAAAACTCTGCCGCGGCTCAAACATCGGATCTCTGTGTAGTATAATACACAGAGAGTCCGTACACAGACTCCAGTTCAGAGAGGAATTGTTGGAACTGTCTGTGTTTAAGTCCATTTGCTCTGATGAAGTTTATGCATGATACCACAACCTTCATGACTAAATTCCACTTCAACACTTTGCAGCACAGTGCTTGCTGGTGAATTAGGCAGTGGACTTGTAGCGGGGCGGTGAGACCCCGTTCTTCCATCTCCCGGTTCATGCGTCCTATCAGACCCCGAGTCGTGCCCACCATACTCGGAGCCCCGTCAGTCGTGATGCTGGCAAGCTTTGCCCAGTCCAGATCCAACTCTTCGATGGTTTGACATACTTTGCCGAAAATATCCTCCCCCGTCGTAGTGCCTTTCAGACTTTGGAGGGCTGCCAGCTCCTCGCACATCTCAAAATGTGTGCTAAATAAGGCAAGGCAAGGCAAGGCAAGGCAATTTTATTTGTATAGCCCGTTTTTACAAACAGTTTGTCTCAAAGGGCTTTACATGGCATCGTAACAACATCCTCTGTCCTTAGACCCTCACATCGACTGAGGAAAAACTCCATGGAAACCCTTTTAACAGGGAAAAACAGGAGAAACCTCAGGGTGAGCAACAGAGGAGGGATCCCTCACCCAGGACGGACAGACGTGCAATAGATGTTGTTACAGACAAGAAAACAGTTTACAGTTTGTCACAGAATGTGCGGAATATGGAAATGTTAAGAAGCTGCGCTGTGTCTTGCACGTCCGTGCTTTCATCAAGTGCTAATGAAAAAAAGTCAAATTCTTTCGTCTTCTGCTGCAGCTGGGCATATACGTACATTAGCCCCAATTTCTTCAACGCGTCTGGTGATTGTACTCGACGACAGACTCACGGCATTAAAGACATCTTTCTTCTCGGGACACACCTCCTCCACGACAATATTCAAACATTTCTTGACAAACTCTCCCTCAGTGAAAGGTTTACCGCAGCTTGCTATCAGTTGAGCAACACGGAGGCTGGCCCGAACTGATGAATGGTTCAGCTGAGTTTGGCCTACAAATGTAGTCTGCTGAGCTAACAGTCCACTTTTTAGCTTTGCGAGTTTGTCTGCTCGCATTTGGCCTTGCAAGCTATCATACTTGTCTTTGTGATGGGATTCATAATGTCGGCGCAGATTGTATTCTTTGAATACCGCCACGGTCTCTTGACAGATGAGACAAACAGCCTTTTCTTTGCATTGAACAAAAAAATAATTGTGTGTCCACTGCAGGTTAAATACCCAGCATTCTGAATCAATTTTTTTCTTACCTAACCTTTTTGCCATTATTCCGTTCTGAGGGGGGGAGGTCAGGTTCCCGTTTTATGACTGGGGCAAAGTGAGGTCGTAGTAGCAACATTTTTTTTTTTAGCGTTCAAATTAGCTTTATTGACATGAGGAAACATTTCCAGGGATTCAGTCGGGGAGGCTCGCTTCACCCCAGTGTTCTATGCGTGCATTGGTCTCGATCGCGTGGCCCGACTGAAAAAATAATAATGCGGGGGGGGGGTAATAATGCGTCTCTGATATTGTTCAAGGGGCCGGGTCAAATGTGGAGGCAGGCCGTAGTTTGGGGACCACTGTTATAAAGCATTATGATCATTTATGAGTGTTTATAACTATAGCCATACAGTGCTATAACTGCATTATAACTCAGTATAAGTATGGTTATAATGCGTTATAGAGACAGGCGTCAAATAAAGTGTTACTGTTATTTTTATATGATATAAGACATTTTTTAAGGAATGAGTTCTGTCAAATTGTGCAAACAGGTAGCAGCATTAGCACAACTATTAATGCTGCTATAGCAACTGTCAGTTACAAACTAACAAACAGGATAAACAAAGATGATTAGCATGTCAATGTTTCTTGTCCCTGATTTTAATGACAACAATCAAAACACCCACAGTAATGTGATTCTTACTGAAGCTCAGACATGTGGCCGAGTCTCTCTGGTGTTTACTCCTCAAACCAGCCAGATACTTTCTGTTCCAACACCTGTCAACCTGGTGACAGCAGCAGTGGTGGTGGGCGGAGCTCAAGGTCTGATCCATCAATCAAATCCTCAACGAGTAAGTTAACTTATCTATTTTTTTCAGTTCCTCTACAGGAACGTTGCGATCAACAAATAATAAATCAGAGTATTTTGAAAACTTTCGGAACTACTGGGAAGTTGTGTTGCCTTTCTCTGGCTAGTGGAGGCTGTATGCAGGATCTCAGGTGAAACTCCAAAAGAAGAGGCTCACTGTGGTGATTTACAGGTAGATGCGTTTATAGTATATAGGTTGAAGGCCTGAACAGGAAGCTGCGGCAGTCTGAGGGCTGAGATAAGTGGAGCACCATCTTTAAAACAGAGATAAAACCATGACAATATTGATGTGATATTCCATGTACCGCCAAAACTCCTTATGCTCGTCTGCAGCAGCGAGGTTAGAGGTCAGACAGGTTTAATGTTCAGTTGAAACACATTTAAGTAGGGGTGGAGATGTGCCAATGTGAAATTAATATTTAAAAAACTCAAAAAATCCAAATACACACACACACACACACTTCCTGTACATCTGCACACTTCTCACATCATATACAGTGAGTTTTCTTTCAGATTTATGAAAAACACGGGTTTAAGCATTCAGGGTCTTTGTGTGCACATGTACCTTTTAAAACATATTGCACAATTTCTACAAGCAGACTCATGGCCTCCACACAAACACACACACAACTGTACCTGATGTACACTGCAGGCTGCTGCTAAATTCATTATTCACACTCTATCTCTCTAAATACAGTCGGTTTAAATATTTAATCTTTTCATACCTCTAACCTCCACCACCCACCCTGCCCCTCCCACCTTCTACTCTCTCAGTCCTTGAGTTTAGCTGTTTTTAATACAGGTATAAATTTCTGAGCATCTGCTGATCTCATGTACATTCATGGATTTCTATTACGAAAATGATTTCTTTGAGTTGGTGTCTGGATTTACCCTTCATACTCTACAGCCTAAGAATTAATTCAGGAGATAATGAAACATCCCCATAAGTGCAGATTTGCTGCTGTGTTGGATGTGACATCCCAAAGGTGGTGTTTTGACAAAAGCATCAGGAGCAGCAAGGTGAAGCAACGTTGAACTATATTTCTGCACAGGGGGTCAACCCCAGACATGACAGAGGTTCTCCTTCCTGTCCACACCCCTGTGTACCATCCAGAGGAACACACCAGTGTACCAGCCATTCATCATCATGGTAACTTTAGCAAATGTGATTGTGTTCTGCAGTTTAATGATAATGTTATTGTGTCAATACCAAGCAGAAACCTCCAGGACTGAAAAGTAACTCCGATACTAAAGCGCCAAAAGCTCTTTGTGTCTCGACATGCTCCTCATGGGGGCTTGTCCACATTTGCAGACTTCCACTTGTGCCTTCAGTCATATTTCGCAGCAAAAAGTTCCACTGGAGGACTGCCAGTCACTATATGCCAGTTACAGTATGCAGGAAGTCCCCATGACAGACGTCTGAATGTGCATCACCTACAGTATAAGGACGGTGCCGCTAAAAAAAAAAAAAGACGTCGCTCAGCTCTCCAGCCGGTTCACAGCCACCTTCGACTCACCTGCAGCTGAGCTGAGCTGTCAGAGCACCTCTATCTGATGGCCGAGAGAGTCATAACTGAGGTTCAAAACTATCCACCCTGGTTTGATAAACAGCCATTGCTAATAAGCTCCAGTGGGATGTGACTGGGCTCTGAATATTTCATATCTGTGTAGATGTGGACAAACATTGTTCGTGTTATCATAGCCATTATTGTCTTTGATATGGTCAGCTCTTAAGGCTGTGAAATTATCCTTTTATAAACTATTTCACCCAAGATTCCCTTTTATACTGCTTTAATGAATGAAGTAGCAACATAGCAACTAAGCAAATAGTTGCAGCCTTGACTGTGTGATACTAAACTAACTACACAGCAGCTCTGTGCGACTGTACATAGCATGTTTTAAGCTAAATGTCTGGCTATGCTAATATGCTAATGAACATAGCGTCCAATGGTGGGGGAAAAGTCACAGTCAGAATAAATGATCTGAGAACTTAACTGAGAAGAGGAGGAGAGCAGTTTCATTTCCTGGTTTGTTTTGACTTAGATTTCTTCCATCTCACACACACGGTATCTACTACATCTCAAATGTTTTCCCCTTTCCATCATCTGCAGACAGACACATTAAAAACATTACAGCGCTGCGAGTGCAGCAGCTCTGTCAGAACATACGGCTCAGCATCTGAGAAACTGCTCTCTGATTTATGTAGATCTCATATTAAAGCCTCGCTGTGAAGCAGACCTCATGTATTATTCACTGCAACAGCCATGTGCGTGTGTTTTTATGTGCTTTATGTGTGAGTGTCGTACTCTGTTGCATCTGTATCTGACTCATCACAGGCACAGTGGATTACTAAGCAGAGAGAGAGTGTGAAGCAGCGAGGTTAAGACAGACAGGGGCAGTAAGGAATAGCAAAACTGAAGGGGAAGAAGTGAGGAGGACTCAGACAGAGAGTGTTGGAGAGACGGCAGCAGCCCTGCAGACGTGCATGAAGGGTGCAATGATTTGATCATGAATACAGCATCTTTTATCATACCGCACATACTTTAATGTAATAGTCCATGTTACTTTTATGGAGGTAAATGCCTATTTTGCTCTTTTACTGCTTATTAATTGACTGGTTAAACTGACTGCATCCTCACTTCATAAAATCTCAAACACCTGGAGCCAGATGGATGAAGGATGGGGAGAGGGAGCTGAAGACAACGTTCATTCAGTCTGTTAGCTACTTAAACTCACGGATGGCAGTGTGCATTTTACACGTGATTATTAAAGGGATAGTTCACCCAAAATTTCTAATTTCACTCATTATCTACTCACCCTCATGTCGACTAAGTTTTGGGAGAAGTTTCACAGTCATCCGTGCCTTTTTGGAGTTACAGGGGGGCTCCGCGCAGCACTGCATTGCCATATGACGGTAGCGAACGGGGCTCACTTTTCTTCGTCCAAAAAGACACACCAAAAAACATCCAAATACCTCCATACTGCTCGTCTGTAATGTCCCTCTTGTACTGAAACCCCGACATGAGAAATTGTTTTCTGAAAAAATTAAATAAGTCAATATTTTAAGCTCGTTTGTAGTGGAAGCTCCCAGTGTCTCAGTTCACTGCTCTGCCGGTGTCAGTGCAAATCGCGTGAGATTTGCACTGACACCAGCAAACTTCTCCCAACCCTTAGTCGACAGGGTGAGTAGAAAATTAGTGAAATTTAAATTTTGGGTGAACTATCCCTTTAATTATTAATCACAGTTGTTTATTCTGTTCTCACTCAGTTTGGAGGCTTTGCTGCAGTTAAACTCTATGAATAAGAATGTGATGATTGTGCTCTGCATGAAAACAAACCAGCAGTGTTTGGCCAAGGACCAAAACTAATAGAGCCAAAATATATAAATAAATGAATCAACTCTGTGATCCTCAGTTTAAAATGGTTTATATCTGAGCCTCTTTGCTCTGAGCTTTTGTTGTGTTTTGTTTTAATGTGGTAGTATCAGCTCAGAGGAGAGGAGGAGGTTTTATCCTTTAGTTCTGGTTCACATATAGTAAATGCACCCAGATTAAGAGTACAAAGGTGTTTTGTTTTCTGTTTTTTTATTGTTAGATGGAGAGACGCAGCAGAGGGGGAGTGAAAGAAGAAAGTGTGGGGTTGGAATAAAGAGGTGTAAATGATACAGTGGTAGCAGTTCACAGCTTTCACCATGTTCGCACATTTGGTTTAGTAATTAAAGCTCTATATAAAGTTAGATGTCCATGTGAAGTGTGATCATGTTCTATATTAACACTAAAAGTATCAAAGCCTTAGTCCACACAATTGCACATAGCCTGTAATCAGAAACTGAGTCTAAAAACCAGCCATCAAGACTTATGTGACTTTGTGATGTCACAACAAAGCAGTCACTAAGCCCTACCTGCCTAGACCGACACACCCAGACCCCATGTTTTCATGTGAGAGAAGATGTGAAGAGGTTCAGAGAGGGATCTGACAGTGTATCTTCTTGAAATTTCTGACAAAGTCACAGGCTTTACTTTCACTTTCGTCAACTTAACAACTGTAGCTTTAACATCTTGCAAAGTGCAAATGTAAGTTAGGCCTATATAAAAAAACACAAGCTACAACTAACGTCCACACATGTATCCACAGCAGCAGATCAAATCCTATGCCAAGCGTCACAAATGAAGCATAAACACTTCAGTAGGAGGTGTAAACGTAATCTAGTGGTTGGAACGTTGGATTGACACGTGACTTTGCAGAAAGAGGGTATTTTTTTTAACATTTAATGAAGAACTCGGGACATTATGAGCAGAGCTGAAATATTCATCATAGATGGGTTCATGTCCTTTTCTGATTCATACTGTTTGAACTAATGCCTCAGTTTCTCTTCCAAGAAACTATATCCAAAAGGATTTTGGGCAAAGACAACAACAACAACAACAACAACAACAACAACAACAACAACAACAACAACAACAACAACAGAAGATTAAAATAGAAATGTTTGCATTTGAGAAAATAGGACTAAAGCATGTAAAGGAGTTGAAATCCCAGGGTGAATATAAGCAGAAGCAGCAGACTTACTATGGTGAAGTTCATGACCTTGAGGATCCAGATAGTTAGCGCCAAGTTGATCAGGATCAGGATCATCAGCAGCAGGACGAAGAAGTAAAGGCAGCGTTTCCTCCAGCCGTATATTCCCACTTTGTACACTTGTGGTTTCTCTGAACTCTGGACATTGTTCCTATGAGTGCACTGTTCTTGGGTCATCTGAGAGGAGGCAGACAGAGGAGAGGAGAGAAGAGATAATTAAATGCTGAAGGCGACATGACCTGCTGTACATTTGTTCCCCTGTGGGCTGTTGTTTCATCCACTGAGCTGCAAGGCAAACACATTAAGTTAAAGCTCCATTATTTGCATTATTATTATGTATTTTTTTACCACTTCTTGGCAGCAGAACAAGCTGTAAACACAACATTTTAATATATTATCATCTAATAACGTTGTTATGGTGACTGTGTCAGCAAAGTTGCCTGTTTACACATCCAGCAGACACAATGTTCATTAGGAGCTGTTTTGGGGTTCACATTATGAATGCACATCTAATATTTATCCAACTTTCAGCAGTGATCGGACTGGCTCTTTAGCTGCTTCATGCTTCACTGTAGTGCATCAGATAGTCACCAGCACTGTCTGCTAGGCAGGCAGAGAGCAGTGTATTTATCAGAGCCCCTTGGCCGATTCTGTGCTAAAAGGAGTGTGTGAGCTGAAAAAAACAACAAGGCGCTGATCTAAATTAAATGGATGGTATTTAAAAAGCTTTAAAACTTTTCTTGACCCACGGTTGTCACAGTGCTTATCTCAAGCTTTGTGTCTTTGCACCTTTAATGCGACAGCAGTGCCCTCACATACAGTAGTGGGTTGTCAATAATAATAATAAAAAAAAAAAATCACCTTTGTGTCTATGCTGCTTCTTATCTTTCTATAGCTGCATGTATGAACAACAGAGGGTTAAGAGACAGAACACAACAAATTTGTTTTCCTTACTCGGGTAAACTTGTGCGGCAACTCTCGTGGAAACTCGTAAAACGAGGCACGACAAACAGGACAAACGGCCATTGCTGAACACCTTTAAGGTTTTTTTTTTTTGTTTAGTTTTTTTGGACTGGTTAGTAATTAAACAGGTAATTCAGAATACAGTGATACACGTACAGGCAGAAATTGCAGTGCTCAAACCACTCAGCATCGACTGACCAAAGCAAGGCAAAGGCACATCACGTTGATTTGATATGGAGACTTTGCAGGTTACAGCTGAGATGCAGATTGCAGGTAGCAATATCAGCAACAATTTACCCCTCCCCTCCCCCTCCCCCTCCCACACACTGTATATTCAGCCATTATTCGCACCCACTGGGCCTCACGGTTGCCCCAGAGATTTGTGATGCAACGGCAGAGGAGAAAATGATGACAACACAAGAGACAAGGCTCGCCTGAACGTTACACCGATTGCACCAATAACATGCCATAAACATTCCTCACACATACTCCAGTGCCGCCTGTCGAGCCACTGACCAGCCACTCAGCCCTGGCACAATGAAAGACAGTTTAGATAGCAATCACATTGATTGATTGCCCAATAAGTGGTCTATAACTCTATTATACCCCCTCTGCCCCACTGATGTGCTGATAGTGCCGATTAATGATGATTCTAATTGTCTGCCCGTGAAGACGAGGAGGCATTGTTCACTTCACGCGCCATAATAATGGCCTAATAACTCTGTGGAAAAATACAATTTACTGTCCTTTGCGCTTCAGAGTGCGCACCTCAGACCACCACAGCCAATCGTTTTTGACAACCACACGCATTACCCACTAACTGAAACAAATGGTGCAAGAGAGAGAGTGAGAGAGAGAGAGGGAGGGTGAGAAAGCGTTGAAAGCTACAGAAGAGACTCCAAAGCAACAGTCAGCAAAAATGAAAAAAAAGAGGGCAATCTCGTTGTGAATGGATGGAGTCCTTTTTTTTCTTTTTTTTTTGGTGGGGGGATGCTGAGCAATGAGGAGGCATGTGTCTATGATGTCTAGGCTGATAGAGAAGAGGAAAATCAATGATAGTGTAAACAAAGCTGCTCTCACCAGCCTCAAGAACCATGACTGTAAAAAACAACAACATAAAGTTCTTAAGGTCCTGAATACGCTGCAATATTCACCGTTATACACATGATGACTCAAAATTTAAAGGTTATAGCTACAACTTTTTCATCAAAAGGATTAATTTAAAAAAAAGAATGCATCCACAGAATGTCTAGAGGGGTGCAGAATAAAATTATTAATTTTACTGAATTAAAAAAAATAGTATATAAATAATTGTTTGATAAATTTTGGCGGGTCCGAAATATATAAATATTTACATCTGGTTACGTTGGCAACGTCGGCATGGAATGATCTCTGTGGCAACAGCATTAGAACGTTGATGTCATGTGTCTACTGCTGTAACTGGCAACCAGTAAAACGGAGAGTTCTACACCTACTGGCCAGAAGGAATTAAACTTGTAGCTATCACCTTTAAAGTTTGAAATTTTGCTGGAATTTATTTCTATTTCTGTCTGTTCAGCTGTGGCATCCTCAAAGTGTCAGAAGCCTGAATGTCAACTTACTAAAGTATCAATTCATGCATATGATCATACCAAAGTATTAATTACCTCGATATTCATCTACCAATATATCAATGACCCGGATAATAATGTACCAAACAATCAGAAATCTGATGCCAATGTGTCAACAGTCTGTGTATCAACGTACCAAAGTACGACTTCATGGGGGTATTGTTATGATGTGAACATATGCGTACTCTCTGAGTCCAATATCTCAAGCTCATCACTCTTGTTGGGCAGAGTTGACATTTCCCATGATGACTGACGACAGAAAGGACCTACATCTCCACTGCACAAGTATTCACCTTTGCAGTAAACCCAAAAACACCTCTTAATCTCAGCTGGAACAGGGTGGCATCCTCCAGACTTGTTCCATTTTCAATGAAAGAAGACCCTCTCCTGAGCAAACTCCTCTCCCCACAGTATCCATCAGTAGTTGACAAAATATGACAAAAACATAACAAAATGAATGCCCCTGTACAGCCTTTTCATTTAGTGTTGATTTTGGCGGCCCCTGTGGACAAAAGCGGTGGTGTTTAGCCAGAATGAAGACTGCATTTCCCACTGTCGTGAAGATGTTTGTCTGGCCGGCGCGTGTAGATTTGTTTTGGAAACGTCAGAAAGAAGACAGGACTTTTGTTTTAGCAGTGTAATGTATCTATTTGTATCGTTTCGTCAGTGGTCCGACCCGATCATGCCTTCCAGAGGTATAGAATTAGACTACTTAGAAATAGCGTATCTTCACACTGATGGGCTCATTTGCTGTTGTAAGAGACACATCAGCAGAAACCAGAGGTGTTTGCGTATCCAGTTAAAAGCTCCGTACAGGGGCTTTAAAGCAAAGGTTGAGTAAAACTTCATGATGACTTCATGATGTTCATGATATACTGTTGTATGATGCACTAAAGGTCTCTCCTGTAGACTTAGAATTTACTCCTGATTTCATTGCAAGCTCTTGATTCAAGTGCTGGATTCAAGCGCACCACTACTGGATTAAGTTCAGCATGTTGTTTTGTAATCACTCCTCTCCCAGACGTTTCTAGGATTGATCTCACAGCTTTTGTTCAGACTTCTTCAAACAAAACACAAGTGCAATGACAAACAGCTGTATGAGCTAAGAGTAGCCCGGTCTGTTTGATCAGCTCTCAGGCTAAATTCTCATGGAGAGCAGCGCAGAGCCTGTGAGTGGGGATTAATAATCACGCCTGATTCAAGCATCACCCACTTTTTTTTTCATGTTTCCATCTGCAAGCACCTGCCACAGCAGCAGAGTGCCCAAATGTGGCTGTGACTCATGGCAGCCACTATGTGCTTACCCCGTCCTGTCCAATCACCCGTCGGAGTAGGATCTGGTGGAGCTGACGGGATCACTCTGACATTTGTTTACACCAAGAAGCTTGATTATGAAAAAAAATCCACACACTGACGGGCAGGTTTTTCCATTTCCTTTCCTCTGATCTGTTTATTTTTCTCTCGTCTGGTGTGGCATCCTCAGATAAACTGACCCTGGAACTGATATGGAGCTGGAACTCCAAAATGAAACAGATCATGTCTGTGAAATTCAGTGAGTCAAAGGCAGCGAAAGAAATGAAAAAGTCCTGTAGGAATGTGACTAAAGTCTTTCTTTAAACACTGACGTAAGCTGTCAAAGCACAAATGTACAGTGCAAAAAGCATTTAAAGTACTTTTAAGAAAAAACTACTAAAAAGTCCAAACAGCCACAAATTGATAATAGTTTAAAAGTTTTAGAAATGTTCTCCCCGCTTTATTTTTATCCGCTGTATTAGACTGTGGATCTAGTCCACTCACAAAGTGTATCACAAATCAAATAAATGCACTGCAGTAATGAAATATAACTCCTCTTCTCCCTGTGCGCTCTACAGTCACCATTCATACACAAAGAGTACTGATAGCTTTCCAATAAGCTCTCAGGCTACAGGCTGACAGAGAAAAGAAAATGGTGCTTGGTTACAAGCTAAATAATGGCCACTCTCATAAGAGTGGAGGTGTGTGTGTTAAGAAAGCAGAGTTGAAGAGCCGGAGAGGAAGAAAATAAGTGGCAAATTGGAGGCAAATCAAATCATTGGCCTTTGAGTCTTTTTTTTTTTTTTCCTTCACTGCTGCCGTCCAACGGCGCCTTTTGTTCAGCCAACTATTCATTCAGAGAGCCAGAAGAAAACCCAACGGTCCAAAAACAAAGTCTGTCTCTGATTAGAGAGAGAAATGAGGTTTTACAAAATGTTATTGGTTATTCCTGCTGCCAAATAGCCAGGCAGCTCCCCCATTAGGACTTTTATAGACAACATGTGGATCGGTACCAGGACCTGACGGCTATTGCCAATGGATACGCCATTACCGGGGCTTGTACACCTCCAAATGTATGAATACACAAAATGGCCGACAGCCAGGGGCGGTTTATTGGCCGTTGCAGTGTGTGAGTAAACAGGCATGTGGAGAAATGTGATGACTGTGAACATTTACTAAATATTTCACTGTGTTGTGGTTCAGGCTGATTAAACATCATCTCCAGTAGCTGAAGACAGAGGCGAAGCGAGAACATGCTAGAGCTCAGGGGCATCAGCTCTTCTCTAAATGGACACGGTGTTTATTTGGATGCACTGTGTTAATAGGTGTGTTTCTGTTCTGTGGATTGGTTTCCTTTAATGCACCCACTTTGGCCATTACAACCAGGACAGAAGACATGTAGTAGCTACTGTCCTGAATTGCTCCTCACCCCTCCTACATCACCATTAACTGTCCTCCTCCTTCGTCTGGAGAGGCCCTGGAGCCATTCTTTCTTTATTGCATGGTTGAAGCACCACAACCTCAGTACAAAACTTTTATTTTTTCCTTTTATAACCCTCAAGAACAATAACAACAACAAAAACAACAGCAGCGGCGGCAGCAGAAGCAGCAGTTGAGAGAATCAGTGGAGGAGCAGAAGAAATCTGATGAAACTCTGATGAAAACATCTTCACTGACCCGTCCATCTTGTTTATCTCAAACATCAGGCCAGTGGACGTATCGAGGACTGACCGTGTTTCTCATAAAATATGGGAAAATATATATATTCCACCGCTCGAAAGGTACCTCTACAACTAATCACTTCCTGAGGCATAGAATTGTGCAAAAAAAAAAAAAAAACGCCTGACTAAATGACAGTGAACACTTAGATACATTGTTTTCTACAGAAACATAATTGCTGTTTATGACAGAATAACTTTAGCTCACATTCTCCTGGCAACACAAATTTTTGTAGTCTCTCTGGTTTGTTAGTCCGCAGACTCCCTGATAATTTTGCATGATGGATGCATGGATGCATGAAGAATCTCCCTGAACTCCTCACAGCTGTGTAAACCACTGATTCCAACTCCCTTTGCCAAACACCCAAACCTGCGGGAAACCTTCGCCATCATTCACTGTTGCCCTGCAGCTGTAGCGTTCTCCAGTCCTTGGGCAAACAAACTGCCGCCTGTCAGAGGCAAATATTTCAGAGTTTGACTCATACTTTTCAAGCGCCCGCTGCCAAGTCCTTGTGTTTTCGCGCATAGATGAGTCACTTCTGCTTCCATACCTGAGCGACGGCTGTTTGGCTGGAAGACAAATCCTCAGGCCTGTGGAAGGGTGTCCCACTGGTTTGAGCCAGTTCTGAGCTGCTGGATGTCTTCAGATTTCTCCATGGTGTTAACTTTAAGCATCTTTAATCTATTGGTCTTCTTTCCTTATCCTTTGTATTTGGACAGCACATCTGGAGACGACTCTCAGCTGCAGCCTGTGAGAGACCTTGCTGATGCAGGACGTCAGGATATTTCAGTCTGAAGTCTTGCTGTCTCTCAGACTCTTTTGTCCCCCTACGCAACCGTTTTTGGTTCAGTTAATATTTTAATTCAACCAACATAAAGTTGCTCATTACCACCTGTTTATGAACTGTTTATTCGTGCACTGGGAAATACGCCTACAAATGTATTTAATATTTTTCTCTGTAAATTGTTCATTTCTACAGTTAAATCCTTTGACAGAAATAATTTATCTTTTGCCTTCATTCAGCAGTGATGGACCACATATGTAGTTTTTTGTGAGAGACCCCAGGTCTCCATGACCCTTTAATGCCCTGCACCCGTGTCAGTGAGATAAATGCTGCTGTATTTATGCTGCATGGTAAAAAAAAAAAAAAAAAAAAAAAGGGCTTTCCTCACCCTTATTCTAAAGTGCAGCAGCAGATCCGCTCCTTATTAAAGCAAGGCCACTCTGAGCACAGTGCTGCGTGACCGTGTGCTGCCGCTGCTTACTGGCCCTTTACAGATGAGACAAGTGCAGTTACAGTTTACTTACTGAAAAGGTCACAGAAGAACAGTAAACAGGGAAATAATAAGGGACTGTTTAACCATCTCCAGATCTGATAAAGCTGCTTCTAAGTGATTAACCAAAGCAGGGAGAAGAAGCAGAGATCATCAGACCTCACCTGTCCCAACTCAGCCACCACCTGTGTCTCAACTACACACCTGGGAAAGTTTGAGACTAAGCTGCAGGAAAAATTCTGTCCAGTCATACACACACCTGCCAAACCACCTTGTGCTGGTTCCTGCTACTGATGCACAACATGCACACAAACTTATTTCACAAATAACATGGAGAAAACGTGACCTGACCTCAATATCAATTGAAAACAATACTTTTTTGGCTTTTGGTGTTACTAGTGTTTCATTGAAATAAGATAATGTGTCTTTTTATTAGTCCCACAGGGAGGAATTGCATCACCATTGCATGTAGTAAGTAGGCCTGTGCTGAGCAAAGATTCAGAGCTTGAGGGAGGCTGGCCAGCCGTGCAGCCCAGCACAGGGCGCTTGTGTGTGGGTGAGAGGAGCAGGGAGACCGGGCTTGAGCTGTCCCTACCCGCGCTGGGAAGTTACATACAGTAGTGCAGTTTCAGCCAACGCGACCCCGCTCAGGCTGCAGCAGTGCCATTACCATTTTTCTACCATTTCAATGAGTTTAGAAACATTATTTTAAGGTCGAAATACTACATAGTGTTGCTTTAAGGTCCAACAGGGACGTAAAAAGAAAACTTTACACATACAGTGAAAACATTACCAGCCACACTGGAAATAAGAAAACAACTTATTTGACTGGGTAATGATGCCATACAGACGTGGAGCCAGGCCTACGGGCAACCGTGACTGGAGGGCATTATGAATACTTAAACAGCTGAGTAACTTTGGGCTCTTTCTCTTCCTTTTCTAATCTGGTGCAAATGTAGAAAATGTTTGTTTTTTTTCTTTCTCCCGCCTCTCTGCTTGGTAAGTGGCTTTAGCACGCTTGTCAACAGCATTGTTGAGCACATGATTAGGATAATTGGCAAAGCCTTCGCTCGTCAGCCCCATGTGACAGATCTGTGACAGATAGATTTATAGTGAGGAGAGACGAGCCACATCTGTTACTTTACGTGCTACTTATTTTATAATACACTTGATTGCATTAAGAGAGTTGAAACAGTTTTTTGGAACGAGTTAGAAATGGAGAAAAAACACCATGCTGCTGCTGCTGGTAATGCTTTGTATCTGGTCTAGCTGCACTTGGGCTCCAATTGGTTCAGGTCTTAAAACATTTGAAAAATGCAGCAAACCAGGTTGGGCTGTGAGAATGTGCAAGCGGATGCAATCATAGATCTGTGATTTATTTGAGTTCCCTTTGTTGAACTTAATTTCAACAACATAATTGAACTGAACTTAATTTCCACAGTATTTGACATGAAAATTATCAAAGTGTTAATGAAATGCAGTTAGAAAAAGGAAGTTTAGAAAAAAACTAAATAAAAAGGTGGCCTCCACATACCGGATCAGTTCTTTCCATCTGAAACACTGCAGCTTTCAACACCTATAAAACATCCACATAAAAACCATCTGTTGTTCTTAAGTGGAGCCAAATCTGAGGTTCTAGGTAAATTCAACCTGGGTAACACCACCCCCAGATGGCTGAGGAATAAGGGAATAATGGAGGACTGGTCCAGGATTAGGTGTTGAATCCAAACTGCCCCGCAAAACTGTAACCAGCTCTCCTGTGTGCTGCCCAAAGCTCACGTAGTGTAAATTGTAAAACACATGTGAAAAGGTCAGCATAAATAGAACACACATCCAGAACCAATGTCCACCCTGGTAAATGTGATGTTTGATATTTGATGAATGTTAGGGGTCCGGTTCATTGTATACATCAAACTTAACTGCAGTCACATCCAGCGTTGCTCATTACTGCAAAAAAGTTTCCTCTGACATGTTTCATTCGAACCTCACATCAGATTCTCATCACAGATCTACCTTTTTAGTGCTGAGCCTGTGAACCCTGAGGCGATACTTCACAAGTATAATTAACTTAATCTTTAATGTCACCAGAGCTTACAGGCTCTCTGTTAGCATGACTTTATTATCCACTAAAGGCTCTAATTATAGACTGGATTTAAAGCGTATAGAACCAGAGAGGACGTCATCAGTGTAAAAGCGGGACAAAATACACCTGAAGACATCACTTTCAGTCGCAGAGACACGAGCGTCAGCAGAGGAAGAGGAGAGTCGAAGAGAAGGGGGAGTGACGCTGCCAAGCTCAGAGTCTGGATCGGCACCCTGTGGTGATTAAGATGCGTTGGACTTCAGCCAGGCAGAGCACAAAACCCTCCAGAGCTTACTCAGACAGGCAGGGACGAGAAAGATGAAGAGAGTTTAGGGTGGAGGTAGAGGAGGTGGTTGGGAGCGAGCTGGGGAAAGAGGGGAAGAATTTAGACAGAGGAGCAGTAATTCAGGGGGTGAAGATCAGGTATTGCTTTCCCTCTGCAGCGTTAAGAGGCTCCTGGGATTGACTTCCCCTGCTTTCACTGTCCTTGAACATGTTTGCTCGTATTTCTTGAAAAATAACACAAGGCCCTAAAATCACACAATTTGGAGAGGGGCCAGGTTGCTGTCACATTCATGAGACCAGGGTTTTACTTTCAGACTGAGCAGCAATACCTTAGGGCCTGAAAATATGAAACCAACACAAAGGTGCTTAAAGCTGCAGTTCTTGTATCTTCAACAGTCTCCATAGACTCCCATGTTAAAATCTCCAACAACTAAACATCTTTTACAGCCTGGTACAAAAACCGTTTGGTCTCTGTGGTTACTTACAGTGGGTACTAGTTTCATTTGGACGTTTCCCTCACGGAAAGCGTGATTCACGCGTTGCGTGAAATTGTAGGTCACATTGTAGCCACTAGGTGGAAGCATCGTACTGAGATGCAGCTCAAAAGATTTTGGGGGTAATTCCACGTTTGACCACAACGTAGCTGCAATGGAGAGTGGCGCTGTTCATAGGCCATAGGTACTTCATTTGCAGCTGTGGTCGAGAGAGCTAGACAATGAATGGAGAGAGGGACCGCTACGCCGGTGATCAATGGTGTTGTTTATATTGTATCACAGTGGTCTGTAGCCTACGTTCAACAGGATCAGTGGTTCTCATGGGGGTCCTGGACTCCTCCATATTTTTGATCTCTCCTGGCCGGGTCTGGCTCCAAGTTTGAGCAGGCTAAATTGTCTCATATCTATTTTCTGCAAGTTCTGGTGAATGTAACAATCCACTCAGCCGACGATCGCTCGTTTAACAGTTTCTAAGCTGCTTCGTCCGTGCCAGCAGCCTGGACCCGATGCGGCTGGACTCACGAGCGAAGCATTAATGCACATCTGTCAGCAGCTGCTCCAAACACACAATTTGAAGGGACAGATTAGATGCTGATTTTGTTACCAGTGACTTTGTTTCAGCCAAGAGCAGCAGGTTGTTTTAATGGAAAGTAGCCTAGGCTCGAGCATACAAAAAAGCTGATCACAGCCTGAATCAACAGTGTTGCTGCAAATACAACAAGAGGAGGCTGCTTTTAATTTCTGACAGTTGAACATTGCGCTTTTAAAAATGAAGCTTATCCAAACAAAAAACTGTGTTTTATATTGTTTTCATATATTTCACTGATTGTAATAGAATGCGAGTGTGTTTTATTGAAAGCGAGACTGTTTGGCCACAGTTTAAAAATAATCAGAATATGAGGAAAGAATCTGATCGATCCAGAGCAGCATTCATTTACAAGTTTAATCAAACTTCTTCTAAATAAACGTAGGCTAAACATTCAATAACTCGGGTCAGGTCGGACCACATGCTTTTTCTCTTCTTCCTCACAGGATCGGTGTTTTATTTTATTAGCCTACATGAAACACGACGATATTTCTTCTCTTTTTCCCATCGGCTTCTACATTTTTGTCCTCCGGCTTATGAAACTTTTGAACTGAGAATGCTGAGAGAATGAGCATGCTAATAAGCGATCTACAAACGTTTAAAAAAAAAAATCCAAATGAGCGTCATTGACGTTCTAAAAATTAAATGTAGGGGGGAGAGCCGGGTCGATTGATACACGGGACGATTGATACACAGCGATTTCCTCGAAAACCACACAAGCTTGAGCCGTCAGATTTTGTCACTATGTTCAGCACTCAACACCGACCAATCCTGGGAAAGCTTGTGAAATTACGTCACGCCATTCAAAAGTTATTAGCGCGAACTGGTTTTTGACTACGGAAAGTAAAATGTTAGGTGCGGTAGTTTTTTTGTGATCAAAAGCTGTATTGTGTGTTTCATGCAATAATAATATGACCTAACAACAGATGAATTCGTACATAAACAGGTCCTAAATTATGAAATGTCATAGTTTTGAAGTTTAGAGGCAAAACAGGTTGGAGTGTCAGTAGTCGCTGCAGGGACGATTGATACAGCTGTTTCAAATGTCCCTCACGCCACCGTGCGTAGTGACTGTGGTCACACTGCGCGATCAATATCTGTATATAAATCACCAAATTAATAGCCTAACTGTTTTGCAATGAACAACAACCGATTTGAATGAACAACATGTATTTTTAATAAACACCACATATTTTTAATGTTCGTGTTTATGACATGAATCAACAGATATTCAGCAAAGTGAGGGGAAAATGCCGAGGGTAAAATGACAATATGTTCAACTGTGTCTCCATAAACATGACTTAGGACAGGGAAATAAGTCAATGAAATGAAAATGCAGTCGTCCAACAACTCGTACAAAAGAAGAAAGGTGAGTTTAATCGAAATGCGGATCTTGACAATTACGCACGGGACAAAAATATTTATTTGACCTATTTATATTGTGAGAAATTATGTGACATTTTGGCAATGACGAGTACACTAGTATGTTGTCTGATATGCTGCATAAAAACGAGAGTAATGACAGTAGTTTCTGTTTAAAACATGCTGTTTCAACCGTCCCTCCTCTGTGTCTCAAACGACCCGCATAGGTGGGGCGTTTGAGACAAATGTCAACTTACGTTCAAAGTTATAAAACAGCGCGATCATCCAACATATGTGTTAAATTACACTTGTAACTAAGAGAATACACATGTGAGTTGTTGATCACATGATAAAAATGTTTGTGTACATAACGTCATCTTTGAAAAAGACGTTTAAATGAAAAGTGTATCAATCGACCCGGCTCTCCCCAAAAAATTTAAATAAGATAAAGGTCACAATATGTTTGTAATCACATATTAACAAGAGCATTGTCAGACATTTTAAATAAAAACAAGAAAAATAAGAACAAGTCCAGTTTATATTGTCGTGTTACTTTTGACCCACCCCCCTGTTACTTTCGTCCTGCTGTTGCGTCTACTGGCAGCGGCGGCTTAACGAGGGAATCACCTTCAGCTGGATGTGTCGTCACTCCCTGAATGGGGGGTGTCCCCCCCTTAATTAAAGCCGAGCTGTGGACGCGGCCAAGCGCGCTCCAGGAACCACGACCCTATTCTTCCCCTTCCCCCTTCCCCAAAGTTTTAATCTTTTGTAGTAAATAAAGTAAGAGTATTTTTGAAACCAAAGAACCGCCTGATCCTTTCCCTGCACCTCACAAACCTGCCGTGAGGGACGAAAGTCACAAAGCGCAGCTTCTCTTCAAAGTCAAATTACACCGACGTCGTTTCACATTTTTACAAAATAACACCTGATAGAGAACACATATGAGATGGTGATCACAACAAAAAAATGTCTCTTTCTGTAATACTATCTTTTTAAATGACATTTATTTGAAAAATGTTACTTTCGACCCTGCTCTCCCCTACATTTTTGTCCTCCGGCTTATGAAACTTATGAACTGAGAAGTGTGAGGAACCGGTTTTTCTGTTCAAAGCAAACAGCTGTGTGAAGTAGCCTACTGTGGGGGGCAGGACTTTTGTCTGACAATGTACTTGAGTGAAGTATCCACAAACACACCCATTGGTCAGAGATAAAGAGGATGCTAATGTGTTACAGTGTCCAGCTGTCGTCACAGCAATTATTACAAGCACATGATGCAGGTGCTAATGTGTCGCTAATGTGTTATAGACAGTTATAGACCCTTGTGTGGTCACAACAATTATTACAAGCACACCTATTGGTCAGAGATAATGGAGGTGCTAATATGTCGCTAATGTGTTATAGACGGTTATAGACCATTGTGTCCAGCTGTGGTCACAGCAATTATTACAAGCACACCTATTCGGTCAGAGATAATGGAGGTGCTAATATGTCTATTAAGCTCATTACTTTCAATAGAGCGAACATGGTTCGTTTGGAGCATTTGTTTTAAAAAAGTAGTATTTTCTTCTTCTGGTTTGCTGCATTTAAAAAAAAAAAGTTATTACTTTACATCACGTTCGTTTCAGATGTGTAGTGACTGGAATTCAGACTTCCCAAAGCCTACGTGCTTCCAATAAAACATTTTTATTTAAAAAAAATCGATAGGTATACAGAACAGTGCAGTAGGCAATTTAAAGCAGATTGTGTCCCCAAATCTGCGTAGTGTGCACATCAGTCTTTCAGCAGGAGATCCTTCGGCCCTGGGCATTTTTCGCAGTCTGCAATGCAGTCACATGCCAGTCGGTCCTCCCTTTAGTGCTATGACCTGCTCGATGACTCTGTCCAAGTGGTCAATGTATCTGTTGCAGGCCTCTTTGGTGAGCTTATGTTTCCAAAATGACTCTATCGCGGAGATCAGTTCCTCTCTGCTCTTGGGTTTGGCCTCACAGCGAATGTAACGTTTCATTGAAGCCCAGACTAACTCGATCGGGTTCAGATCCGGCGACCTGCAATAAAAAAATAAAATAAAAAAATAAATGGACAACTCAGCACTGTTAACATATTTTCTACTATTTGTTTATCCAGAATATTTATTTAGACAATGTTAATAAATGACGTACTCTGCTGGTGTTTTCACCCAGTTGATCCCCTCACTCTGAATGCAGGCTCTGACACTGGCTGCAGTGTGTTTGGGATCATTGTCTGAAAAAATGGACAGCAAAGGACAATTTAACAATCAAACAATCAGTAGTGGCCTAATCATCATCACGCTGCTTTTATTGTAGGCTAAGCATGGCAAGGATTGTTACGGAAAAAAAGACTGATAGCCAACCTTGGAAGAATCTGTGTGTGGACATGAGGAACTGTTCTCTCAGATATGGACTGGCCACTTTTTTGATGATCTCTTCCTCGTAAAAGTGTCGATCCATAATACCTGCGGGTTAAAGAATGTGTTTTATTGTAACATTTTATTTTGCATAGGCTTTATATTCTTTATTATCAACACTTAATGTAGGCTTTAAACTCTTCATCACTCACCATCGAAAATGACGAGCGGGCCGGGGCCACAACGTGAAATTCCGCCCCAGACGTGCAGTTTGACCGGGTGTTTCACTCTAGGCTTTGCCGCGCCCGTGAAGTTGGTCTTTCTCCAGCACTGCAATGCAAAACGTTCCAGTGCCACAGTTGACTCGTCGGTGAAGAGAACATCATCGAACTTCTCACCAACAGCCTGCCATTCTTGTGCTTGTTTTAGACGCAACTCTTTGTTTTTGTCCCGAGTCATTGGAACAAATCTGTAACCAGAATATGTACATCAAAATGTTACTATAAAAATATTAAAATAAATAAATAAAAATGAATTGAATTGAATGAAATACATTGAATGAAATAAATAGTGTTACCTGGGTTTCCCAAAAGTCCAGCCAAGATGACGAACTGCCTTCCTCACTGAGCATAAACTGATGTTTATGTTGTGCCTTTTTAGGAGAAGCGCTTTCACTTTTCTTGCAGGTAATTCGTCGTCTGTTTTCAGGATGGAGTCCGTTATTTCCATCACCTGACTGGTAGAGAGACATTGTTTCAATACATAGTTTGGTACTCATAGCATATTGTTATTAATGCTCATACATTTAAAGAACAAAAAAAAAAAAGGCTATACCTCGTGAGTTTATACGGCTTCCGGTTCTTCTTCTCCACAACAGCATGCTGGTAATGACGCCGGATAGTGCCAAAGGAAGCTGTAACTCCAATCATCTCCAGATGTTTGGCAATAGCGCGTGTCGCCCAACCTTTCTTCCGCAGGCTCTTGATGAGGTCACTGGTTTTCAAGTTGATCACAGCCATCTCTGATTATCTGAATATCACATTCAGGGTCTGCCTTTTTCTACCCATTGTTGTGGGAGGAGCTTGGTGAGCAGCAATGGGGGAATGAGGACGTGAGTGAACCAAGGCAGGGGTCAAGCTCCGCCCACTGACCACAATGGGTACAAAAGGGTCGAAGCCCCGAGCTACCCCACCAGGCTCTAGATCTCGACCTATCTAGTCTATACCTGCTGCATACTAAGCGACCATGGACACCAGACGTTTCTACAGAGGGACAGAAAGACCAAAACCCTCTTCCAAAGCTACCAGGAGTCTCTTCCCAAGCAACAAAAACTCACCTCCTGCAGCTCAGGGGAAAAAACTGGTAAGTTTTTTAATTAAATAAATGTTAGGCTATTAATGCAAGGTATTTCTTTTTATTTTATTTATTCATAAATCCAGGTTCTAATTTCTTTGCAATGTTTCTGTGTTACAGACGACTGCAGTTAAACGTCAGCCAGCATCATCTTTGGAGCCACGCACCAAAGCGCCAGCTAAGCGTCTCATCTCCAAAAAGGCGGTAAGTGTTATTGCGCAAACTATACAGTACATGTGTATAATACTATAAGTCTATAGGCATGGCTGCTTATCTGACTCATGACTCATGACTTATCTCTATTTCAAATTACAGGCAGCTGTTACAAAGGTGCTTAAGTGCAATGACGAGCGGGGTGGCGATAAAACCAGGGTGGTGCACTTGGAAAACCTTCTGGCCCAGAGGACGGCGGAGCTTGCCGCAGAGAAACAGAGAGTAGCGCCACTGCTTGCGGATAAAGACGCCGCGATTGCAAGTCTGAAAGCTGACCTGGAAGCCATGAGAGCGCAGAACGAAAGCCTCAGACAGGAAAACAACAGCCTCAAGGAAACCAATCACTCTGAGTGCCAGAGAGAGGGAGCCATTGTGGAAGAGGTGAGAGCAGGGTTTGGACAACTGCAAGCTGCTCTTGAACAGAGAACCCAGGTCTTCGCTACGCCTGTGAGACCAATCCCCAGATTCGCCTCTACTCCAGAATCCTCACAGGCACAGATGTCTCCGTTGGCTCTTTCCTTGACCACCATGGACGACAGCGTCCAGATTTGCCGCCAGCACCCAGACGTGAGCTTGCGTATGGTCGCACCAGAGGAACATGCCCGACTCCACCAACAGAGCTACGGCCAAGTGGGCCGATATGGATGCCTGCTCTTCAGAAGGATCATCTCTGAGGACAACTATAAAGCCTGGAGTAAAACCACAAATTGGGATGGTTCAAGGGGCAAGCAGGAACTGCCACAGAATGTAAAGAACTTTGTGGTGGACAGCCTGAAGAAAAGATTTCCTGGGATGGAAATACATGAACTGAAAGACTGCATTGACAAGATCAATGAGTGTCTCCGCACCCCGAGAAAGTCATCCAAGGGACTCATTTTGCTGTAAATAGCATACAGTAGTCTACTGTACTGTGACATGTTTTTTTTTTTTTTTTAAATAAAACGTTTTGAAGAAAGTAAGGCTACAGATATATATTTTTGGGAAGTCTGAAACAATACCACACATCTTATTAACATGATGTAACGTAATAACTTCATCAAAATCATTCATTATTCATCAAAAAAATGCAGCCTCTAAAACTAGATTGAATAATATTAATTTCTTTTTAAAATCAGAAATATTTGTGTTAAAATGTAGCATAACATCTGACATCATAACAGAAGGCCTACCTAATATCAATAGATGAAAACCAGAAGAAGAAAATACTACTTTTTTTTAAAACAAATGCTCCAAACGAACCATGTTCGCTCTATTGAAAGTAATGAGCTTAATAGACATATTAGCACCTCCATTATCTCTGACCGAATAGGTGTGCTTGTAATAATTGCTGTGACCACAGCTGGACACAATGGTCTATAACCGTCTATAACACATTAGCGACATATTAGCACCTCCATTATCTCTGACCAATAGGTGTGCTTGTAATAATTGTTGTGACCACACAAGGGTCTATAACTGTCTATAACACATTAGCGACACATTAGCACCTGCATCATGTGCTTGTAATATTTGCTGTGACGACAGCTGGACACTGTAACACATTAGCATCCTCTTTATCTCTGACCAATGGGTGTGTTTGTGGATACTTCACTCAAGTACATTGTCAGACAAAAGTCCTGCTCCCCACAGTAGGCTACTTCACACAGCTGTTTGCTTTGAACAGAAAAACCGGTTCCTCACACTTCTCAGTTCATAAGTTTCATAAGCCGGAGGACAAAAATGTACACAGAAGCCGATGGGAAAAAGAGAAGAAATTTCGTTGTGTTTCATGTAGCCTAATAAAATAAAATAAAACACAGATTGAGACCACTTCATGATGTTTAGTTCTTTTTCGTTTCTTTTGGATTTTTGTGCGTACTGAGCCGTTTTGGTCCATGTTTGTAATTTCCCCTTATATTTTCTAAAGTTGCAACAAGCTATCCCGGTTTCAATAATTCCCCCGGTCCCACCCACATCAAATGAAATAAACCAGTAAAACATAGAATAATCTTTCATTTTAAATCAAATATAATGCTCTGCCTGTAGTGCAGCCCAGTAAATAGTCTCAATTCAAGTCTCTCCGGCCATATGGTGCCCACGTGAATGCACAGCTGAGCGGAGCTTCTGCAGCTTCCGTCGTCCTCCCTCCGCTTATTATTGTCCGATCAGTGTCACCTTCACCTTCGTCACCTTCTCAGGCTTCATCAACAAACACTGTGGACCAAGTGCACCATCTCATAAAGTGCAACTTCTGCTCTGCCGGTGAGCAAGGGAAGTTTACTTTGAAAAATGCGAGGAAAAAATGAATTAACCTGATTAGGACGTGTTAATAGCCTTTCAGCTTTGGTGATATGCCTTTAGTTATTATCAATTCCAGTTGTTTTACAGTTGTTACAGTTGTTTCACCTGGAGATGACGTAGCCTACACACCCACAGACAGGTGATGAACCGGACTACAGCGGCGAGAGATTTATGACGTTACGTAATTCAATAATCAATATTAACGAGGGCGAGTAGGCCTATGGTGTCTGCTTATTTCCAGCATGTCACTGTCTGTTTACAGAATCAACATCTAGCTTATTCCTAAAGTTTGTGAAGTGTGGAGCGGTCGAGCGGACCTGCTGACAGATGTGCAGCTGACAGTGACAGACATCTCTACCAGCTGATCCTCCCTCACTCACGTCCTGAGGACGGGACAAAAGTCTCCTGGATATTATTTTTTCTTTTCCTTTATTCATTTCTAACTGGCTCGTTTTGCCAGTAAAAACCATAACTTGTGAGAAAAAGAAGAGACGCGCGAAAACAACAAAATGGAAACATTGTAGCCTAATAACTCATGTGACCACAGCTGGACGAGTGGTCTGTGTGGTCTACATGAAGCGAGCACAGTCACGGACTGAGACAAAGTTATTTAGCTACATAAAGTCCAAACGTCAGCAGGCGTTGACCTTAAGCATTGTTCCTATTATTAAAACATGAATGACAAGAATAAGAGGTGAAAAGTAGCTGCTGCAGACTGATGCGCCACAGACCTGAGTGCTCATAAACTGTTACTTCGGCTTTTACAAAGGCTGATTTTCTGCTTGATCCATGATGATTAATTTACCTACAGAAAAACTAAATGCATAGTAAAAGTAATATTACTAATATTTTAGAGATCTCAAATTCACAAATGGTGTTTCTATTATTAAAATTCTGATTAAAAATTGGGTCAGGTCGGACCACGGGGTTCTTTTATTTATCTTTTTTTTTTTTTTTTTGCCGTGGTCCAGCCGAGAGACTGCTCGTGAGTCCGGCTGCATCAGGTCCAGGCTTCAACACCTGGATCGGACCGGGTCGGGTCGTTGAGAACCTAGCAGTTTATAGAAACTGCTCAAACGGGCTTTAAGAGGTGTATTCACAACATTTTATTTGCTCAAACATGCAGCCAGACCAGCACAGCTTTTTTTTTTTGAGAAGTTACGGTAGGCATGATGGTCTGGGAAACGCTGGCATGGGGGGGGATTACGTATTATGCTGTTATTACGCACGCTACAATATGACTATTGCACTGACAGTGAGTATGTAAATCTGTGCCCCGTAACAACCCAAACTCCATGACCCCCCCACCTCTAAAATGAATCCGGCGCCGCTGACACACACCCTCCAAAAAAAAAAAAACCATTGGCAGAAGTCCGGGCCGTGAGAACCGGCAGCCTACCTCTCGTATGGATAATCACCTTGATAATCCAACGGATTTGATCTGGAATATATATGTGTTTTCATAATGCCTATCATAAAGTGGATACAATCACCGCAACTCTGTCCGGAGCTTCGCTACTTTTATTTCCTTATACTGTACTTGGAAATAAGATGCGTTCCGTGGTCCAAGGCGATTTTCATACACACACCCAGCCTCGCTTTCAATAAAACACACACACACCTCCTTCGATGTGAACTCGCACAGAGCATGAAGCTGAGTTGATCTCCTTCGCAGTACAGGCCGGCTGGCTGACGGTGTCACCGGTCTCATTATCACTGGCTGTTTGTGTTTTCTGTCAAAACATGGATGAAACCTATCAACTTTGTAGCATATTTCTATCGAGGGGATGTTATTTCAGGATATCGAGGGGATGTTATTTCAGGATATCCTCACTGCTCCGTGCTGCTGTCTTATAGAGGCGTCCTGCTGCTCACAGATGCCACCTGGCGGTTGTTTGGGCACATTGCAGCTTCTGGTGAAAACACAATTACTCCTCCACAAAAAATCCGCGTGAGTCTCCCGTGACTCTCGCGTGAATCTCGCGTGAAATCGTCCAAATGAAACTAGTACCCACTGTATAGAAACCATATGTTTACAGGTGATTAAGGCTCAAAATGTAATAATTAGAGTATACTTAAAGCCCCTGTACAGACTTATCATTTAGTGTTGATTTTGACGGCCCCTGTGGACGAAAGCGGTGGTGTTTTGCCGGAATGAAGACTGCATTTCCCACTGTCGTGAAGACGTTTTGTCTGGCCGGCGAGTGTCGATTTGTTTTGGAAACGTCGGAAAAGAGACGGGACTTGCTTTGAAAACTTTTTTTTCTTTTAGCAGCTATCTGCAGCGTGCGTAGTAATGTATCTATTCGTATCGTTTCGTCAGTGGTCCGACCCGACCATGCCTTCCAGAGGTACAGAATTAGACTACTTAGAAATAGCGTATCTTCACACTGATGGGCTCATTTGTTGTTGTAGGTAACAGAGACACATCAGCAGAAACCAGAGACTTTTGCATATCCAGTTAAAAGCTCCGTACAGGCGCTTTAAAGATGTGGCTATGACAGGCGGGTGAGCGAATGTTTGCTATAACCTGACACGCACCGAGGTAGCTAGCTCTTCTGTTTCAATTAGCTAGTAGTTATGGGCGGGGTCAAGCGTTGCCAAGATGGCGACGGTAGAGCAGCACACTCTCTAGCTGTATTTGAAACAGTACCTATACTGCTAATACGTACTGATTTGGCAAAACAGCTTTTCACCTGTTTTACCGCTACCGCTGCCGGTTGCTGCGAAATGCATTCTGGGAAACTTGTATATTGTATATACTGTGGTGTGAATGGCATCAGTCTGCTGAAACAGCATACTGAATCCCACATTCAGTATGACTAACCTTGTCACCATGACCCCCTTGCTCCTTGCACTTTTGTTTTAACCTCTATTGTAACATGGCCCTATTTATTATAATGTAATATTGTAATGTATTTTGTATTTTATAATGTTGACGACGTGTGCTGCTGCCCTCTTGGCCAGGTCACCCTTGAAAATGAGATCTCGATCTCAACGGGTCTTTTTACCTGGTTAAATAAAGGCTAAATAAAAAATAAAAATGCAGTATAAAGTAATGAAGTATGTAGTAGGCAGTACAGGAGTATGCGGTTTCGAAAACGGCCTCTGTCTGCTACCGAGGCTACATCTTGATTTATCTATGTTTGAGTGGAGCTTTATCCTGCTCCATCTAGCCATTATCAGATGGTAAACTGACTTCCCCAGGTTTTGTGAGACCCTTTTCAGGACCACACACCAAACACACACTAACTTCTGCTCACTGTGTGTCACTGTGAGTGAATGATAACCTGTTAACACAATTACTTTGGCAGTCAGACTGGACAGCAATAGTCTTCTTCAGTCTCTAGAGAAGGAAAACTTTCCCATCATCATTCTGTAACACAGACTCTACCAAAGTGAATGACAGAGTATAAACACTCGATCTTTAGCTCGTATAATTAAATCACTGTGGCCTTAATGATGTGACACACGCCACTGGTCTGAACTGTAAATTAGCACCAACGATGAGAACTCCACGCATGGCGACACACAAGTGTGAATGGCCGAAGACGCAGAAGAGCTCTGTGAAAAACGATGGAAACGTCCTCATTGATGAACGATAATGCTCCGTGGACAGTAAACACCACGTGCCGCCCTCCAGCTGTGTCAGAGCATCACAGATATGAATGATTGTTCCGCTGCCCTGCAAAATTGTTTTCAACGTTGTCCATTATTAACAGAAAAGAGAAAAATTCACAACATGTGCAGTCAGAGAAACACACTGCAAATCCAGTCCTACAACAAACATGACTGTGACAAAAGGAGGGAAATGCTCACAGCTGAAGATGAAATTAATCACATTTAGAGAAAGTTCTAAAACTATTTTATTGCTCAAATACACGTCTGTACTCCTGCAGTGCCTCATGTTTTAGTTAATTTATGAGCTTTCTGATGTTGATGTCCTGTATATGTAGCTATTTGATTAGCTTTCAATGTTTCTGTCAAGGCTTGTCAGAACTGAGGATAGATAACAGATTTTTAACATCTAAACGTCTGAATGCACAACTAAATTCCGCTTTAAAATTGTCTTGTGTGTCGAGAAAAACCCCACCATTTTTGTCACTGTATATTTACAGTGTGTGTGGTCCTTAAATCGTCCAAGTGGTCCTTTGTTCGGATCAGTAATACAGTACAGCTATCTACCTCTAAAGCTAGCATGTTAAGTGGTTTTTAATTAGATTTTTGTTTCTGCAAGATGTAAAGTAAAATTTGGCAGCATGGACAAGAATACAATCTGTTAGGATCTATAAAAAAAAGCTCAGTGTTTCCTCCTGAAGCTACTGGAGACTTTAAAACTGGAATGAGGAGGAAATGGAGAAAGAGCTGATGTTTGTGCGGGAGCGAGATGTAGAGAGTGCTCTCAGATCAGACCCAACACAGTGACAGGTCAGCGCTGCCTTTATCCCAGGAGAGAGACGCTGATGCTAAATTGCCTGTCTCCTTTCCCTGCTCTCTCTTTTTCTCCCTCGCTCACCCTCCCCTCTCCGTTCTTTATTTCTCTCTCTTTATCTCCCCCCTCCCTCCCTCACTCTGAGAGGCTAACATCTTAATCATAATTGTGTCGTGAACCATAAACACTCATACGCTTGGCTGTGGAAGCAGCCGCGGGGAAAGTAATGGTGCTGAATAATAACAACTATAACTTTATTTGCAGAACCTTCCTCTAAGAACTTTTAGGCTTGTTTGTGTTTACACACAATCAAGAACAAAGGGACTACACTTAACAAAATAAAACTACAGGATTACACTTGTTTTTTTTCTTCACAGATTTCCTGAAAACAAAATCCTCTTTGACTATCTAAGTTTTAGCCACGCTTTACACAAATACAGGTTTCAGTGGTGCTTTCACTGTCCCTGTGTAAACATCACAAACAGGCCCTAGTGTAGACTGGTAGTAATCAGTCTCAATAAATTAGTAATAATAGATTTAATATATTTTAATGATAGATTCCTATGAGTTTTCTATAAGACTCTAAGCTCAGAAAATCACTGTTTGATCTTATCCAAGACTAAAACTAGAGAATCAAATAATTTATTATCTCATAATGTTTTTAACATTAGTCTTTAACCTTCACTTGTATTTATATTATCTATTCCTAAATGGACTACAATACTAATCTGCAATTGATTACTACACAAAATGACAGAGAATTAACTGGTCTGTCTTGTCTTTATATGGTCAGACCAACCAATCACATACTTGAATAGACTTTGATCATTTGAATGTATAGCTTTTACGATTGGTCAAATCGAAAGGGACTACAAATAGCAGGACAATTTGTTGAGGCAGAGCTGGACCCCTAAGAGAACATGACTCACTGAAAAGTTTAACTTTGGCATCAGCTAAATGTAAAATAAATATCATGAGCTCTTCTAAAACTGCAATAGAGTAGAATAAGATGCTTAGATCTGAGGAGAGGGGGGATGTTTCAGTGTAAGACACAGACGTGTGGTTGCAGTGATCCACGGAGCTGGTGTCAGAAATATTTCAGTAAATTTCTCAGGAGTGAGTGAGTCAGACAGAGACAGTGGACAGACGAAGGCCGAGGAACGTCTGCTGAACTATAATGCTGCACTTTTAATCCGTCCCCATGAGAAACTGGTGAGTAACACAGTCACATTTACCCACTCTCTAGCCTGTGGGCATCGTAATGGAAGTAACACTGGAACCTGACACAGAGGACTCTACTGATGCAGACTGTTATTATAACACAGGGTGGAAGACAACAACTTCATCGCATCCATCTTTAATCTTTAAACTAAAGTTTAGTTTATGTGAAACTAAAGTTTTATCCGTCTCTGTTTTTTTCTAAATTAAATCAAGAGGAGAAATAATCAATAAATACAATCAAGATTAGAAAACTGTTGATGTTCAGCAGCTGCCTCTAGAATCTCTTAACAAATCAGTTACTGCAGGAATGGTAAAATGGAAAATTTCAGTGGTTTTGAAACCGTGACTTTTTCATACCGTAGCCAGGTAACCAGCCCAAGCCTATACCATCCTGATTTTTTTGACTGTATTTAAGAGCCGTCTGTCTCGTTTTTATTGACACTCCAGGAGTTTTCCGATTTTATTGTAAGATGCTGAAGCAGAGGATGCTGAAGCAACGGGAACTATTGGTGTCTAGTTCCCGTTGCAAAATTATGAACAGTTCATCCACTGCTTTTTAGACTCTCTGAACACCACAATATCTGCCCTGTGATGAATGTGCTGGTTGAATCAAGACCAGGCTCTTTACACTGATTTGTGTGATTTACACGTGAAGAAGCTCCAGTTAGGTGAATCCGTAGTAAAAGTTTATCTCTGTGCTTTTAAATAAAAGTTGTTGGGTGCCTCGGTCTCAGTCATTTCCCAGTGTTTCCTTGGTATTACACACAGATTGACTGTGATCCAGAAAATATCAGACACCTACTGGCTTAGCCGCCCATCCTTTACTGGGATCCCTCTGCCGATTGGACGAGTCTGTGGGGGATTTTTCAGAGGAAGATTGCGGATTTTCTGTGGCTCAACAAGATGGCACACAACCACTCTTTCCAAAACCCACAGTAAATAAATATTAATCTGACAGCCTGAGGCTGCTTCCTGCACACAGATCCCTGGAAGCTCGGCAGTGGCGTTTGCTGTGGGCTTCTTCTGAGCTCAGCAGGGGTCTCCACCAACAAAAAAATCTCTCTGGCTGAAAATCAGGGATCTGTTTATCCATAATCCCTCATAGAAGATCATAATCCAGGGTCCAAAGTAGACCACTTCACCAATAGGAAAGTGGCCTCAGACCTTTGGCAAATGAGGCTACTGTAGCATTACTGTAGGATGTTCTACTGCCGATATTGTTGTTATGCAAAACAGGGACATCAGGGACGCTTTACTTCTTTAAGCTAACTTTAATCATAACGTGTGCTTGGCGACCAGGCAACAGTCATCTCTGCTCTGCTCTGTTAAACTAAGAAGGGCTCAAACCAGTCGGTCCCTTGAAGATTTCCACACCAGGGTTCTGAGTTCTTTAATGAAGTTTAGACTACTACCACTGTACACTGACTAAAACTGTTTAATAACACTGGAGCAGATATTTGACAAAAAATAAACTAATTATCTGTAAACACAACTCAGTGTTAATGTAACTGTAACCGTCTGCTGTTGTTAAAGGGACATCATACTACATTTACCATGAGCCTCCATGCGCACTGTGAAAGACGATCAGATACCGTCGTAGTCCCGACCATAAACATCAATTCGGCTGCGTTGTTATGACCGGCCGGGCAGCGTCCACGAAACCAAAAGTAAGGAAATGCTGGTCGGCTCGCCCAGTTTCCACCATTAATTAAAATAACAAAATAGCGATAGAGACAAAACGATATGGAGCCATTAACAAGTGTGGGTAGCGTAGATTCAACCACATTAAGGTGAGACTTTTTTATAACCAAATACAAACTCCTCGTTGTCCCTTTAAGTGTTGTTCATTTGATGTCCAAACACTGTGTCTAAATTTAGCCACTACTTCCAGCTGTTCACCACTGGTCAATAACAACCATCATGTATCATACAAACTGAAGATAAAAACAGTAAACAGAGAATCTGCTACATGTTAAGCACAGAACTGTATGTGACTCAATGACTTCAGCTACAGTCTAAAAAGGTGAACAGAGGGGAGCATCGAAGACGCCATCCACCACTGGTGGAATGTAAAAGTGTGTTCTCCATCCTCACTACAATCAGTCACCATGGTAACAAAGTGAGGCATTTATAATTACAGGCCAGTTGGTTCTAGATCCATAAACAGAAGAAAGAACCTGAGCGGAAAGTTGCAAAGTATTGAACAATATCGGTTCCCTGTTCCTGCAGCGTGAAAGCTCATTTCATTTATTTTTCAAGAGTGCTATTTTTGAAGAGCACTTTTACCCTGAGTGCCTCATACTGACACAAGTCCTTTGGCTTTAAAAAGCCCTGCTGAACCTGCAGGGCTCCTACAGTTACAGTGATGATGGTCTCTCACAGTTAAAGGGATTTTGAGATCCACAAATCTAAAGGAAACAACATGAAGAACCTAAAATGGTCTCAAATGAAAACAAACAACTAATAACTAGCAAATTAGTTACTTATTTAAACGTGACAGCACAGATCTGATTACTTTCACCACAACCCTATCCTACAACCACAGCAGGTGTTAGTGCATCATTAAACAAGGCAGTGGAAGCAGCTGATCAAGGATTTATGTGTCATTCTGGATGTTCCTGCTCTAGAGGCCGACTGGGGAGACATCGTATCGGACAGGTGGACCAACAGACTCTCTCATTAACATATTCCCTCAGAGTAAGATCACAGAGAGATTCTCTCGTCATCATATCAGTGTGTTTTTTCCTGTAATGTGTAATTTCATCAGGGAACATTTCCTCACCGATAGCGGTTTAGACTTCTCTGCATTTCGAAGACAGTTTCCGATAAACATCTAAACACAGGTGCTCAGCTGCAACTGTCCATCTTCTCTGATGTACACTGAATGCTCATCTGTATGCGTGCCGCTGCATTGTTCGCGAGTCTGCCGCTATTTAGAACAACAGTTTTTATGGTAAGCGCCAATCGGTCATGCAGTACTCTCTCAGGGACAGGATGGAGTTTGAAAAGAAAAAAGAAAAAAAAGCACAAAGAAGACAGATAAGTATACGGAGAAAGAAACGGAGAAATGAGAGACAAAAGTGAAAGAGACAGAGCGATAAACTGAGAAAGAGGGAGAGGCTGAAATACTTCGCAGGAAAGTTATAGAATTAAAAGAAAACAAAAGGAATGGCAGGGAGAGGAGGGGAGGGAGGGAAGCATGGGAGGAGAAACCAATGAAAGAGACAAAGAGGGAGATAAAGAGATAGAGGTAGAGGACAGAGAGCGAGATCAGTGTGCTACAGACGAAAGTGGAGAAACAAAGAGGCTTTAACCTTGAAACCGAAGTAGAAAATAAGAGACAGTTAAATGATAAGTTCACTTGCTCTCAAAATGTATCTCAACAATATATAATATTTATTTTTCTTATCCACTTGTGGCATTGAAAGTTAGTTAACATTGACAGCTGTTTATGCTAATTTAAGGTACAATTTTGAACAGATAAAAGTATGCATGTTTAATTCACGCTTAATGATAAACAATTTTAATGGACTGGTAGCATTACTTTGAACTAAAACTAGCGTTAACTAATTATCCACACGCTCTGTCCTGGATCAATCACCCCACTGTCCCTAGAAATGATGCTTCACGCATCATGACTGAGGTGTGCGTCCTCTCTGATGAGCAGTACTCTCTGTACAGGTCTCTGTCAAGTCAATGGGCAACAAGTCAAGAGCTATGACAGGTAGGAACAGCTGTACCATTATAACATCCAGGACAGAACATGTTAGGTCATAAACCTACAGTACATGCAGCTACATGGCCCTCAACCTCAGCAGTGTTGCAGAATACACATTTGGACAAGGAGACATTACAGTGACAACTTCATATCTTGTGGATTTAATATAATAATAATAATAATAATAATAATAACAACACACTTTATTTTATGGGTGCCTTTCTAGTACTCAAGGACACCGTAGTGAATAACGAAAGAGGGAAACAAACAATAAAAACCACAAGAAATACACAAGGTTGATATTAAGATGGGAAATAAATTAATCCATAAACTGATGGATCAGAAGCTTCATCGGCATTGACGACTTGAAAATCACAATCACTGCACAGGATATGTAGTTGCACCTCTTCTGTCATATCAACTGCAGATAACAAACTACCCCCCCTTGAACACACACACAAACACACACCACACCCGACTTGCCACACTTTCCTCTTAATTGGCACTAAAACATGACAAACACCTTGCCAATTAACACAATGCTTGAAATCCTGGCTGTAATCAGCCTCAGAGTCATGTAAACAGCAAATTAAAGTTGAAATGCCTCAACTGTTTACTTTAACTGCAGTTAATGGCTTGATCCAGACAACAGATGCCAACTTGTTGCTTTAAAATGTTTCCTGCTGTTTGAGATCATGGAAAGAAAAGGGTTTGTGGTTGGTCCACAGTGTTTGGCATCTTGTATCTCACCATGGCATCATGTTCAAGTCCATTCCAGAAACTGAGCCCAGAAACATGAGCCTCTTGCATTTTGTCTGTTTTTGAAGTGTTCATTTTTTTTTAAATATTTTTTGTATATTTATATTTATATTTTTGTCTTCATTTTCTTTTCTTTTCTCTTCTTTTTTTTTAACCTTTATCTACTTCCTATTCTCTATTCTTAGAGGAACTGTAATGTAATCGATTTGCCCCTGGAGATCAATAAAGTACTCTGAATCTGAATCTGGTGTGTTTTGGGCTTTATGATGAAATATAAATGTCAAGGATGGATTTATTTATCTAAAACCTTGTTTGTAATGGAAGTAAAAAAAACTGGCAAATACACCACTCACAAAAAGTTAGGGATATTTGACAAGAATATCCCTATAAAAAGTTCATATGATATCTATACTGTATATTTTATGCATAAACCTTTAATTCCCCCCAAATTTCAGTTGCGCAAAGTTAGTTTGTTTGAGCAGTTTTATATGATCTCTGAACAAAATCTGTTGACTAATAAATTACACTCCACGAACTTGGACTGTGAAGCCCGACTGTGTTTTCACAATGTGAGCAACACCATCAATTAGTAGATTGAAAGCAGCAGAACAAGCTTATTTCCATCAAATGCACATTCATCTGGGTGTCAGCAGCGAACCGCAGCTTTCCACCTACTATTATTTGTTGTGTCATGACTAACGGTTTTGTGGTGAAAGGAAAAAAGGAGAGAGTTGATTGCAGACGTCTAAACCTCCACAATGTTTGCTTTCATTACGAGCAATGCTGAGGATAAGGGCGGTGGTGGGGGGGCACTTAGAGAGATTTCAGGGGTATTTTGTTGTGTTAAATACATGATTGATGTGCCACTGCAATCACATAACCCTGCGAGCACAATTAGCCAGGTAATAAAGAAGCTAATTCTGAGAAAATAAAACAAATGACACACTTTCAACAGTTTAGTGACTCAGTTAAAGGCTGAACTGAAGTGAGGATGGGAGAAAAAAAAAAGTTTCTGCACTGATAAATGTCTTCTCTGTTGGTGCATTTTAAAGCAGAAACACTGATTGGACTGTGGAGTCTAATTATTGTTGTCTCTGGGTTTGGCCGAGGTCTGAGGAAGCTGTAAATGATGTGAAATGACAGCAGGGCTCTGCCAGGCCGTCACAGGAAGGAAGACCTTTCCCTCTTAATTGACCTGCCTGGTGGCTATGGATGGGTGTATCACACGTCAATAGAAAATAAATACTAAGAGGACTGTGATGGATGAAGCCCCAGGTGTCCAGTTGCACCTCATTAAATGGTAAATAAAAGAAATAACACACACATACACAAACACACTGTACAGTTGATGAAATTCCAGCCTCTCTGTACCTCTTCTTTATCAAATCGCTCTGCTGCTCTGATGCTTTCGAGGATTAAGGTGAAATTTACCCTGCAGCGAAATGACCACAAACATGGAAATGACTTTGCAGCACGGTGCCAAACCGATACGGGGAGACGTTAGCTTGGCTACGCCCAATTCTTGCTCCAAAGTCTAATCCCCAAATTATCACTCACTCAGCAAATCCTCCTCTCCTCTCCTCTCCTCTCCTCTCCTCTCCTCTCCTCTCCTCTCCTCTCCTCTCCTCTCCTCTCCTCTCCTCTCCTCTCCTCTCCTCTCCTCTCCTCTCCTCCATCACCTCACTTTGCTTCCTCTTTTCACCTCCCTCTTCTCAGACTCATCTGCCTCTCATTTTCCCCTCTCCAGCCCCCCTGGCAGCTTTACCATCTATTTGTATGCGGGAGGGCGGTGAAAATAATAGAAAAGCTGCATGAGAGAAAGACTTTATCTGTAAAATAAATGCCCTGAAAAGATCACAGTTGTTACATTGACTGTCATCATGGCTCAGATTTAAACCGGCTACGTCGAATGAAGGATATATTTGAAAAACAAACCAAAAACTTCTAACTTATCGAACAGAGGTGAGGGAATTGTCTGGAAAACTATGATGATGTATACAGCAATCAAGGACAAACTGTTACTGAGAAGAAGAGCGATCACGCTCCTTCAGGGAAGCAGTGAAGGTTGGAAATGTAGCACAGCACAGCTAAAAGTTACAAGTTAGAACCGCACAGTTTCAACTTTGAAACCAAAACAAAGGCCCATCAAAACTCTCAGTTTAATAGCAGTGTAAGGCCAAGTGCCTTAAAACCACAAACATCAAGGTAACCAGGGGAGAGCTATGCCTTGCAACACAACTGTAAGGCCAGGCCCAGCTGTTGAAGCTGCTGAAGTGAAAATTCTACGTGAGCCAGACCATCTCATATGTAGTGCCGTTTGTGTGGTATGGTATCCCACAATGCATCATGAAAGGTAAATGTATACAATTGAGCAATATATGCCATCTTGTATTGTGCTAGCCCTAAAAGAAAAAAAGAACAGCACAGGGAGAACGTCCTGAGGAGTGTCCCAAAGTGTTAGTGATCAGCTCGTTATTTAGTCCCCTAAAGAGGAGTCAAAGACAGAGTGAGTCCGGCAGCCCCTAAAAACGATGATGTTAATAATTAGTGAGTTTTCAAGGTTCCTTGGTTTTATCCAGTTGTTTCTTTAAGACAGAGACAGAGCTTGTTACAGATCTACCACCACGTTCCAGCTCAAGACAGGTTCACTCCTCTGGTGTTTGTTGACGTTCCACAAAGTGGTTCTGCTAATCTTTTAGCACAAAAATTTTATAAAAAAAATAAAAATAAAATAAAAAGTCAGTGCGTCATTCCTCCCAATTATCCAGACTTTGGGTTGTTATATTGTTGCAGGAAGCTGAAGTACAAGTAAAGACAAGGCACACTGCCAGCTCTTAAATCCAGTCCTGTGAATGGGCAGACATATTGCTTTAAAGCTCTTTTTTGAAGACAATCAGTGTCCTTGTTCACAGTGGCATTAGCACATATTCAGAGGTGCACGACCCTGGAGAAAATGTTTGTGATTTCTAATCCTGACCAACACTTGGTGACTGCAGTGCTCTGAGTCAGAATCATACAGTCTGTGGTTATAATTAATTAATGTCCTTGGTAACTACTGTTAGCCAGAACTTGTTAAATGTCACAGCAAGTAAAATCTTTAAATGTCTCTGTGTTACATTTATTATGGGTTTAATTATTCTCTGTGCTGCAGCTGAAATAAAAGAAGCCATTACTCTAAACCAGCAGCCTTCATAACAACATCTGATGCACTTGGGAGGGCAGGACTTGGGGTGAGATTTTTCTATATGTTTAAAATTAATATCTAGCAGTAGAGGTCATTCTTGGAAAGAAGGTTTTGGAGGAACAATTATAAAGCTGAGCTCTTATCCAGGAAGTTTCCACCTGAGATAATGGTCTAATTGAAGCATGGAAACTACAGGTCATTTTCCCTCTGCACAAAGTAAATAATGGGTTAGTAGCAGTCACAATGTCTTTGATGTTCACCATGACTGAGAGAGGTGAAAAACACCAAAAAGTAGCGCTGTACAATGTTTTCTGCATATCTTATAACATTCATTCCAAGGACCATAGACTTCTCAAGGGAATACAGTATGTCCCTCACTTATCCTTGGAGCTACTGTGCCTTCTGTCTCTGTGCACGTCAACATTACACAGCACAGCTCCTGTGTTTTACATACATCTGAGCTTGAAAAACAGCCAGCTGGAAATTTCCTCCATTAGAACCTCAGTTTTGCTCTGAAGCAACAATGTTTGTGTTTTGGTTTGTTTTACTGTGCACACTAAACCAAAAGATGTATTCTTTAAGGCAAGAAGTCGTCACTATGCAGCCATCTATCTCTGCAACACCTTGGGGCAGTTATTTCATGATAGGACCCGTATGTTGATGAATAAAGACTGAACCATAACTGCATTTGTAGAATTATCAGTGAAATGATGAAATCTGTTCATAAAGTTTAGTGACTGACTTAACACACGTGCAAAGATTTGCTTGTATTAGTGCAACAACACAAGAGACTTCAACTGTTTCCTGTTCAGCTAATAAAGCAGACAGTTGGCTTAAGCTGGACATACTGCACAATCTCAGAAAACTTGTTGGTTAATTCAGTCTCACACTGAACAAATAAATGTTCTACGATGTGAAGCCGAAGCTCAGGAGCTGTTTCTCACACTGTTTTGTTTGAAAAGTCTGAGGCAGAAAACCTTGTCCTGTGTGAGAAACCTCTCCCCTTGTTCATCCATATTTTCCATCGTTGTGTCGCCATGGTGAGAAAAAATGCTCTGACATCGGGGAATAGACTCATGACTCTGCTTTAACTGTACGAGAGCCTGATGCCTGAAGATGATGGGACTACAAGGAGTTGTGTAGCTCAAAAAGCGGGTCAAACATGTGCTAAGATTGTATAGCACAGCTTTAGTGTTGTCTTTTCCTGTGGTGCCTCTCTCTCTTTCTTCCTTGTCTGTTTTCCTCCCTCCCTCTCACTCAAAAGTACCATGTTTTGTTTTTTTATAAAGTTTTAAAACATGTTTTACAGTAATGATAATAAAATGGTTTGTAGAAAATCTTAGGAATGCTATCATCAGAGCCAACTGGTGTCTCCCTCCCGTGCAGCAGAGCTGCTGATGAGATACAAAATGTTGATCAGATGAGAAAGAGTGTGAGTTTAAAGTGCCAAACTGCTGCTTCTAAGTGTGTGTTAGAGAGGAGAAACCCTCCAGACACAGTGGGCAAACAACAGACAGACTCTTCAGCACTGGCTTTCAGAGACTCTGTAACTAAATTTGCACTTGTGTTGGAATGTTGTCCTGCGTTGCTCAGCGAGTGAAACACAACCAGGGACACACAGTCATAGACCACGGTCAGACCTGCACCAGCGACAAAGAGCCACATGAAAGCAGCAGCAAATTGAAGCTGAGTTGCCACCTGTGCGGTCTTTGTAAAACCAAGGACCTCCACAACTTTGAAACAGGTTTCAAAGCCTTTTTTTAATATTTAGAAACCCACAAAGAAAAATAAATAAATAAAAGATGCCAGCTGCCATCCCCCCGCAGTTCTACACCCAGACACAAGTACACACACACACACACACATAACACAGGCAGTTCTTGGCTGAACTATTAGCACAAATCCACACAAAAAAATTGGATATATGAGGAAGAAGAAGTCCACTGACTTACCTCCAAGTCAGAAACACCCTAACATATTACACGTTTTACATGAATGGACCAACACATGCATTTGCAGCAAACAGAAACACTTTTTCTCCTCTGAAAAGATCTGTGGCAAAGTTTCCTGTCACAGCCAGGAGGTGCAGACTGATTACTGAATGTATGCCCGCAGACGCCTGAGATGTCCTGTCAAAACACTCCAACACTCATTATTTTGAGGTTCATTAGAAAATATAAAAATCAATAATTCATCCAACTGTCTATCATGATAAGGCTGAGTATCCACAGTTATGGAAGCAGCTCGTTTAGCTACATACATACTCACAGTGACAGTGTTAATGTGCAAGCATCATGTCAAGAACAATTATGGTGATGTCAGTGTCATGAGAAGAAAAGGTCAGTATATATTGGACCATTTCTGAGAAGTATGACCACAACAGGGTTCCATTTGACCATTTCAAATGGACATGAGACTCTATTTATCTGTGCACGCAAGCACGTTGATATGTTGGATTGACCAAAAACAATGCAATCAATATGTATGTGGAAACGCATGTTGATCCAAGTTGACGTTAATGAGGTCTGAACAGAGCCTATGTGTGTGTTAGCACTAGAACTGCAGGCCGACAGTAAAAGCACACACCAAGAGACAGAGAGTCGAGGTCATGGACGGGCTGTGGGGGTGTTGGGCAGTCGGCGGCATAACTGCAGCTCTGTAACTGTTCCTAATATAACTGTGTGGAGCGACAGCTGCTGCATGTCCTGGAGCAGGTGGGCTGTGTCACAGTGGGAGGGGAAACAACTCAGGAGTTTCCTGGTGGTGAGAGCCACTTTCGACAAATGTAATCAACGTATGAATAAGTGCAGAGAGCATTAGCCGCTGACTTTGTTTATCTCTTCCAGTCTGCTTTTGATTCTAATTGAGAAGTTTTTCCTATCCTTGTCTGAACTCTGGTTTCAGTAGAACTAATACTATGAATAATATGTTTAAAAAAGCATAAAATATATATTAAATTGCGAGAACTGCAACACCTTGTCTACATCCAAGGACTGAATCAAGGTTGCATACCATTGGATTTAGGTGCCGCATAAGGCAGAATCAGCAATACTAGCAGCCAATCATTGTAGCAGATTGTGAATAAATTTTAATGTATCAATATGTTAATGATCCACAAGCTTGTTTCAGGTGAAGTTGTGATAAAAAAAAAGGTCACCACTGTGCTTCTATCTAACACTGGTCTAATACTTCCACTTCAAGAGGTGCTGTTGCATGGAGTGGTGATTTTATGATGCAACCCATACACTGCTTCACTATTTATGTCAGCTTCAAATAGAAGAAGTAACTTTGTTTTAAAACGAAACTTTAAAGGTCACATATCATATAAAGGTAGATGTTTTTTGGATTATAAAGCATGTCTATGATCTATATTAATACTGTGAAAGTATCAAAGCCTCACTCCACAGAGGAATGCACACAGCCTAGCCTGTATTCATAAACTGAGCCTTAAAACCAGCCATCAGGATATCTGGAACTTTGTGATGTCACAACAGAAGTAGTGACAAAGCCCCACCAACCTGGACTCACCATGAAACTTTAAAGGGTTTGGTTTCTCCAAATGTTTACCCTTAAAGCTCCAGAGAGAAGCCTGGGAGAGGAAGGGGAAACTACAAAGTGTATAGTTGAAATTGCAAATGTTTCTTCTTATAGATCATTAAAAGGGTAAAATCTAAGACTTTAAATTGCAATTTAAATACCAACAGGTCTTTGTCTAATTAGCTCTCAGATGAGTTCTCAATCACTGCAGATTGAGGCATCTTAAAAAGTTGTGATGAGTAAATTTCTTGTCTGTGACCTTCCCCAGCAAGAGAGGATGGAAGCAAACCTGATGCATCTCAATAAGTGTAATCAACTCAGGCCAGACCTCCATCTCGTCATGTTCATGAAGGTCTGCAGAAAATCTAAGTCCAAAAAATTGGAATAATGAGACCTTTGCAAATCCTGAGGCAGCAATTTTGAGTTTTGAGGGTATTTTTTAAAAGCCAGCGCTCATTGGTTTTCTGTCTGGATATAAACAAGCTCACTCCAGTGAAACTTAAAAAGTTACTGAACTTTGAACTGAACAAATGAATCAACAGATTATATGCTGCAGGAGTCATTTCAAACTTTGACAAGTTCCTGTTGAGTGAATGTACTTTTACTTCCATGGTGGATACTAGTCATTACTGGAATCATTTGTAAGCTGACCACATCCTCGTTCCTCTTGACTTCACACTCACTTTGATTGAACTATACTTGATTTGGACCAGGCTTGTATGTCGAACCTAAATATATAAATATATATCTTATAAAAAATGTTTTGCCCTTTTTCGACGACACTATTGGACCAAGTTTCTTATGATTCTTTCTATGTAGACAAAATTTAACACTTGAGAAGTTAGGCTTCTCTTCTTGAATGTTTCAGGGATTTTGTGAATTGGTTTTGCTGTTTAGTGGAATTCAGGTATTAGTTTCAAACACTCTCAGACAACAGCCTTAGTCCTTAGTTGGACTCGTCCCAAAAGACCAAAAACTCCAATCCAGACCTGAGCCTTAACCCGAACTTGTCCTAGTAGATTTAAAAAGAAGAAATTACTTATGCCCTGTGTGCTACACAGATACGGAAGACCTCCCCACCTTCCTTGAAACCTAACACACCCCTTCACCACAACTGAGCCAGCCTCTGGCTCCTCCTACCCTGAACAGAGTCAGACTCTGTTGAGCCCCAACAGTAGGCTGCAGCCCATCCACACTCGGCTTCTTGTTACTTATTTATAGCAGCGCGTTTCCCAGAGGGACAAAGTAATTGAAACCAAATGTGTTGCCGGGACTGATACGGGGAAGTTGTGGCGGTCAGCCCACCCACCCATCCTCCCTCTCTTCTCCTCTCTATACACAAACTCTGTGAATAGAGAGAGCGGTGGAGCCTGAGAAATCACTTTTCCTGCTATTTCATTTCTGAGAGAAGAAGAAAAGAGAAGTTCCTGAGCTTGATTTCTTCTTCACAACTTTTTGGTTCACAGCAAATAAATTCAGTTAACTGCTTCATTCTCAGGGGCTTTGCACGTGTAAGCGGTAAAAATGTGTTTACTTTTTTTTCTTTCCTAAAACTCCTGAGGACAGATCGGGACAATACATAAATAAATAAATAAAACATTCTTTCATTAAAAAAAACAAGCAAAGGAAGAGGCTCCTGTTTTTTTGTTTTTTTACAGGAATAAAGTAGCAGTGGTCGAAGCTCAACCCACCTCCCCGCCCACTGCAGCCACACCAACACCATAATGAGCAGTCCAAACAAACTTACCATGTTTCCTCTTTTCCTTTCTCTTCCTCTTGTCCCCTCGTTATTAACTTCCTCTACTTCCCTCTCTCTCTCTCTGGGCTCCAAACAGGGTTGTCGTGTGTCACTGTGATAAAACTGGGATTGAGTTTCTGCTAAGTAGCTGCATGAGGCCTTCACTGACCAACTCAAAGTCAGGCCGCCACCTCTCTCTGTGTCTCCCCTCCCTGCTGCCTTGCTCTCTTGTCAGCTTTTCCAATAACAAAGTGCTCCCCGCCTCTTTTGGCCGTGTCCCTGAGTTGTTTCTGGCCGCTTGGTGGACTCCTGTGACCCGTCTGTCTCCCTCCTTTCTCTCTTTCTCTTTTTTTCTCTGCTGTGGAGAAAGTCTTGTTGCTCCAGCCCCTCTGTCTCTCTCTCTCTCTCACTCACTTGCAGCCTTGCCTTCCTTTCCACATTTAGAAGCAGAGACACATGTGGGCTTCTGGTTTGAAGTTTAAAGAGGCGGGACTTGTATGGAAAGTGTTGTGTTGTCATGACGACATCTCCTTTTTCCAGCAGTTTGAGCCCTGCCCTTCCTGTGCTGTATGAGCGAATTTACTGGGATGGGTAAGTATTTTATTTTTCCATGTGTGTAGTTTGTGTTGTGAAATACTGTATATCACACAAATGGACAAAAGAACTGGATCTTACGTTGGAATAAGTGCTGCTATTGTCTCAAGTTTAACAGTCTCACAGATTTAATAATAAAAGCAATAAAAATCTGATTAATCAATGATTATGCGTAACTTTGTTAGTTATGCTAAAAAAATATAATCATTTGTTTTTTCCTGAGACTTATTACCTTGTAAAGAGTCTTGAGACAATACTTATTATGAATTGGCGCTCTACATAAAACTGAATTGAATAGAATACTAACAACTTGAATCACTTGCAATTAACACAGGAAACGTATTTAATTTTCGATTTTTTTTTCATGTTAAAGCAGAAGTGAGTGATCCGGTCGTTTTCGCTAATGCTGCGTTCCAGGCAGGCTTTTGAAATCATAAATTACAGCTTCAAGTCACAACTTACGACTTTGTAGCGTTCCAGGCAACCCACTCGTGTTTTTCCGACCTGTTTTACCGGTGAAAGTCACTATAACGGCCACTCGTAACTTCCGACCCGTGAAATCGTACCAGTACGTCTTTTTGTACAGTCTATGTACCAGATCGAACTGATACGACTTCACAGGTCGGAAAAAAACGAGTTTCCTTGAACGCACCATAACAGTCCTCGTCCCTACGTCACCACATTCACGGCGTCCCTTGGCTGCACACACAGCCCTGCATGCAGTTCTCTCTCCTCACTGGATAAAAACTGTAGGATACGATAAATGTTTTCTCCTCGACTCAGAGCAGAGCAGAGGGACTGGGAGACCCGTGATTCAGACCAAACACTCTATGTAAGTGATTGCTGTCGGAAGATATAACTATTTAAGACTTATATTAACACAAATATATCACTTACTTCTGCTTTAATGTTCATGTGCAACTGTAAATAAATGCAAAATAAACATGTTTGTTCATTTTATTACATTTACTTACTTATGCAGTTGTGCAATTATTTATTTAGCAAATAACTTATTTATGAATAGTTTATTTTGGAATTTATACATTGATTTATGTAGTTATTTCTGGCTGTTTATTTCTCTGCAAGTTAATTGGATGGGTGGTCCTACCTCAGTCTGAAGTTGGATAGTGATGTGATGGATTCAATGCATCAAATAAATAGACTGGCATGTCGACATAAATAAAAATAAATAAATGTAAAAATAGAGAAATAACATTTTTGATGAGCAATATGATCGTTTTATATTCACAATTTTTTTGTCCTTTATATTTTTAAAACTTTTGTTGTGCATTGTTCAGGTTTAGACTTTTACTGGTAATTTGTGCTTCCATGTCTAGTCTAGCATCCAGTGTCCCCACTAGTGCAATACAACAATCCCACCATGAAGTCTGCCTGTCAGTTAGCTGTTCATTCATGCTCTTCTTGGAGGTCGATTCTCGTTGCGTTTATGTATTCACGTTTTCGTGTCACCCTGTTTGTTTCGGCTTCACGTCCAATCAGTTGGACTGTGCAGGGAAAAGATCACGCGTGTGTGAGAGCACGTGCGTGACCGACAGCATGTGAGCCGAGGAGAAGGGGGAAGACAGGGAGTAATTTGGAGAATGCAAATTCCTCTCCTCCACTTCGATGTTCTGTGGCCTGACAGCGAGGGAGGATAAAGCCTCACAAAGCTCCACATACAAAGCTCCACTTTCTTTTCTCTCTCCTCTCCCCTTCTTGCCTCCTCTCCACTCTTCCCTTCTCTTCCTCCCTCTCTCCGCAGCCACACTGATCCCATTCTCTGTGCCTACTTGTTTGTGGTGAGACTGATTTCGTAGGTTAGGGGAATACTCCATGCTTTGATGTTACATCCAGCACTTTCACAGAGCTACGCCTTTGATAAAAAGGAGCAAGGTGCTTTATTATTAAAAGAGGTTAAAAATCCTTTTATTTGCCTGTGAAACAGGTTAAGCCGCAGATATGTCCACGCCCAAAGTTCACAGATTTTTTTTTCTTCCAAGGCTGTTAATTTGAACAATTCAGATTCAGAGTTTTTGTTTTTCTCTTTCACTCCCACGCAAGCTACAGTGAAAATACAGCCACTCTTTCAGTAGCAATGCTGCCTAGAGAGAGAGGGAAAAAAAAGAATAATAGCAATCATTGTTTAACGAGCGAAGCAAGTCCTGAATCTTAAGTGGTGCAGACAGTGGGGATGGAGGCTGCAGCAGGGGAACCTCACTGTTGTTCCCTGGTCTGGGGCTGGAGCTGCACTTGATGATGTATTAATCAATAAATAAAAGGGGAAATCCCTAATAGGCTTGTGGTAAGAGAAAGGAGGAACACAGTGAGGCTATGTCTCATAATGGAGACATAGTGTAGGCAGACGGGGTCGAGGGAGAAGGCGAGTCGAAGATCTCAAACACAGACAGACTTTTTAACAAGGGTTTTAAAAAGAGGAGAAGGAGAAGTAGGAGACAGAGGAGAGGACAGAAGAGCTGAGTTAATAGGTTCCAGATTATTTTTTTTCTTTTAAAGAATGTAAAAGTTAAAAACATCCATGACTTGTGCAGTTGTATGCAAATGTGGGAAAAGACAAATTATTGGTCCGATATTTTAGACTTTTCCTTTCATTTTGAAGTGTTGATCCATGAGAAGATACGTTTGTGGTTTTAATGGACTCGGTGTCCCTCTCAGAAATGATTGACGAAGGTGACCATGAAGACTGTAATGAAATGAGATCGAGGATTTGTGCTCCTGTCGCCTAGCAACCATAACAACATGTAACTTTTTTTTTTTTTTAGAAAAACTTGTGGTTTTCAGATCCTTAGATTTCAGCTCGTAAACTGAGCTGAGACCCAATACTCAGATTTAACGGTGTGACCCTCAGGCTCTCTGTCAGTGTTGTTTGTTTGCTTTCATTATCAGCATGCAGTGAATCATAGCATAGGTTGGGCCTAGAAAACAAAGGTCACGTCTTGAAGGACTTTTAGAAATGGGACATTCTTGCCACACTACTGTGACGCGCCGTCTTTGAATGGATCACACTACACATGACATAGCTTTATACGATATAGGACCTTTAAATAATTAACCTGCACACGGTTTTTGATCAATTGCCTCACAATCTCCATCAGAGTCAGGTTGACAGCTAACTCTTTCAGCCGGTTAACTCTGAGGTCACTCAACTAGAACCCCTTCAAGTCTTATGATCCAACTTTTTCATGTTTAGTTCGTCCAATTAGATGAAAAACGCCTGAATAACAAATAAACCAATCTGCTTACTGGTTGTTGTTTTTTTACTGTCAGTGTGTAAATCCATGTCTGTGTATATGGATGAGATGACCGCCTCTGTCTGCTTCTTATTGTGTGCGTGTCTGATGGGAGATGGGATGTTGGATGTAACACGCAACTCTGTTTTGTTTGTCCATCATTCACACATCCGCCTTTGAGTCCCTTCAGGTATGTCTCTGTGCATCATTCCTATTGTAATGCGTAATGAATGTTATTGTTTTTATTGTGTTCTTGTGTGAATCATGCCTAAGCCAGAAAAATCCCCAACCTGCCCCTCTCAGCCGCTGTGTCTGGATCACTCCCAGCCTGCTTCACTCTGTGTATGAAAACAGCCAATTACGGGCCCAGACCAGCCCAGCGACAGGGGTTTTAGAGTCGAGTCCAAATGCAGGCAGCCTTGGTTGAATATGAATTGTGTCACGGATGTCATCATGAATAAATATGGCTATTTATTTCAAACTCAAATTGCACTCTCTCTTGTTTACTCTTCCTCCGCCATCTCTAAGTCTGATTCTCCTGTCTGCTTTAAACCAGGCCTTAGCGGCGCAGATATTGTTGCAGTAAAACAACAAGCTCAAGTTCATTACAGAGGCCATGTTTCCCTCATTTTCTCCTCAACGCCTCATTGCAGTATCAAGAAGATCAGATGTTGCCAGAACGGATAGCACCAGTGAAAAAAAAACAACTGAGAGAAGCTGAAGAAGAGGCGATTATGTTAATCAGATGCAAATGATACGTGGAAACTGACTCACTAAATGTTGTGAACATCTCCTGTGAGGCCTTCAGTTTTATACTTCAATCTTATTTAAACAGGATGCCAGAGAGATTGTTTTTTAAATCCATATTTCCATTTGGGATGAAAATCATTACCTCGTATGCTGCGCTCCATATACTTCATGATTCCAAACTAATTATTTTTGTAAATAAAAAGAGGATCCAAGACCTGCAATAAAACAACAATGATTTCAGTCAGCCGACTCATGTGAAAAGGATTGTTTTGTTGAATTCCGGCTTGTACATACCGGTATGTGTATATACACTGTATGGCACCTGAGCCCCATGATGCACCAGGCACAGCACAGCATACTGTAAGAAGTGATGATAATTACTTCCTTCACTTCAGACTCAGACAGTGGTGCAGGGACAACATACGTTTGTAGGATGGATCTTAGCATCACACGGTTTCCCTCAACACAAAGCCAATGGGATTTGCACCTTTTTGGCATAGTTAATTACATACAGTATGGGCAACTTATTGTGCCATCAAATGATGCTGGTCCCTTTTCAACTGGGGATAAACATTCTTAGACCCATGCAGTAACATCAACAGGAAAGGAAAAAAAATCTGCTTTCACAGCTGGGCGAATGGCTGTGCCGTAGACATGCATCAGCTCCGATCAGGATTGATATGAACACAACACTCGGTGAAACTGCTCATTTTTGCTCCTTTTCCTGTTAATGCCTCAGAGCACAGACAATGTTGTCAGACCTGTCACCAGCCTCGGTGAGGCTAAACCATAAAACCCTACAGCTACACTGCACACAGGGATGAGAGTGAACACAGCCTCAAAATAAGTTTTAAAAACACACAATCACCGGTTGTAGCTCCTCACGTAGAGATTTTGTCACTCATGAGTGATTATGTCACTCCTTGTGGCTGTGTGTCTAAAGCCCAAAACTCTACTGTCAATGGGAAAGGGGTCAATTGGGTTGAATTGTCAGGTTTACCCACATTTTATAAACCTGTTCACACCATCAACTCTGGTGGGTCCATAGAAAAGAGGCTTATTGAGGCTGAAATTGGGTGATAAGAAAGACTAGATGACTTTTACGACCTTGACTGTTAGCTTTCTTTTTCTTAAAAAAAAACAAAAAAAACACACACCTAGAGACTAGGGCACATGCTGAATAAATATATCAATGGGGACTTCTGCCTTTTCTGTCACTGAATACTTTTTTAATTTCCTAACTTCCTCAAAGCCGCTGACTCAGCCCTAAAACTTCAGCACTTGAAGGAGCTGGTCAATTCAGTCATTTTGTTTTCTTCCCAGCACCTCAAGTTCAATTCCCTGTTAATTAGTCATTTGGAAAGTCACCTCGCCAGAATGCACAGCCTTGATTGGCAAACTGTCACAAATGACTGCACCTCACCTGGAGGAAACAAAGGATGACGACTTTATCTCAGTAGCTGCCTTTAAAATGTATATATTTTCCATTCTTATTAATGATTGTTGTATATTGTTGTTTTTCCTTGCTCAGCTTTCAGTGTTGAGCTGTGTTCACTTCCTCGTCTGTCTTACTTTCCTCTTTGTCAGGAGGCATGTCTTTTTCCATCTGAGGAAGTGAACTCTGTGAAATCACTGAGAGCGATCTAAAATCACTAACAATCAATGAAACTGTCATTCACCTCAAGTCGATGTGAAGCACGTACTGTATCCTCCAGTTGTATTCTTACCCTGTCACTCGCCTTCAGCCTTCTCCAACACTGACATTTTTCTTTTCATTAAAAAAATTGCAGTCATTTTATATAGCTTACAGGGGATTTTTGCTGCATCACAGTTTGACAGAAACTGTTCTTATATCCTCTGTGTGCAAACTGTTCCAGTGTGTTGCATTTTACAGGGTTGCATCAGTAAAGTTTCGGCACATATGCATTAATGAGTAACAACGGCCTTTCTGCTGGATGTGCAGTTGAAGCAGAAATGCTCAGTAAGCCATCATCATGAGGTCTATCCCATCAAAGTCATATGGAGGAGTTTTACACACATCAACTGAAGTTTTTTTTTTCCTGTATTAAGAAAATTTTCCAGGTGTTTGATTACAAAGCAAGTCTTGGTTCTTGAATTATACTGTGTAAGTATCAAAACCTTAGTCCAAGGAGTAATGCCCACAGCCTGTATTCAGAAACTGAGCCTTAAGACTAGGAGTCAGGAGGAAACTTTCTGACACTGCAACAAAGAAGTCAATGCTAAATGATTTGTTTTGTCTGAATGTCTACCTGAATTTTGCAGTATTTCAATAAACCTCAGAGGCTTAGACTGTCTTGAGCAACTTGACCACACAACTGTTTCTTACACTTATCCCATAGCTCCATTCTCTGGAGCAAATATAATACTGTGACATTTCAGGGTGAAATCAGACCAATAACCTTTGGTACTGATGTATTACTTTTTTCAGTACAGCCTCCATTTGCTAGAAATGCCACAGAGGCCACTTTCAAATGGACAGCAACTCTGATGCCGAGTACCAGAGTACCACACAGGTCAGCTGTGCTGTGTTGCCAGGGCTACCTGTGAGAAAATGAAATTTGACCCCAGTTTGAAGGCTTATCAGCCAGAGATGGACAGATCACACAGGAGCTTTTACTCCTGTAAACCCTGACAAACAGTGATGAAAGTAGAGCCTGAGGTATATCTGTATGTATGTGCAATGAGAAATTACATCTGGATGATTAAAAGATAAATGGTAAACTTGATAAAATCCTACAAGCTCCAAGTGTGAACCAAATATGTTTGAGGTGAGCCCCCCCACACTAAAAGTTTCATGAACGGAAAAAGTGCTCGTCTTTCCTCAACTTAACATTTGAGAGTCTCAATAAGTTTCACCCCTGGGAATCAAGAGGGGAGATCTGAATCAAAAGAGACAAGGTGCACATCGAGACGAGCCCAGAAGGGTAATGATCACTGTGCCCCCGCCGGGCTCCAGCCAGCTGCTTTGCTCGTAATAGAAGCTATTCTTGTAGGTGAAGCTGCAGTGGAGGTAGGAGGTAATTTGATGGCAGGGTGGAATCTGGTACGGGATCCTGATTAAATGTGAGAGCGGGTTGAGAGGTACAGTGCAAATAATTAATACGTGAGCTAAAGGTGTGAACGTATGATTTTACGTTTATGGGGAAGTGAAAATCTTCAACTTTCAATGTTGTAATAACTTCCCACAAATGTAATGACGCAATGAATAATGGTGTCATTGTGTTGTTTGTTGTTTATACCTACTAATAGCCTACTGACCGTGGGTGTGAAATCCAGCTGCTGACTCTCCTGCTCCCGCAAGCAGCTTTGTCATTTTCAGTTCTCTCTCTCTCTCTCTGTCAGTCACAATCTGTGTCCTCTGTCAGTATCAGCCCTGTAAATAAACAGGTAGGGGAAACACCTTCCGACCTGACGTTAAACTATCTTATCATTTGAATGTATACTAGGGTATAGCCTATATTAAAGATAGGATTGTATTCATTCTGAATCACATAAACGCGTTATAGCCTACGGTCTCCACCTGGCTCACCTGAGCTGTCAGAGTAGCTCTGCTGTCCCCCTCTTTAGCCAAAAAAAATCACAAAAAATCACAAGCACTTTTAAAATGTGATGCGTGTGTGTTTTATTGTTATTTCTGTATAACAGACGGTTGCCAACACACCGCTATGGACGCCATCTGGTCAGAGGAGCACAGAAAAGAGAAAATATGCAGGATATTTACCTTATGTTTCATTTTTACCATCATTAAACTGCTTGGGACTAATTGTAATGACAAATGACTTGTAGCTTGTTACAGGGAGAGTGGAGGCTTCTGGCTAAAAACCAAACCTGCTGATCAGAGAGAGAGAGAGAGAGAGAGAGAGAGAGAGAATTGAAAATGACAAAGCTGCTTGCGGGGTGGGGAGAGTGGGGGTGCGCTCTCCGTGATCCTGGAGCGGAGAGTCAGCACCTGGATTTTGCACGGTCAGTAGGCTACTTGTAGGTATAAACAACAACAATCAAACAACGACTAACACAACGACCATTATTCATTGCGTTTTTACCTTTGTGGGAAGTTATTACAACACTGAAAATTGAATATTTTCATTTCCCCACAAACGTAATAAATCTCTGCAAACGTAATAGTTATTACATCTGTGGGAAATCGTGTGTTACGTTTGTAGTAGCCTAGGCAGTGGCTATTACGTTTGTGGAAAATGTATTACGTTTGCAGGATTATTTAAAAGCTGCATATTTTTATAACGTTTATGGTTTATTACGTTTGTGGACATTATTACATTGGCGGGCGTTACAAGCTGACAGTGACCAACAAGGATAGCAGCACTTTTTTTCCTCCTCTGACTCCACCAGCATGACGCAGAACTTTGCGTGGTGTCCTTATGGTGACCAAGACTCCAGAAGTGTGACACAATTATGGCGTCTAAAAAACAAAGGTCCCCTCTCATGTGTCATCGAATGTCTCATGAGCGAGAATTATTTGAGGTACGACCCCCACTGGCAGCTTTTCTGTAAACGTACTCTATATGTTGTAAGTATGCCAGTTCAACAGAGATTTCCTGGCAGGAAACTCCTGCACACTGTCTTAACTTGCATATACAGTAGCATTTACTAAGAGTACAACGTTTCACTCACTGGGACCTTCATCAGGTTATGTATAACCTGATAAGTCTCAATAAGTTTTGACCCCTGGGAGTCAAGAGGGGAGATCTGAATCAAAAGAGACAAGGTGCACAGGTTATATATAACCAGATGAAGGTCCCAGTGACTGAAACATACTCTTATTACACACTATATGCAAGTTAAGACAGTGTGCGGGAGTTTCCTCTGTTGCAGTTTGTTGATCGTTCTGGTCCTCTCCTACGCACCTGTCTGCCTGTGTAGGTGTGTATAAGTTTTGACTGTCTCTTCCTTCAGCTTGAAACCAATTTGCCTGTATTACTACAATCATGTAGAATAAACACTGTCATATTGAAGAGGATAAGCCAGGCAAATTGTCACTTTCCCTGCACTATTTATAGTTTAGAAAATAAAACCAAACATTAGACAGAATTTTTTGTTTGAAGCTAATGGGTTAAATGGTCTTTATTCAATTCATGATTTAACTCACTTAATTGTTACTTACTAGAGACATAACGGTTAATGAAATGACTCTTTGTAATGTTGGATGAATAGGAGATGTCAACAAGCAGGGTAAGAAGAACACTAGCGCGACTTCATGTGAATACTAATAATGTTTTATGTCTGCAACTGTTTGCCATCACGCTTGGCATAACATCTTTGAGCCGATTATTTTGGTGTTGTGTGTATGGATTCTTTGTTGCCCTGAAGTGACCAAAGAAGTGAGCTAATGCTGCTCTAACTCAAGGTCTACTTACTGGCTTTGTGTGGATCCATCTGACCCTGGATCAACTTTGCTGTCTTATCAGGTGAGACTTTACCTGGCATCTTTTGGAAGAACAGCACATTGAATCATTCATTAGACCAATGGCCTTAATCCTCATAGAGATTCAAGTCTACTTTTGTTTTCGAAAACATAGAGTTGTCATTTTCACCCCCAGTCAGTATAGTTTTCTTTCATTTACTGACTTTCTCTCCCTCACACACCACACTTCTCTGGCCATTCCACCCACACTGTTTGAACAGAGACAGAAGAGAAACATATTGCTCCTATTATACCCCGGAGTTTGGTTTTCCATAGAAAGACAGTGATTGTGTTTCCGTTGGAGCGCGGTGATGTAGATGATGGCTTTGGCAGGCAGGAGACAGGCCCGCTCTGATGAGCTAACACTCTGCTGGAGGAGAATGGAGAAGGGAGAAGGCATGAAAAATGGTGCAGTGTTTAGCGTTGTTTGGCATCGCTGCCGTGGGTTCATTGAGTCAGAAACGAAGAGGCCGTCTTTGTGGGGTGTGACTGTCACTGCGAGATGACGGATTGCATTCCTCTGAGGGAAGCACAGAGGATGAGATAATGGTTATGAACTAAAAGTCCCCCAAACAAACAAAATACAGTGACATAAACTACCAGTTTAAAATGAAATATTCAGCCACACAAGCAAAAGCACATCATCCCTAAGCAGAACGTTCACACAATTTCACCCCTCACATCTGTGGACGTATTGTGTTTGAAACGCTGTATTGATCTGTAAGCAAATGGCATTTTTGGCTGGAAACATCACTACTTGGCACTTGAGGAAACAAGCTGACAACCTGGCCTTAAGAAGTCAATAAAATGGTTTCCGCAAGGGGCCAAACAGCGCACACTGCTTCAGATTGGGACATTACTTGAGTGCTGTTAATTCCCCTATCTCATTGTTTGGTCATCAGAAGGGATTTGTCAGTTGAGCCGGGTGGTACAATCAAATCAACAGAAATTCGATCATGAGATTCACAGTGGTTGGCAGTGGAAGAGGGCTCAAACGCATGTATTCAACCATATTCAACCATAATTTAACAAAGAGGTCTCGTTAACAAAACTTCCTGTAGGACTTTTTTTTTTTTTCATTTCTTTATTTCAGACCCAAGGTGATCCATATCGCCATAAAAGCACTTAATATCCGTAACCAGCTGATTAACAAAGCTCCTCAACACATCAATGCTTTATAAAGTTCTATGAAATTTGATAATATACTGTATTGAATATTGTCAAATGCAATACTAATGCAATATTTTTCTATATTTTGCAGTTTGTTTTTCTAATTTTGTGTTTTGTTGGTTGAAGGAAGTTGTGCGCCCCCCCCCACCCCCTTAAGTGTCTCTATAATATTTACAAAACTATAATGTGCATAGGAGCTCACACCCACTTTATCAAGTAGGCTATATTAGTAAAAATTTGAAAAATGTTGGTTGCTGTGACTGATCCATGTAGCAAATGTGCCATGCAAACAAAACTGTGAGCTGGGAGAGCTGGGAGAGAGTTGGTCATTATCGTCCAAGGGTTCAAAACAGTGAGAAAACTATTCTCATATGTATTAATACGATCCATCGTTATTTTAAAAGTGCTGATGAATGGAGCTTTAATACATTCACTATATCTTCCTAAGCTATACATCTACATGCTCGAGGCAAAGCAATTGAGCAGTAAAATGTGGGGCTTCTGTAACGGCTGTATTTGTACAGTAAAACATGTTGGGTTCACCCTGCGGCAGGACAAGCTGATGAAGTGGTTAATCTCCTCACTATCGCACATTTCCCCCGAGTAATTTTCCTCTCCGTTCTCACATGATCATTGTAGCATCACAGGAAAAGTGCCAGCAGCTTGGAGCCATTACTGCTTAGCATCAGTGGATTGAAATCTGGAGACTTAGGGGAGGGAATACATACTGTAGGACAAGTTACTTTAGAAGCATATTTTGGAAATACTTTTTCATATATTTTGGTGTGTATGCAACATGTTTCAATCAATTACAAGAATACATGGAGCAGGTACAGCCCATGGTGCATATAGGCAGTAAAAAGTTACAGCAGTCCCATTTTCCCTGTATCTATCCCTCTTAATCCTTTCTAAGGTTTTTTTTTAATTCCATTGAGCAAATGAGGTTGATTATATTGATAAGGACAGTAATGTTTTTCATAGGGTGTTGATTTGACTGGGATATTTAGGGTTATTTACATGGTGAAAAGGTGTGAAAGGAATCAGGATCTCTGGTTGTTTGGTTGCTACATACATCTTGTGATGCAGTTTCTTGGACACATCCTCAGTGATAGTACCTAGGTGCACGGGGGGTTTCGGGTCTTTCAACTTCAGACCTCCTCACCCTGGCGACCCGACCGGGAGTGATCAGTTCCCGGCCTGTGTCCAAGAAGCGTTGCCCACTGCTTGTCCCTCTTGATCCACAGCCATCGTGAAGATCTCTCTGCAGCCTCGGATGCTACACTGATGGCTTTTCTCTTGCGTGCTCCGGTGATGCCCAGGAGGCTGTAGGCCTTACAGAGTGACTTTCCTGCAAAGCCCCTTCCTCCAACTTCAACGGGAAAGCACCTGGCACGCCACCCCCATCTGCGGCACTCCTCCACCAGCTCAGCGTATTTTTCCCTTTTCCTCTCACTGGCTTCCTATATCCTCTCCTCCCAAGGCACTGTTAGCTCCAACAAAATGACCTGCTTGGATGACTCTGAGAGCAGGACGATGTCTGGTCTAAGGCTGGTTTCCATGATGTTTTCAGAGAAACGCAGCTGTTTTCCCAGGTCCACCCTTAACTGCCAGTCCTTTGCTGCTCCCGGTCCCGCTCCTGGTCCATGCGCCCTGCTGTCTCAATCCCACCGTCTGGCTTGCACACTGCTCCTCGACCCTAGCCCTCACTTCGCGTTGAACCAGGTCCCGCCTTTCCTTGCACTCAAGTTTGTTGTAGTGGACTGTCGGAATGGTTCCCAGACCTGCATGGCCAGTTGCCACAGATCCCACAAGCTCTCTGTGATGCAGCTGTGAGTCTTCCTGGTCCACGGCCTCCTGTGCCCTCCACTTTCTGCCAGTCCTCACCTTGATGCCCGCTTGAGATACTTTCAGGTCCTTGGATTCCCTGTATTGGAGCACCTCCCTTGCTCTGGTCACCATGAACTCCTCAGTAAGGCTGTTGATAGGGAGTGTCAGCTTGTTCTTGTTACCGTAGAGGGCGATGCTGCTTAGGCTTCGAGGTAAGCCCAACCAACATCACAGGTGGCTGTTGACCCTCCTCTAAAGTCCTTCCACAGTAGAGATGGGAAATTCATATACCAGCAATGGCCACAATATTCAAGGCAGGATCCCATGCTGGTATAACCACGCCTTGAATTTCCCCGGAAGACCTGATTTGTCGACTGTTGTCAGCCAACTCTCCAGTTGTTCATTGGTTGTCCTGATGGAAGTGGCATCCTTTAGGGAGCAGTCAAAGGTCTTTCCCAGGCTCTTCACGGGTCTCTCTGCAACTGATGCTATACGGGTATCTCCTAGACAGAAGTGGAACCGGTTGATCACCTTCCCTCTCTTCAGGACCAGAGACCTGGATTTTTCCGGTTTGAAGCACATCTGAGCCCAGATGATGGCCCAGAGATTAGTCTCTCCAAGCCCTGGAGGATCCAGAAACAAATGGTCCATTTCTCTTAAAAAAACGGTTTAGGGGCGGTGCGTGGCACAGTGGTTAAAGTGGCCGCCCCATGTAGAGGCTAGGTCCCCGGTTCGAATCCCGCGTCGGGCAGACCTTTCCTGCATGTCATTCCCCCTCTCTCTGCCTCCCCCTTTCCTGTCTATCTCACTATGTGCTATCAAAAAAAAAACGGTTTAGACTCCTTCTCCCTCCAGCAGGTAGTGTAGAAACCCACTTAGTTTGGTTTTCAGACTGAACGTCGTCATCTTGCCAGTAGCTGCCTCCAACAGACTTCCTGCTTATCCAAAAACAGGTGAAAACTAACTGTAGAGACCAAAACTGTTTCCTGTCAAATAATATTTCTGATGTGACCTCTGACACCTGTTCGAGCCAGTCTCTAGTGGCCATTTGAAGAAGTGCAGCTTTTGTTACCTCACTTAATTTTACAGCTTTGCATTTGGATGTTGCCACTTGAGTCAAACACAGAAAAAGCAATAAAATTGGAACTTATGTCTTTCTTTTTCATCTGGACTGGATAAATAAAGGTTACAAAACGTTAGCAAAAGCGTAACTTAAGAGCAGGAGAGGAAGCTTTTATGGATTTGCAGCACAGTGCATATCAATTATGTTGCATTGAGGCCAACCAAGATTGAGAGCACTTACAAAGAGAATGGAGGAACTTCTCGCTCTAAAAGCTCCGCTAAGGCTAAACAGTCGACTTTGAATGTAACCATGACTGCAGAGCCTTCAAAGGAAGCAAAATGACGTTTGACAATTGTCACAGTTTGTCTAAGCCATGAAAGCAGATATGGAAAGACATGGAAGACGGAGAGACACATGAAGAAAAAGCGGAAAGTCTGAGCCAACTTTTGTTTCCTTTGATGATGGTTTCAGCCTCCCTCCTCCATTAATTCATGGCTCAAGCAAAAGCAGTCCTCAGGTCTATTTCCTGTCTAGACATGCTCAAAGGACAAATCAGCTGAAAGGTGTGAGAGGGTGGAGGAGAGAAAAGCAAAAGTAATGCTTCCATGTGTCTATGAGTAAATGCAACCAGACAGTGAATTAGCTGCTGAATGCTGCGATGACAAGGACGGGAACATGCAGACAGGGACATAAAAAAAAATCTGCCATTCTGAGTGTTTTGCCTTTGGCTAGATTTTCCACTTCTTTCCTCATTACAACACACACCGTTCCACAACGTGGGCGTGCAGGCCCAGACCAGCACCGACAGCAAAATGGTTGTTAAACAGCACGAGGGACATTTATTGTTATGATTTCTTTCAGTTGCATATTCTTTTTTCTACAACATGGTGGAGGAGGTGGGCATAACACAGGTCAGAGGGAGACATGATGAGCTTAGCAACTACGCCTTGAACCTAAGTTGTTGCAGTAACATGACGAGTGTTAAAGCAGAAGTGAGTGATATATTTGTGTTAATATAAGTCTTAAATAGTTATATCTTCCGACAGCAATCACTTACATAGAGTGTTTGGACTGAAACACGGGTCTCTCAGTCCCTCTGCTCTGCTCTGAGCCGAAGAGAAAACATTTATCGTATCCTACAGTTTTTATCCAATGAGGAGAGAGAACGGCATGCAGGGCTGTGTGTCATTAGCGAAAACGACCGGATCACTCACTTCTGCTTTAATACCTGGAATATTGCTTAACAAAGGTACAGCTGTAGAAATAAATTAATGAAGTAAATGTTACTCTACAGCAGGGGTACTCCAATATATTCATCGAAGGGCCAGAATTTTTCTCAACAGACACCTTGGGGGCTGAACATTCAAATAGGCCCAGATTTAAATTAAATTCACCTTTTTGCCTAATAATTTAGTTGTTTATATTTTATATTTTATTTTACTTGTAAGCACATCATTTTTATTTATACACATCTTTGGTGTTTTATATGATATAAAATGAAAAATGTTGACATAGCCCATCATATGATCATTTACATATCATGCTGGAGCTTTACAATGCTGACTTGTATCCTGAGACATGCCTGTGATTTTCTTCTTATATGAAAGGAGGCTGACAATCACAGGACAGGTCTGTTCATTCAAGTCATTGGTCCTGACTCTTCTATAACACACATTCTACACCTCGGAGGCCACGTCTTTCCACACATGGGCTTCCTTCACATTTCAAATGAGGCAGAGCTCAGTGGGAAACATTTAGGAGAGAAGGGTCTTGCTTCAGAGAGCCCGGAAAATGCAGCCAGCCTGAGAGAGAACGTTTGGTGAGTTTCATGTTCATAAATAAACCAATGAAGAAGAAGGCAGAAGGAAAGAAGAAGGAGTAGGAAACAGCAGCCATGCCGTAAAATGGTTTAGATCTTCATCTCATCGTTACATGCTCCTGAGATACTCCCAGTCGTCCCAGTCTTGTTTTTGTTTTTTTTGTCCTCGGAAGCCACCGTCACTTTGCTGACGGGAGGGGTGAGTGCAAGCGAGTGAGTGAGCGCTGCAAACTAGAATCTGAACGCTAGATATCACGGTTGTACCTCCGTACTGGACCTCTAAGCAGTGTAAGAGTGTCAGCATTGGTCCCTATGTTCCATATTTTCAAGAGACGTAAAGGCTTAAAGAAATCAGGACTGGGGCTTCCATTCTATTCTATTCTATATGACCTTTATCAGCCATCAAACTTAAGACCAAGACTTCAGGTGGAGGGAACAGGAAGACCTAAAATTCTTAACCAAGCTTCATGGTTTTAGGAGCCAGTCCTGTAGCAACATGTGCTGCATTTTATGAATGCGAAAATCCAAGTTGTGCGACACTGCAGCTCAAACTGATGCAAGACAACAACTTACTGTCTGAAATCTAAATTCAAAGCTCAAAGCTCACTATTGAGTCAAGTATTGAACGCCCTTTGTACAGGAGGTAAATGACTGAAGGAGTGGGTGCTTTCAAACACTCAGTCTTAAGAACATTTTATCCAAATGCCATTCGTGCCTACAAGTGCATATTCATTAATGTTATTTGTCTTGAAAACGTTCATCCATCTCTTCTCAGTCAGACACCATGCTGCTGTTCACAGCCCAGTAACAACACATACACTTCAGCTCTCATTTACCAACAAGTGAAGCACGAGCTATTACCCGTCCGATGCAGATGGCTGTATTGATTCAAACTGAAGAGCACCTGCTTCGTCAAACACGTGTGGGACAGAAAACTAAAGTGCAGCTGAGATGTGTGTGGTGTATGCAGCATGTCACAGCTAATGGCTTTTCAAAGCTGGCAACTTATGGGGGGGGTATATTCCTATTGTTATACAGGGGGAAAAACATGAACTGTACTGCACCTAAACATAAATGTGGTTTACTGCAATGTAGTTCTGGCTCCAGTCACTTCACCATCCTGCTGTATAAAACATTCAGTTTTCAAATTTGTTCAAAATAAGTACCGATGAAGCTCTAAATAATCATGGATCATGGATCAGAAATGTCAGTAACTTAATGAATAGAATATATATATATATATATATATATATATATATATATATATATATATATATATATATATATATATATATATATATATATATATATATATAAATACAGGGTTTAGTATCAATCCCAAGAATATAGCACAGATGCCAGTGTCCTATACTGGCCAGGTATGGCTAAAGATTTGAGCTAATCAAGTCTCAATTAGAAGCCGGGTGTATTTCTATTTTCTGCAAGTTCTTGTGAATGTATAAAATCTCTTGAAGCCTACAATTTCCCGTTTGAGCAGTTTCTAAAGTTATTAATATGTGGTAGAGTTCTCAACGGGTCTGAAAATTAAGCGGCCAGGTCCGACGCACAGGGGTTGAAGCGTGGACCTGATGCGGCCGGACTCAAGAGCATGCATTCTTGGCCCGAACCCGGCACGTCCGGTTGTGTTGTTCGGTCCGGCCCAGCCCAGTGAGAACTCAGATCACAGAAAGAGCCGGAGCCTATATAAAGTCTATGGCTAGAGCTCACAATTATTTACAATCGGTGCTGATTAAACTTCTAAATGCATGTGTGCTCCAGATCTGGCTTTTTCTGTCTATTCTTACTCTTTTAAACAGTAAAAAGAGGACAATTTGAAAGTATTTTTCATCTTTGCTGAGCATAAGATTTGTTCAAACTTAAAGAGGAACTACGCAGGATTTTCATGTGGCTATGCTACATTACCTTAATTAAGAAGCTCCAGAGTAATTGTGATGGTTAACTACATGACTTGAAACTTGTTATGAGTGAGAATGGAGGCTCTTTGCCTTCCACCTGGTGTCATGCAACATCAGTGTAATACTTGGCCGCCGCCCCGGTGTCCCAGCTCTCGTCTCTGTGCACTGCGACACAAACACCCTCCGTAACCCGCAATCTTTTGTTTATGACAGTTAAGACTACACAAATATACACATTGTAACATCGTCATGTTATATAATGTTATCCACTACTCCATGGATTGATTTTTCGCCAGCTTCGTTAAAAACAAATGTGCATGGCCAGGTGAAGGGTTAAGAAAACAGAGGAAAAGCGACCAGACTTCAGTTCCTCCTAAAATAAAAGCCTGTTAGACGCCTGTCCTGAATATAAGCCGGGTCAGTTCGGCAGTTGAAGCAAATAAAAGGGCTTCTATTTGAGAATTTATGCTATACATATTTATCCCACACACAAAAAACAACATGATATACAGTATACTGAAGACAGGTTCCTGCTCTAGGGTTTATTGATGCTTGGTGGTTTAGCAGCTCCAGTCGATCTGCAGAGCTTCCTAAATTTCTTGTGGAAGTAATATTTCATTCAGTTCTTACATTTTTGAAGTGAAGCTACTTTTCTTTCTCCAGTTTTGCAATAATCTTGAAATCCATTTTGCATTGTTCTACCACGTCTTTCTAATTTGAAGCGGTTTTAAGAACCAAAAGCACATTCAGTGCAGTCTCAAGCTTCTAGCTCTAGTAACAACAGGGTTGCTGAGCCAGTCAGAAGAGAGGAGGCTCTGAACCACTGTTCTGGCTGATGCCGAGTGATGATGAAAGAATGAAGAAAGTTGTGCAGACACAACACATACAATATAATCAAACAGAGTGGGACAAATAGACACACAACGCTAGCAAGGTTGTTCACGCGCACACAGAATTCCATTTGCTCTGTAAAGGTCTCCAAACTCATCTCCTTAATTCTTCCCAAAGCCAGAGGAGTAAGCCACAATCTCAGGATCTTCTCTTTTTGCTTCCAAATGCAAATGGAAATCCTTGTTCTACAACGGCTTATTGAATGTCTTAGAGAGGAGGCTGCTGCTACTTCTCATCCATTTCCTGCAGAAAGAGAGCTGAGGACAAGAAGTTCATCTATCGCTGGTGAAGCCTCAAACGAAGCTGAGACTAGCTAATTTCTCTTTTTACCTCACAGGAAAGTGGTTCAGATGCATGGAGAGGAATCATTAAGAACACAAGCTTTAAGCTGCACTACATCTCATCTGTTACAATAAAATAGATAAGAGCACCTTCTCCCTCCGAGTTGGGCTAGACTGTGTAATGAGAGTCAGTTCAAGGTTTGGTGCAATAAAGTGACTGACACAACATCCCTCATTTGCAGCTACATTCCTTCTTTGTGTCCACAGCAGTTTATTGAGACTCTTTTGTAATATATAATACTAAGTATAATGCTGCTGGTTAAAGGCACAATGGTGGTTCCATTTTTTACAATTTAAAACAATAAAGAATGAAGATTGATATCTCAGCTAGAGGTAATGTTTTTACTCACGTTTATGTTGTTTTAATTAAATGTATTACTGTTGTTGCTGGAAAGGTCAGAGTGGGCTCACCCTAGGCTTGTGCCGGTGACGGGGAGGATGATCAGCAATGTTTTGTTTTGTTTTTTCATGCCATTGTTATAAAACATGTACACACACGCGGCTACAGCTGTGCAGCACCACATCCATTGTGCTCTTTTAAGTCGGGGGGGAAAAATCAATTTAATCATGAATTAAATTTGATAATCAGTCAATAAGTCAATAAAGATTTATTTGAAAGCACCGACGCCGGTTTGTTTGCAGTATGTTAACCGAAGAGAAAAGGGCTGCTTTGTTGATTGCCACGGTACTGAGCGCTGAAACTAGGGATGTGAACGTGTACATGTGTAAACGTTTACACTGAATTAAACAGTAAACGTTTAACGATACACACAATTTTTTTATACATAGGCTATAAATTTACTATTACATTATACATTGACCCGAATATAAGACGGTATTTTTTCCGTTGAAAAAAGTCTGAAAAATATGGGTCGTCTTACATTCAGGGTCTAGATATTTACGTACCTATGCAAATCAGCGGGTGACACCAAACAACGTCTGCCCAAGCAAGTCAGAGCTTTTCTTTCTCTCACACTGTGACCTGGAGAGATGCAGCCGCATCTGAGAGGAGGATCGCTCGTGTGTGCGCATAGCGTGTGTTCCCTCCTCCACACAGTTACAGCGGCTCTCGACTCGGTTTAGGTCCTTTTAATCACAGCTGAGTTTTTCATAGTTCCTCCTCAGCGGGAGCTGGATCGTGATATTACAGCGGGTCAGTCAGCGCTGTGGTCACCCTAGCTGATCGCTGCCGCTCTAATCAATGAGAGCATTTTCCACGGCTCTCTTTTTTCTCTCCTTTCGTCAGCTCCAAACTCACTCTTCTGCACTGGGATTACGAACCACAACGTGGTTTCCAACACAGCTGTCATTTAACTCGTGTCAGAATAACAATGGGGCGGGGAGTAATGTGTTTGTTTATCTGTTCATGTCTTTTCAGGCGAGCTAGTCTGCACAAACACCCATGTTTAGATGTTTTCTGTTTATTCGCTGTTTATTTATGACACTTTGCGCATGTGCACTGAGGGAGAAATGCTCCGGTCGGGTCGGGGCTCTACTTCCACTGTCGACAACCTCCGTCGTCCGACTAAAATTTCTGACATGTCAGGAATTCATCCGACTGTTCCACAGTGGTTCGGGAGCCGGCAATCGGCCTTCGCTCCCCCCTGTACACTGTACGAATAAAGACGCACGGCAAGACGGAAAATCATGCCCGGGCTAAAATCGTACAGTGTATGCCCGGCTTTAGAAATGTTAGATTCACATTCACTTTAACTTTTTTTTTTCCAGACCGTCGCCAACCGTCTTCTCTGTGCCAGTGCCAAATGCCAAATTATTCACTGCATCGGTTTTTCTTTTGATAGGTGCATGCAGAGGAGGAGCGGGCCAATCAGCTGTCAGTGTGTGTGTTGCACCACACATTTGTCTATGTATGGGAAACACTGGAGCATCATTGCTATTTTGTCATGTAATCTTCCTTTCTTTATACAAAAAAGAGTCAGAGTCGGATTAAAAACGTACAAGTTTTCAAATTGAGGGAGTCTGTTAAGTTTTTGAGATAATGTTCCTTTTCCCAATAAAAAGAAAAGAAAAAACATCCTGGGTCTGAATCCTTTTTGGGTCCTGCCCCACGTTGCTCCATATACCCCCATGGCACTGAATGTTGGCACTGGACATCAGTGTGAGGTTCAGTTACAAACACAATTCCCAGTGATACCAGGCTGGGGGAGGGGGCATCGTAGATAGAGTCCAGGCTTTATTATTCCAGTAACAGTCGCAACAGTGATTGAACAAAGGCAAAATGCCCTCAAGCTTTTATGAAGTACCATCATGTTGAATCAGTTTTACATTTTATCTGTGTAAAGTGACAAAATGGACGTTCATGTATATGCAAATGTAGAAATGATTTCAAGGATCGCTGCCTTTTCATGCCAGACCTCTCGTCGATGTGTCATTAACATGCTTTTCCTGTCAGTTTTATGTCCACATATGACTTAAAGGGACCTCAGCTCAGATTAAAATCCCAGTCTTCTCTGCAGATCAGATTGTTTTTCCTTTTTTTATTATTAAACACACTCGCTGCAGTGCCAACAACAATTGAAAAAAACACTATTTTGCAACTCTTTTGGTATAAGCTGAGAATTGCCATGAATGCATTAAATCACACTGTGCTGAAGTGAACTGAATTAAATAGAATCCAACTGAACTGACTTGGATGGGAGTAAACTGAAGTGCCATTGAATTTGCCACCTATTGAAATAAACTTAGCATGGAGAGAGTTTAGACCTGTGCTGCTGGCGGCTGATAAGCGCAGCGCTGTGTGCATGTAAGCCTCATATCTGCTGTTTGATCAGTGTTGTTGGGATTGTTGCCACTGAATGTCAGACACTTCCATGCGTCGCACTGTTTGGCAGATGCAGACTGAGCAACGTGTCGGCACTGGCAGTCGACCAGCTGAGCTGCAAGATGTGTGTGTGAGTGTGAGAGAGAGAGAGCGCATTACAGTGAGAGAGAGAGAGAAAGAGAGAATGACTTGGGTCTGTGCATTTGTGTGTCTAGTACGAATACAATGCTTTCATACTGAGCAAGTTAAACACGGTCAAACTGGAACCCTTCAAGTGGTAAGTAAACAAAAACAGAATATTTAGTCCATACTGCAAAATAACATGAACTACACAGTACAAAGCTGCTTCCTCACAAACCTCCAGTTGCCTTAAAGCTCTTAGAGATACCAGGATCTAATCCAATACATACGATTATCTCCTTTACGGAAATAAATGATGTATTTAACTTAAATGTCATCAAATCCGTATTTAAATGTCAACATGAAAAATAAATAAACCAACAACACAAGGCCTTTCTTGTTGTCTGTGTAGCAGGTTATTATGATCTGTAGTTACATTTTGTTGCTAGGTGACGTCTGATGGTCAGTAATTATGTGCAAAGCTGAAAAAAAAAAGTCCCCATCAGGGGGAGCAGTGTTCGATTCCCATGTGAAGGTAGCAGATTATGTTGTTCATTCATTACTGTGCACTCACACCAAAACCTTCACTGCCTGCAGGCGCTCTGGTCGCTAGCATCGTGCTGCCTGTCAGCTCAAGCAGACGCTATTGTTGGTATTATTCTAACCATAAACAAGGACCATGTGATGCTGAGGCTGTGCTTATTTCATGTGAACTCGCAATATTTTCCTAACCTTACTATAACCTTACTGTAACCAGGGTGCAGTGTTTCCCCCAGAAAATTTGTTAGTTAAGGTGGTGTCTGTCCTGTCGGGGGGGTGCGAGCGAATCGATCATTTTTAAGACGTCAGTTTAGGCGGTCTTTATTGCCTTAACAGGAAAGCGCTGCAGGAAACCCTGGGGTGCTATTCCAGGAGATGCTTGTATGGGTCATATCAAAGGGTTGAATAACAGGACCTATGAAGTTGTTCAGGTCAGACAACTGCTTGGTTCTCAAAGCTTCATATGATGTCTTTAGATCACAAAACCAAAAGATATGTAATAGTTAAAATTCATATAAAAGCAAGACAAACAGCAAATCCTCACATTAGGATGTTTGAAAAGTAATTTCTCAATGGGCCTTGCTTTTTGTACATGGACACTGTTATATCGAAAGAACTGAAAATAAAAATGGCACTAACTGCTGTCACATTAAGATTTATCTTCACTGTAACCGGCACATGATGTATGCAAAGTAAATGAATAGGGGTTTCCATATGTTTTGGGCTACACATGATTTTATTTTCTATGTGAGAGTTTAAAAGGAGTGCATGTGCGTCTGTTTGTGAGACATGGTACCACCCTCCTTTCATGCCAATAAAAGCTTTGGAGTCGTGTCACAAATCTCTTAGCAACCCCTGTCTGGAGCCATTACGGAGGCTTGGTTAAGAATCTGCACTAATTAAGAAATGTACACCCTGACAATCACACTACAACTCTCCTCTGGTACAGGTGCCAGTCAGAGGAGCATCTTGTTGGCAGGGAAGCTGCTGATGTGAAACAAAAATATGATCAAATTTATTGCAAGTGGTGATGAACAGCTAAGAGATTAATTGCTGAAACATACATCACATATCTAAGTATGAACAAAAATATCATAGATGCAATTAATTTTGGTAAAAATAAATAAACACTATTTGTATAGCAGAAAGAGAAGATCATTTAAAGACAAAATATACTGATTTAAAATAAGACAGTGGAGTTTTTAGATGGGATCAGAAGCCTCCTTTGCTGTCTCTATCCTGAAGTCCATAGACTTTGGTCCCAAAACTGCAGAGGTTGTTTTGAGTTTTCAGTATACTAAGCAGAAAAGTCTGTGGATCCGAGGAACGTACCAGTGATATATCTCAACAATACATCAACAAGAGTCAGGGACAAGCTCCTGGAAAGATTTATGGACAAGGACTGTGATCATAAAATTTATCCTAAGACTAACTGGAAGTCAGAACAAGGACTTTAGCACAGGACTGATGTGAGCACTTTTATTTTGTTCAGTTAAAACCTGCAGTGTTCCGTTTGAGCTGTGGTCGACTCATTCACTTAAAAAGACTGGAAAGTAATACTCCTATTAGCTTTGGTCTGTTCTTTAAGTAACGCTGTTACTGTTTACTTTCTGTAGGTTTCTAATATAGTAGTAGGCCTGTCCGATATCAGTAAAATGGCCGATGTGCGATGATGCTGTTCAAAACTGCGATGACGATATGACTTGCAATAAATAAGTATATGTAGGTGTGCATATTAACCATACCGTTCCTGTGCATTCCTGAAAACGACTCAATATTACCAATACTGATACCTTCACTTCGTTATCGGTTCCTGAACGATATTTTTTTCAATTCTAACAAAAAGAAAATTACATTACACATTACGCTACAAATCTTGAGTTTTATTTTTCACTCAGCTTTGGTATTTTTCCATTCCAACCAGCGGCTTTTCTAAGGGTCAACAGGTAGATCACCCTGGCATGTGTTACAACTACATTGCAGTCACTTTATTTAGATGAATTTTGCAACCAGAGCTCAGTGGGAAATAGTAGGAGAGACACAGGCCAAGGGGGAAGCGGGACACAACACCGGGGGGAGAAGCAAGTCTGCGCAGCTGTGCGCATCAAACGCGCGCCGCTACGCTACACTGAATGGGTTTGAGTGCGCAAAAGACGCTACATCTGAACCAACAATGTACCAACAATGGCGTGCCAGAGTTTGATGTAGAGGATACTACATTTTCATGATGATGCTATCTCCAAAAGAAAAGACTCAAATTCATTATGCCAAAACAATAACTCATCAACAAGCTCATATTAGATGATGATGAAATGAACAGTGCAAAAGGAAAATAAATCAGCTCTCATTGCACCTGGATATGATGAAGCATCCGCTGAACATAAACTCCTCTGTCTGCAGTGGATGAAAGAGATGATTGATGATTGGTCGGTGTGTTTGAAATTGATTAAACATTCATGAATATACAGTTGGTGGTTGCAGTTCATGTATCCTTACATCTGTAATCTCTCTGCAACTGTTTGGTTGTGAAACTTCACCTCCGGACCTTTAACTCATTCCCCAAGCTGCACTACTCTCTGCCGTGACTAGGTCTAATCCGGCCCATCATCGCTGTGATAGAATTCCTCAGCTACAATGAGAACATTTCCTCAAGTACTCAACAGAGATTACACTCTGCAGCAGTTCTCGTTTGGCAGCGGTTCTGTTATTTAACATTTAAGCCAACAGTTTAAATAAGAGATTCATGGGTGGGGATGTAGAGATAGAGGGATGAGGTCCGGGGTTAAAGTGAGGTGGGATATGATAAGCGAACCACTGCCTGTCAGCAAAAAATGATCAGGATGAAGTTCTCAGCTAAAAAAAAAAGGATGGCTTTTTTGTAAGTCCAGGCAAGTGCAGCAGGAAATCACGTCACATCCAGAGAGAACAGGCTGTCTATTTTTGTGTGGGTGTACTTATAATCATGTGTTTTGTGAGGAGGAGGCAGAATGTAGAGCAGTTTCACCCAGTGTATTATAGGCCTGGCGGGCAACCAGGCCTTACTTTACTTACTTTTTTTGTGGTTGATTGAAACAGCATTTCAAGAGTAAATAAATTACATAGTCATATTTTCAAATTTCCAGTCAACATTTGACATTGATCTAAGGCCTTATGGAATCACAGCTTCTTAATTCTACTACTCCATTCATGAATTTGTTACCTATAGGGTCCTGCCATCAGTCAGTGGTTGGGGTCAGGCCCCTGTCACAACAAAAACCAACACGGTGGGCCGCCGGTGGGCCACCCTGCTACCGAGCTTAGCAAGTTTTCTGGGGGAAACCCTGGTAAAGCATGGATCTCCAGCCGTGTTTGAGAGAGAAATCACAAAGAGTAGAAGAAAAGACAGAAAGATGAGCTTATGAGACAGACAAGGCAGGTAATAACTTAACCGTAGCAAGTCATAACCTTAAAAAAAGATATTCACTGTGCCATTTACTACCGTTACTATAATTTCAATTAACCTCTTTGTCAGTGGTTGGAAAAAAAGATGTTTCCCTGATTAAATAAACAGAACAAAAATGTAATAAAAGATGCATTGATTGGGGGGTCCGCCCGCTATTCAGACATCCCGCTATTCCGACATGTCTCTATCTAGACATGCCGCTATTCCGACACTTTTTGGTATCGCTAGTCCGACACGTCATCTTTTTTTTTTTTTTACAGCTGCGATACCCAGGCGCGTCTCTCTCTCTTTTTTTCTTTTAAGCATGCCTATCACTGGTTTGATGAGGGAGTGATGGTCTTAATCTCAACAACTCAACTATCAAGTCGCAAACAAAACTGACACACATGATAAACAAACAGAACTATGCTGCAGTTTGTTTGTCAAGTTAACCTGTCACCTTCAGCACCACGGACAGCGCCACGGATGAGCCGCGGAGCTGCAGCTGTGAGCGTCTGGGCTCTGGGCTTAGGGCCTCATTTATCAAAACTGTAAGTAAGCAGTGTAAAACTGCTGCTTCTAAATGTTTTTGCTTAGGCCTACGACGAAAAGACACCAAAAATATTTACACCTTTTTCAGATCTATCAAACTGTGCGTGCACAACTCTCCGCAATTTCTCTTTGATAAATCAAACTGGATCCAAGGATGGTGCGCACCATATTACGCCCCCGGAATGCCTAGACACAACCATATATGGTCAGCACGTGCATATTAATTAGCCATGTGCGCTCTGTGGAGCGGCTACAAAGTGACAACGAAGACAACGGGCGGAGGGGGGGGGAGCGAGATACATGGCATCGGGCAATAAATCAGTCAGAGAAATGATCTTGCATTTTAATAAGCTACAATAAAAACAAAAACCTCCCAAATCTCAACAAAAGGGAGCAGAAAGAAGAATAATCTTATGTAATCTGCCCCTTTATCCCAGAAAAACTTTTCTTTTTTTCTTTTACCTATGTTAAAACAATGTAAGCAGGACGGTAGTTACCATTACTTTGAACGCTTTTCCACTACACAGTTACAGCTCTACTGGACTCGGTTTAGGTCATTTTCCATTACAGCTGAGTCTTATAACAGTTCCTCCTTAGGGCCGCGTTGTCTCACTCTTTATTCTCTCATCAGCTCCAAACACACGTGCACCTCGTTATCTCAGGTGACAGAATAATAAAAGCTGCAGATCAGTGTGCGCTGCTGCCGGTGTGTTTTTAAACTTGGCGGGTTTGTTTTTTCTTCTCTCTTAGGTCTATGTATTTGTGTATGACAAACAGTGTCTCAGACGAAAAATCAGAAGGACACGTCTGACTATAACGTAATCAATCAATGTCGGAAAAGCGGAATGTTTGAAAAATAGTAAAGTGCCGCTACTCCGACAATGAAAAAAAAAATGTCGGAATAGTGGGACGCTTGAAAAATAATGTTAATGCCGCTATTCCGACAATTAGAAGTCAATGTCGAAATAGCGGCATGTCGGAATAGCAGCATGTAACCATTGATTGGACAGAGAAAAAGAGAAGCAATGAAATATGATGGTCAATTCATTATAGAACTTGATATTTTTATTTTTCCTCATGTGTTGTTGTTGCATCGGGGTGAAGATCTGCTGAAGACATCATGCACATGTCCACAGCTGGTTTTAAAGATGGAGTGAACAAAACCAGTCACTGAATTGATTGTTAGCTGCCTTAAGAAATCCTTGCTTTTCTATTCTTTTCTTTCCTTTCACTTTTCTCCAAATTGGTCCCCAAGACTCATCTCCCTGTATGACCCTGAGTGAGCTTTGCCACCTGAGCCACCAGAAGATGCAGTGGATTGTTATAAAAAATCATTATTATTTGAAAGAAACACATTTTCCTTATTTCTTTAAGTAGCAGCTGCTATTATGTTCTTCTCTAGATATGTTTTAAGCTATGTAAAATACTCTGCTGTGATTTACAGTTTGTTGACATGTTTTTTGTAGGGTTGGGACGAAATGCTTTTCTCCCGATTCGATTCTTCGACGATTTTTTGGATGGCGATTCGATTTAAATTGCGATTCTACGATATTGCCGATTCTCTCATATTGATTCTCACATTGCACAATATATATTTTTTTTAATTCAAAAAAAAAAATCAATTTAAAAATCGTCAAAAAAGATATCGCGATATTTATCGATTTTTTTCCCACCCCTAGTTTTTTGTACATAAAACGTGCAAAAAACTAATGGAAACCTGGGACGGTACGTATGCGTATCTACTCTTACTTCCTCAGGCCTTATGCCTTGCCCACCACCACTGCTTTATCCTGATTGACAAATAATAAGAAAACATTCAACAACTTATGTGCCCACAGAATGAATGAACAGTGAACATGCACAGCTCTGGAGCTGTGAAGTACCTGAACAGCTGCCAGCTACTGTAAATACATTAAATAATGGAGAAGTCCACATAGACCAGCAAGCAAACAAACGCAAAGCTGCTCCACTTGAGCATCCGGAGATACTGCAGACAATAGATGCAGTGATCAAACAGCAGGTCCTGCGGGAAGTAGACCACTCACTAAAGTCATCAGCTGTACTCGGGGTCACTGACAAGCATACACTACGGAGCTTATGAAGGTCCTTTTTTTCCTCCCTTTCTCAGCGACTGATGGCATGATCTCCTGCGGCCTCATTACCAATATTATATAAATACATAGCCTGGGACCTTGATTTGTTCAATAATTCAGCTGCGGCTTCTCCTCGCATTGCAGCTGCCAAAGGCAAGTCTGCAGGATGGTGTTAGTACAGAGTAGGGGAAACAAATCCTGTGTGTGCGAGTAATAGAGCTGGGCAACTGGATGAATACATCAGGAATCACTGCCGGGCTAAACCCACTGCTGCTGAAAATTCCCTTGATTACTGCATTTTTTTTACTTTAAGTACTTGGATGTTTCGCTATTTAAAAAGTTAAAGCACCACCTCAGTGGCTCACTCACAGACTTAACTTGGGCGGACTGCCCAGGTGTATCTAAGCCTATAATTCATGACTCATTTGAGAAAAAAAATACACCAGTGACCAGTTAACTTCTGGACGATGTCCCCTCGCCATATCGTTCCTGTACCTTCATCCTGATACTGTGACTTACAATCACACATGCTCTCCTTTAAAAAACCAAGACAGATAGATATCCCATAGATCAGTGGTTCCCAACCTTTTTTGGCTCATGACCCCATTTTGACGTCACACATATTTCTGGTGACCCCACACCCTAAATCAAGGTGCGCCAGCTCAGATATTTTCACTGCATTTTATTTGAACTCGATTTATATTTGAGAAAGTTAAAGTATAGAATACTGTTGTTAAAGATTGTGTGTGGTGTTTTAAACCATAATTTTAAAAATAATAATAATTAGTTAAAAAATATATTTTTATCAGTAATTTTTTTGAGTATCAAATACCAGACATTTCAGGCGACCCCCACGTGGGTCAACCCCAAGGTTGAAAAACACTGCCATAGATTTGCGCGGATGGGTCCATTACGCAGAGTCAAGTACGCCTGAGTATGTGGGGGCCTTTATCCATCCACTCAATGCTGCAGCTGGAAATGAGGTCGATACATTTAATCAAACAGAAACCAAGAGCTCAAAGAGGCTAAAAAGCAGCTTCTCTGTGTGGATTCGTCTCCCCACGGACACACTAAAACAAAACTGGTTAATGATTCATTAGCTTTCAAAATCTGATTAGAACGAAGTGAACTTACAATATGTTAAAATATATTGTTATATATATATATTGTTGACACTGCGGTGTACACAGCCTTGTTATTCAAAATCAGCTCCGGACAACAAGCAATAAACAAGCTCATTGATACAGCAACGAAGAGGCTTTTAAAAAGCCCTTCACTGCGTTACATCATGTAAGTTTTGTCTGTGACAAAACTGACAAAACAAAGACAACATGAAACAAAAGCAGTCCTAATGTTCCCTATGACGTGCTGCCCACACAAAGCAAGTTCTAAGTCTCCGCAAATGTTCATGCTTTACTGAAGTGAAATAAATTTATTTGACTGGGAGTTTGGGAAAATGCATGAATGCACTGTGTAATGGTTTGCCGTTCCCTCTCAGTACAAAGATTCTAGGTTCAATTCCTGGGCCTGGGGTGGTCCTCTCCGTCTCCAGCTTCCCCCCAGAGCTCAAAGAATAGGTTTTTAGGCTCTTAATTGCCTGTAGGTGTGAATGTGAGTGTGTGGTTGTTCATCTCTTTATGCTGGCCCCGTGAAAGACTAGCGACCAATCCAGGGTGTATCCCACCCTCACCACCCCCCTGTGACACTTTATGGTTAGGCAGTATAGAAAAGGAATGAATGGTACAATCAAAAACAAAAAAAAGAAAGAAAAAGCAAAGAGCAGCAAGAGTGTAAACACACATTTTGTAGATTCCGGGTTTCTAACATGCGTTGTCCTTTCAAACGTAAAGATGTTTACAGTGTAGGCAGCTGCTTCAGGCCCTCCGCATATTGTGCTTCTTTGTATGGAAGGAATGAGGTGAGGAGGAGGAGACAAAAGGAAAATATGAGATAAAAAAGAGGGGGATGAGAAAGACGAAGAATGAGGAGATACTAGAACGTGCCAAAGGCAATTAATTAATTTTACCATCTGCACTTTAGCCAGTATATTTTCAGGAGAAATTAGATTGTCTCTCTGTTTAGCAGCAGCTTTGAGTGTGCATATTGTATGTTTTCTTCTTTTTAAAGGTGTACAGAAATGGCCGTTTGTCCTGTTTGTCGCGCCGAGTTGTCACGAGTTTACCCGAGTAAGGAAAACGAATTTGATTGGTCGTTATCGAGTGGGCGGGATATTCAAAGCTTGGGGCGAGACCGAGCTCGATTGACGGATGACGGATCCAATATCAGTGGCTGATGAATCGTGAGCAGGCTGACGTATCGTGAGCAGGGTGAGCAGGGTAATCCGTGCGCCTGCATTATCCAATGTGAAAAAAAAATACCACACTTTCATCCCGGATTTAATCAAAAATAGAATTTTGCACAAAGTTTGGCCTACATCGTCTGATAGATGAGTTATTACACTAATGTTAAGACCCAGAGTGGGCTCAAATTCAATTTTCTTTTCTGTACAGCTTTAAACATTAGACATTTGCCTGGTTCCATATGGAGTCCAGTGTTTTGTTTCTTAGCATTTTTCAGAGGCACGTGTGAATAATTAATTTCCTGTAACTACCTCCACCAGTGACCCATAGGAACTGCAGGAACACTCTCTCAAACTGATTGCACCTTCTCATCTCCCATCATCCTGTGGGGCTATAGGGCATTACGCCGAAAAAGACAGAAGCGTTAAAATGTCATTTCTGCAAGGAGAAGGATCCAGCTTGTACTAAACAGTGACAGTCTTTTGAATGTTTGACCCCTTTAAAGGTGCTTTACAAATCAGTACCAATATTTACAGAAGCACAAGGGTTTTTCTGTACCACGATTAAAGCAGAAGTAAGCAGAATATTTGTGTTAATATAAGTCTTAAATAGTTATATCTTCCGACGGCAATCACTTACATAGAGTGTTTGGTCTGAAACACGGGTCTGTCAGTCACTCTGCTCCGCTGTAAGCCGAGGAGAAAACTTTCCTTGTATCCTACAAGCTTTATCCAATGAGGAGAGAGAACAGCATGAAGGGCTGTGTGTGCAGCCAAGGGCTGCGCGTGAATGTGGTGACGTAGGGACGAGGACCAATAGATTCATGACGAGGGTGGGGGCTGCTAACTCCATCAGCTGACAAGAAGTTATGGTGCGTTCAAGGCAACCCGTAACTCATGTTTTTCCGACCTGTGAAGTCGTACCAGTTCGATCTGGTATGAGTTCACGGGTCGGAAGTTACGAGTGGCCGTTATAGTGCACTTTCACAGGCAACAGGTCGGAAAAACACGAGTTACGGGTTGCCTGGAACGCTACAAAGTCGTAAGTTGACTTGAAGCCGTAACTTACGGTTTCAAAAGTCTGCCTGGAACGCAGCATTAGCCAAAACGACCGGATCGCTTACTTCTGCTTTAAGATTTTTTTCATTTTTGAAAACAACACCAGAGAGGTACTACTCTATTACTTAGTTTTTTTTCTTCTTTATTTTATTTTATTTTATTTTATATTTTGAAAACAAGCCCCTAGAGGTAAGTGAAAATAAAAGTTTCACTCTGTTTTCATACTCTGGGAAACAACATCAAACAGACAAGTAAAATTTAGTTTCTAAGTTTAGTTTTCCAAGTTTTATTTGGGCAGTGGAGTAATTTATCTAGTAATTTGTTCTTCCCAGAAGAAGAAAAAAAAACACTTGCCTCCTAGGATTTGTTTTCACAGAGCTGTTAAGTAACTCAAGACCCAAATCAGAAATTGGTTGGCAGAGAATCACCAAAAAAAAGAAGAAATAAAATTGAAACACTGAAGTACTTTCTTCAGTGGATGTCCTTTGGTTTATAAGACTAATCATAACAGGCTGTTAAATTTACTCACACAAAGGAATCAAAGCTGCACAGTTTAAGATGACGATAACTACGTGACTATTATGAACATTCAGATTTCTGCCAGATGCTGTCCTGCAGATTCCCCTTTAAACGTAGGCCACTCATTCTCTCACTCGGTATGTGAAACACTTGACTGCAAGATTTCCTGAACTCATACAGAGCTGGGTTTCAGACTGTTGATGGAAACTGAACTGAGGTGTGAAATACTTCTCCTCAAGTGTGGAAAAACTGGAGTCCATCTATAGATATTTCATGTTGAACTGTGAACTCCATTTCTGCTCCAGTTAAGCTGAACCAAACTGGGTGGTGAACTTAAATGTTTGGATTGATAAAATTGAACAGAACCAAGGCTATGTGTTAAACTGAATCTTTGACTCATATTATTTTTTAATTAATTATGTTCGTGCATAATATCATTGTCTCAAAGTGCCTGACCAAGACAAATTCCTTGTCACTGGTTGACATGGCAATAAATTTTCTATGACTATGACTATGACTATGGTCACGCCAGAAATAGTTTGTGCAACTGAATAACTGTTAAATTGCTTGGTTATCATATTGACAATCTGTGGCCTGAATTGGTGCACGACTGGAAACTAACTGGAAAAATGCTAGCTACATCAGCTGGGGACATGTTAGCTAAGATGCAACCTGGCGCTTACACCAAGAGAACAGTTTATATTTTAAGTCAGAGACAAGAGAAACATGGTAGCCATTAATGATAAAAGCCAAGACAAAAAAGGAGAAAGCAGTGGCATCACCACTGTGGAGCCAAGATAATCTGCTACTGTCATTATAAAAATCACGTTAACACTCATATGGATATTGATTGGGCCTGTATCTATATGGCTTATTTTTGTACCTTTTATTCCTCAGCTCTCTACCTCAGCACAAAGTCACAGTTTAGTTGTTATTGTCAAATCTGTGCCCGTTTCTTTTCTTTCAGCTGATTTCTTCATAATTACCAGTGCTAACATGTTCTCCACAGAGTTCCGAGCAGATGATTGGCCACAGAGCAGCAGCGGTGACAGCAGCGGGGGCCCTTCATGGAGAACAGAACATAAATAGAGGCGTAAAGAGTGAAGAGCTTTTCCTGTTCAGTATCTCAAGTGAAGTAATGCTGATGGCCTCTTACAGAACCTGAACATGCTACAGCTGGTAGCATGTTGAAGTGAGAGTACAGCTCCCTGCTGCACTCCACAGTGTTATCGTCTCACTGGCGCAGTTTAATTTTGTTTGTTCGCCGTTTTTCGTAGCAAAGCAGAAATCTGTGGACATAAGGCCTCTGTCATTTTTCTAATTTGAAAGTGAACCTGCAGGGACAAGGCTCTACTGACACGAACAACATTTCAATGCTTGGCAATTGATCAAAAGAAAGTAGACTCACGTAGCTACATCTTCTTCAGCACCCTCGCAGCAAAATTATATCATTTATTAATGAGCCGTCTTCGATGTGACGTTAATATACAGACAGGTGAGATATTAAAAGTAAAACCATCATGAAGTGTCTCAGTGTGGTGTTACTATGTTTCTTACATCGGGTCATTCATTCAGCCTCCTCTGGAGACCGCTGCCTCTGGTTTCTGCACCATGAGCTCTCACATGTGTGCTCATCTTGGTAATGAGGCATTCATGTGCTGCAGGCCTACTATAATATCCCCCTGTATGCAAGTGTACTCTCAGTCAGGAGTCGGAGAGTTTCTGTTGTTTCTACTTTACATACCACACTAATGTATGAGCATCATAACGTCTGACCTACTTCATTGACGTCTTCCCCATGGATCTAAATGCAGATGTCACTTTAGTATCTGTTCCTATAGAAACACCAGCCAGCTGAGCATCTTAGTGACTGAAGCTCCTGTTCCAACAATTGTCCCCTTTTTCAAATCTACTTAAATCTTCTCCTGCTCAGCTTTGTCATACCAACCACAGCATGGTGGGATGTTGACTGCTTACTGTAATTGCACCATGCAGTAGGAGCATCTGCATTTGTTGTGTTTCTGCACTCACCTGTTCATGTACTTCAGATAATTCTTTAACCGTCTTTGAGTATTTCATACTGACCTGCTGCTTAATGAAGTACTTGAACAGCTTCCCACTTATTATTCATGGTAATCTCATTTCTCAATCTCAATGCTCTACCTCACATAGAGGGCGCTATTTATCAAATTCAGAAAAATATTCAATTTTAGATCATTAATGATTACTACAAAACGTAATGGGATTTAATTTAAAAAATCAGTCTTAAAGGTATATTAACCGTTCATACAGAACCTTGATAAATAATTAATTTAATAACCAAAATTACCAAAAGTAATAGAAGTTGAAGGATTTGGAAGTTATACAGTGTAGAGGTTGGCAGAACTCACTTTTGTTCAACATTAAACAGACAAGCAATGTGATGGGGAGGTGAACAATGGTGTGATCCGTTGTTTAGCATCAAGTCAAGCTACATGATCATGAATAGATACAACAACATGTTGAATGGACTGTGTCCCAACAATGACATGATGGTAAAGTGCCACAAGAATGGTTTTAGACTTTATAAACATAATACATGAATCATTTCATAGATTAAAAGAAGAATGAGCTCACTGAGAATGTGAAGTGTAAAGTGCATAATAAACTGCTGCTCTTTTTGACTGTGGTTGCCTTTTAATTGGTTTATCATCATGTTGCTGCCACTACTGGTTTCCTCTGACTATCTGATCCAGTTCTGGTTCACCAAATTTTGGATAGGGTCAAGTTATTTTTAAAATCGGGCCCAATTCTCATCAGGTCTCTTTCAGCCTGGGTTTCTCTTATTAACATGAATTTGGTATTCTAACAAAGGACAAAATCACAGAAAAAAGAAACTGAGAGGAAATTAGTCTTGCACTTACATAACAAACCAAGTCTTTCAACGCATTAATATTAAAAGACTTACGAGAGACCGTAAAGATTTATGGGCAACAAATGTAAAAGATAACAAAAAGAAAAACGGATAATATGGTGTGGTGATGCAGTGATTTGCTCCCTGGGCCTTCTATGTTCTTCCTGTGCCGGCTTAGGGTCTCCTTGGGTTCTCCAGCTTCCCCCCACAGTCCAAACAAATAAACATTAGTGCAACAACTGACTCTTGAGTGCACAGGTGTGACTATGAGCCCAAGAGCACTTTTTGTCTCTGTATGTCGGCCCCCTGATAAACTGGCAACCTGTTCAGTGTGTACTTCACTATGTCGACTGGCTTTGGCATTTGCATTGGCCCACATAAGCCATACTGTATATCTAACGGATGGATGGATGGACATGCATAACTTTACTACCTTGTATGGTTTAAGGCCCAAACACACTGGGAACTACACTTCCCACAATGCAACGTATTAGCATATTTCACTGGACCCTCCCAGCCTGTTAAATGGCCACACACTGTGTCCCCTCGGTCTGAGGCCCCATTCAGGATGACCCTGATGACATCACTGTAACATTATCGGAGCCATTTTCTCACGTCTGCCAAATTTCCTCCATCAACTGATCTGTATGTGTAAAATCTATAAAGTGCCACTGTTAACTCATTGAGTGCCATTGACGTATATATACGTCAATCAAAATCCAACGCTTGAGTGCCATTGACGTATATATACGTCAAATGCAGTTTTCTGCGGCTGGTAAATGGGGACGCTGTTGCGCACACTGTGAGTAATTTTGGGGCTTCTGGGATGTGTAGAACGAAGAAGACTGTAGATCAGAGCAAGAAGTGAAGAGGAAGGAGAAGACGAGTGTGATCGGTACAGAGATAAAAAAGTCGGGAAAAGTTTCTATTTCTAGAGAAAAACGACGGGCAGAGCCTGGAACAAGTGTAACGTGGAGCTGGAGGAAAGCTTAGCCACGGATGCTATTAGCATAGCTCCAGCATGAAGTGATCGGAGGAGGCAGGAAAGGTAAACTCATCTAGATGATCAGCACCGAAATGCCGAAGCGAAAGCGGATCGCGGAGTCAGTTTCACCAGTTGCTGTAAACCGACGTCGTGACGACGAACCGAGAGATCAGCGCGGTGCGTCGCTGCCGCGGCCGCGTCCAGCAGAGAGGCTGAAGACGCCATGACGTCTCCCTCCCTCCTTCAGAGACGAGGGGAAGCAGCAGGAGGAGAAGTAGGAGAGGGGAGGGGCAGAGAGGGGGTGAGGGGAGGGGGAGAGGAGGGGGGAGGAGAGGGTGAGGGGGCAGCAACTGCAGGAGGAGTAGGAGAGCAGGCATCACTCTGCAGAGTAAGACTCCTACTTGTTGTATTTTAGTTTTTTCTTTTTTGTACAATGAAAAAACTTGTGAAATGAAATTTTCAGATGTCTTACATGTTTTTGAAGCCAAAATTAAAACGGATAAATCACTGTTTTTCTTGAGAGACTCTCTTTCACAAAAATGCATTTTTCTCAGCTTTCTAGAAAAAAAGTGGTCTTTTTGGTGCAACCAGGCTCTATTCAACTTAAGATAAATTAAGAATGGAACAAGGTACAAACAAATGGTTTTTCCCTAGTTAAATAGAGAGTCTCCTCTTTCCTTTGAGCTATTTTGTGTTTTCAGAGTCATAATACAAAATATTCTCTTGGTCTTAAAATATTACTCAAAATGCCCCGAAACGCTGGCACATGGCACTGACCATTTTATAAAAGGGCTGGCACTCAATGAGTTAATTGCTTTCTTAAAAAAAAAAAAAAAAAAAAAAAACTAATCAATTGATGACTATAATTCAGTGCTGAGTGTCTGTGGTCTATCCAGTCACCCCCCATCATAAAAGAAAAGGTTTTCTGATGTTTTTTGTAAAATCACTCCAGCAGGACAAGGTTTAGTCAGATTTTCTGGGCAACTCGTGACTCGCTCTGCATCAAAGTCCTCTGAGATCTACGCTCTTTGTTCTGTCTCCAGGGATCAAGACATGGTTGAAGACAATCAGGTTACCATGCCAACGCCTTGGCACCCAGCAGCAATATATCCCTGTCTTTCCTGACTGAGCACCTTGCTGTTTTACAGCATCACAACAAGACACATTTACAATTAGAGGCTGAGCTTCATAGTGGCTGTTAAAGGGATGGAGATGTTGGAATTACATTAACAATAAAATATGACAAAGTCTGATTTCTGAAAGTCATACCTCAATGTGAAAAGTTTCGTATACTACACCCAATGGCACAAATGCACATTTTTGTGCATTGTTGGTCTTTGCTTCAACTTTTCAAAATGGGAAACTGCAGCAGCTCCAACAGAATCATTTAGGAAATGAAGTATGACTCAGCAACTGAACAAGTTTCAAAGGTAACGTCTATTATATCTTGGATCCATTACAGTTGGATCTATTTTTAGTGATGACGTCCATTTCCCAGATTTCCACAATGACTTTGGTGAGTACGAGTTTGTCATAACTCACCAAACAATGGCTGATCAATCATACGTTTTCCTTTCAGGGTTTGAGAGGTGATGCATCATATGAACCCTTCGCACAGGTCCATAGTTTGTCAGGCCCTGATGTTTTAGGCTTTTTTGTCCCTGCTTTTAGGCCAAGATCATTGATTACGGGTGAAGTAAGTACTTCCTCAACATTAGGGGAGCATTGTTGTCATGGCTACAATAACAAAAACATGGTTAACTATGTTGAACAGTCATGGATAATAGATTGAATGAACAACAATAACCTCCTCCTGATGTGTACCTTTTCTCTCTTTTGCATGCCTTTAATTAAAGTTATGGTTGGTAATCCTGTTCAGAAACACTTTTTGTTATACTGGGTGAAATGGCCCTTCTATCCTGAGAATAGACTATGTATTCAGAAAAAAGAATGAAAAAAAAGAAAAGGAAAAAAAAAAGTATGAGGAAAGGGGACTTTTGACTTCCAACCCTACCTTGCTCTGCATGCTCAAGACCACTAGATATCACTAAGCAAAAGAACATAACTATGGGTCACATCAACGTGCTGCACAAACAACCTTTGGGCTTGTTTTCCTGGCTCAGCTGATCGCCCATTACCTTTTCAGTTGTCGCTTGCAGGGTTGGATCTCTGTTTTATCAGTAGTATCTGTTCCCAACTAATTTTCTCAAACGGGCCGAACTTTACTTTGTCATGAAGTCAAGAGAACAGGGTAATGAAGTAGATTTTGGTCGAGTTTTTTGCCCATTGAGTGATTTTCCTTCGGGACTATCAGTTTCTTTGAAACTAGAAAAATATATGGAGGTAAAAGGACTCCACATAATATTATATATTCATTTATCTCTTAAGCTGGAAGCAGGTTCATTGGTTTCTATTCTGCCGGCTCTCAACAGCCCTGCTGGCTTCTTTCTGTGCCCTTCTCACCTATTTTTACTTCACTTCATCCTGTGTTCCCTCGCTCTCATTTGTCACCATCAAAACTCTCCCTCTTCTCATCTTTCCCTCTATTCGTCTCAATGCGTCTTGCAAAGCTCTGCCTCATACTTGCTTTCTTCCTATTTCCCCTCTTTTTTCGCCCGACCTTTCATCATGGACTCTTCACTCTCAGATGATTTCTCTCCTCTTCACTTCACATCTCCTTCCTCCTCGCTCCGCATTTCCTCCCTCCCTCCATCACACCCTTATCGCCTTTGTTGCCTTTCCCTCACCTGTCCCCTCCCACCTTCCCCTGATCTCCCCACTTCTATCTCTCTTTGCCTCTATGTTTTTCTTGTTCTGTTTCTTCCTGTCCTTTGCCACCCTTCCCTCTAATCCCCTCTCGCCACTCTCTTACGTTCTCCTCCCTGCCTCCCTCTCCTGCCAGGCCTTTGCATATTTCAGCCGACAACACAACCTCAGAGGAGAGTTAGAGATGGTCACAGAGTCTGGTCGACAGCGCTGTGCAGTAAATCCCTCGCTGACCTCCCACTGCATTTAAATTCTCTAATCTAGTGACAAAAGGAACGAGGCGATGAGCTGGTGCCTTATGGGAAAGGTCAAATTGCTAACTAATCTGCCCTCCCTCCTTCCCTCCCAGTCGTCCCCCAACGGTGCTCTCCACTCTGTAAAAACCCCACTGTGTCATTGCACTCATGTCTGGAGGTCACTGTACTCCACAGAGCGACCTCACAAGTTTTGTGTAGCAATTAATTACCATCAGCGTGGCCGGCACATATGGGCCTATTATCATAAGGCCTCATGGGAGGATATTTCCTGCACCCATTATTCTGTGAGAAGTGACAGGGAACGTTTTAAAATGCCAACAGGCTTCGCTCTCACTCCTTTGTCATTCCTTAGTCGGGCTGCAGATGAGCAGATAGGGCTTGCTGGATGTTTTTAACAACATTTCTGCTTTTACAGAAGCGGTGGAGGAAGAAGAGAAGAATGTGGAACGAGCAGGTGGGAGGACAAGTAGTCCTCTTCTGCCTGAGATGATCTCAGAGACGTTTTATCCTTTTTACATTTACTGCCTGTTTCTGAAAGGCCCGATGTCACCTTGAGAAATACCACAGATTAACGAGCTGCATCACCTGCACGAGTAGATAAGTGAGAAATAATCTCTTCACAGCTCTAATCCTGCAGATCTGATCGTATTTATGGTCAGTGTCTTTCAGCATTAGACATTCAAAGTGTCTGCATCCTGTAAATGCCGCTCTACAGTGTTTTCAATGTTACTGGCAGAGCCTTTCATGCACAGGATTCAGATTGCAGAGCTGGATACAAGGAGGACGCCAGCAGGAGAACTGCTGGTGGGGTCTTCAATAACATAAATCAAACTGTTTGTGTAAACAGGTTTCAGTACAGGGTGGGTGGTAAAGAAAGACTGAAGCAATAAATACTGTGCAGGGAGGTTGTAAGTTACGTATATAAACATGGTGGGTTGTTTATGTACAACACTGTCTCCTAGAGATTACATTTCTATAAACAGAACACATACTGTAGGAGAGGTAATTGCGACTGTATAATGTTTTCTATAACATTATGTTTACAAAAATTGTTCTCCACTAAAATATCTGCTCTCGCAAGACAGTAGGTGCGTTTCCATCAGCTGTTTAGATGCGCATCTAGATGTATCGCATCAGAAAATGATGATGGAAACGTCGTGATTCGCATTAAAATCCCCTGATTCGCACAAAATGAAATACGCTCGCTATGGCCGGGTTTTGGTTGATTCGAATGGGATGGAAACAGCTGTATGCGAATCAAGTGTGACGTAGCGCACTTTCACCCCATCTGCTCCCATGTTTGCAGTTCACTCACAAGACAACATCAGGGTTTCCGCTGTCACACAACAATTAATTAATTGTGGCGCGTCGCCACGGCAAAATAAAAGCCCCCACACACCTTCATATGTGATTACTGCACAGTTCTTCATAGTTCCTCCTCAGTAAAAAACAAACTTATCAACCAGCGCATCCAGCGTTCATTAATAAAGTCCGCCGCGACTTCTCTCTCTCTCTCTCTCTCTCTTTCCCACACACACACACACACACGGGTTGCGTTATGACGGTAATAAACATATGCGCTAAATCGCGCTAATGTGTTCAAATCAGACCGTCCGTCCGTCCGTCCGTCCGGGGGGGGGGGGGGGGGGGGGAGCAAAGTCCGTAGATGGAAACACACATGATTCGAATTTCTTTTAATGCGCATTTCCCAGTAATTCGAATCACTTTGGATGGAAACATGGCTAATGTCAACTTAAACTGTCGGACACACTAGTTGTGACCGCAGTGAAAATGTTTAAAAAATACGGCCTGGAGCTGAATATTTCGTTAGATAAAACGTAAGTGATTACCTCTATGTTTTTCTGTCTCTCTGGTTTGCGACTTTTGGTCTTTTAAATAATCTGGAGTAGGCTAATCGAAATGTTTGACTTTCCCCAGTTCCATTACACACAGGTCTCAGTTATTAGTCGGATCCCATGTATTTCCATGGAAACGGACTTGCAAAAACCTTTCAAATCTGAGAGCAAATATTCCATCAACATGAATATATTTTGATTAACATTTAATTTTGTTTGTAATAGTTGTATAATTGCAATATTACCCTTGAGGGTGTGACCGCATCACTGTTGTGCTCAAATGACGTTAAAGCAACCCCTTGAGGGTAATATTGCTTCATTTAATATTTCTTAAGTTAATTTCATTTTAAGAGATATAAAAACATTTATTCATAATTACATCAAATCGTACTGCGTTGCAAATTAATTAATTTCACACTTGCGATACCTTTGTGGCTCACGCCATGACAGTTCTCTAGGTGTGAAGTGTGACCTTGGTTGACATATGTAGAGATTATGCAGCCTCCTCAGATTTACAGTATACTGTATTTAACAGTGATGGAGAGTATGTGCAAACTATATCTGAACAATATGATTTGTCATCATCACCATGTGTAAATATTTACTGCAGGTGTTTTTCTTCCTGTACTCAGAGCTTCTAATTGGGACAAAGGTCAGAAATGATAATTTGATGATTACAGTAAGATTATTTGTTGACGCAGCTCTGCTCAATTAGAGGCTGATTTCCAGTGCACAAGGTTAACATTCAGTTACGTCTATAAGCTCTGCTTCTTAATCACCATGCAGTACTTCCTATATTTTCACATGAAAAGAGGGTGATTCAGACAGCTCAATTGTCAAGTCACTGCAAAATCAATTCCTCAACCTTTCCAGCTTCATTTCCACAGTGACAGTCTCTGATCAGACAGTGTACCAGCTGCAGGTCTCTGCTGCTGTGGAGCATATAAATATGTTAAAGTGTTGCTAGAATCAAGCTTAAAGAAAACACCTTGTAAATCTTTATCAGTAAATAAGGCCCAGCCTGAAACATTTCCCTCAAGTCCCACAGGAATAATAATTATTACCTGGGGGAAAATTGCTGATTTTAATCCCCTGCAGAATATGCCAAAGTCAAATCTCCAGCACAGATGAGCTGCCATATTCAAGATAAGTCTTAAGGAAATCACAGTTTTCCTCTGAATACTCCTTTTTTTCTCTCTTTATCTTTGTCCAGTAATGCGGAGACGAATGGCGTTTTCAACCAAACTCCAGCAAAAAATTTGCCGAATTATGAAGTGACAGTAAACTGTAAAAATCTGGCTTTAAAGCAGCTATATGCGAGCACTGGGGAATTCAAGCGGTTCTGACGCAGTTTAATTAATTATGTGTAAATGTTTTACATGAACATCAGCAGCGTTGGGGGTACTTTTAATTTGATGAGATCCTCACAAAATGCAACTTGAGCGTTTCCCAGTTGAACTGGCAGAGTAAATGTGTTCACTGCTGCATTTTAATTATTTAGTGTTTTCTGTTTGTCACTGCGGCGGCTGCAGTGAGGATTCAGGGCCTGTGTCTTTGCTTTTGTTCGCCTTTTTCCTCTGAAACAGCGTTTCCCTGCATCCCCCTGTGTCCTGGCTGAGCATCTCTTTCTCTCCGTCTCGCTCGCCATATTTCATTTTGCATTCTCTCCTACTTTTCCATCTTTCACTCCCTCCTGTTCTCCCTCTCGTTCCCAGCCTCTCCTGCCTCCCTTCCTGTATTGTTGGCACCGCTAACGGGCTTTTTTCGAAGTGGCCTTCAGAAGCAGCTGGATCGCCGCCGGGAGCCTTTGGAGATCTGCCAGGGCCGTCATACGCCCCTCTCCACTTTATCCTCCTCTGCTGCCCACCTCTGCTCTCCTCCTCTACACATTTTAATCTATTTTTTCTCTCTTTCCACCACCATTCATCCATCCTCCCCCTCTCTCAGCCTATTTCTTTACTTATCTCCCGTCCTTACTCTTCTGCATCTTTTTGCTCGTCTTCTCTCCCCCCTTTTTACTCCCATCTTTTCATCTATCATTCCTCCACAGTCTACCGGGCTGTAAAATCATGACACTATCAAAACAAAACTGGGATTTCATGAAGTTAAACTCTTTCTTATAAGCTTTGCTGACCTGTTTCTCAACACACTCAAGTGGGGAAGGAAACCAATCACCACTTTGTTCCAACAGTAGGAAAAAAAGAGAAAACTTAATTTTCCCTTTTTCTCCAATCTACTTTTGTTCTATCTGTTTTTCTAACCATTTTTCTCTCTGTATTTGGGTCGACCCTCAGCTCTTTATTAGACCAAGTCTAGCCCTTGAGTTTCTTGTAGTTCTGTACTGTGTTTTTTTTGTTTGTTTTGTTTTGTTTTTTTGAATTCATAACAAACATGCATCTGTCTCAGTCCAGTGTTGGATCAGGTCCAAACATTTGGACTCATGAGAAACTGAGACTCCTTAAGCTGGCCTGCTCTCTCTGCCTCCCTTGCCTACAGAAGCTTCCTTCTTCAGCTGTTGTTAACATTTCCACGTTTCCCACATTCTGTGTTATAAACAGTTTTCTTGTCTGTATACAACATCTATTGCACGTCTGCCCGTCCTGGGTTAGGGATCCCTCCTCTGTTGCTCACCCTGAGGTTTCTCAGATTTTTCCCTGTTAAAAGAGTTTTCAATGGAGTTCTTCCTCAGTTGATCTGAGGGTCTATGGGCAGAGGATGTTGTTATGATGCTATGTAAAGTCCTTTGAGACAAACTGTTTGTAAAAACAGGCTATACAAATAAAATTGCCTTGCCTTGCCTTCAATTCATGAGTATATACGTATACATAGTACTCTCTCACTATAACATAACCAATATTAAACATTCCGATGGCATATGAAATAACATAGAAAGTTGTTCTAAATACCTCAAGTGTTATTGAGGCTTTGCCAATGCTAGCTGACACTGGATGAGGACAAGGTACACCCTGGACAGGTAGCCAGTCTGTCAAAGAACAATCATGCCCATATTTACACCTGCACGAAATTTGGAGTCACCAATAACCTATAGTCCACGTTCCTGGACACTGGGAGGAGGCTGAAGGACCCAAAGATCAGAACATGCTCCACACAGAAAGGCTCCAGCGAGTGAACAGGTCTTGTGGTTAGCTTTAATACATCATCATATACACAGCAGCAGTAGTGCTGATTATTTTACAATAATAGATTAGGTTTTAATGCCAGTTGACTGAGAGGACACATGATTGGTTCATGAGGTAAATCCACAAATAAATTGCTCTCAAACAGTGAAGTGCTGCTACAACAGCAGCAGCCTTTGTGTTTTCAAAGACTATGTATTAGTCAGTGTCAGTAGTTAATCTCTATGTAAGTAAGGAGGAACATCTCTTCAAAGAAACAAAAAGACAAAGAAATATCCATCTACAAGTTATTTGATGAATAAATACAAATTTAGGTAATAATCAGTTATTCACTTTTTGAAGCATCTCAGTGTCGGCTACTTCAAATTTCTTTAGGGAAGTGAAACACCAAGTCACTGGAGTGATTTTAAATTCTGCTTTAGGAGAAAAACCTGAATAAAATGACTCTGGTCAATTCCAGACCGCAGGAACGTCGCAAAAACATCCCAAAAACTTGTTTGTTTACTTCAGGTAGTGAGGGGGATACAAACATCATCAATTTGATGCATCAACCTGCAGTTCATGCAGAAGTTTTTTGGCAGCTCCAGCTCCCGCGGTGCAGCCGGCGCTCCAATGCGCGTTTCCTAATGCAACGCCTAATAATCGTGACCTCAGGCAGACGCACAATCTGTCAGTCAGCGTCTTGTCTAGTTTAGGGGTCTGTTTTTTTTGTTGTTGTTTTTTTGTCATTTCTTTATCCCAGAGTCATAACTTTTTCTGTTCTCTCCCCGTCTCCTTCACCATCTCCAACCCTCTCTCCCATCAGTTCACTGTACTCCTCTTCCACAGTCATTAGTATCAAAACACTAGACAGACACATGGGTAACAGTTTTCCACCCCTCTGCAAATTATCTTACGGAGAATAAAAATGCCAAAACTGATGAAATACAAAGTAGGTTTTTACTGAGGGCATTCAACTTCTCATAAAAATAAAGCTAAAATCCAATTTAAAAAAAAGATACAACTATGGATGCTGCAGCTCAGACTCTTTGACAAACTTAAAACACACAGCCATGTAAGGTGAATATTTAATGTTACATCCCTGAAGAGAAGTTTCAGAGGAAAAGAATGAACTTCTAAAGAAATGTGAGTGATTTGCTTTGTGTATTTAGCTTCATGTTTGCAGCTCAGCTCAAATCGATTTTCCTGGAACATCAATTATTATTACAAATGAATTAGTGCAGATACTGTTGTTTACTGCTGCAGCCATGCAATGTTTACAAGACTTTCAGATCACACTTTTGAACACAGCAATGTATTGTCTTTATAACAGATCTGTTTAGGACTGCATGGTGTTTTAAAAACACTTAACGCACTAAAGGCCTGACTTAAGACCTCAAATAAAGACAATTGTACTATCTGGCCATATGATCGCACTATGATGTTTTTTGCATCTCATGGAGTGTAGGGTCGGCACCTTCTATGAGAAGAGAGAAGGCGCCTGTATGTGTCTGAAATTGAAATGAAAATGTTTTCATGCGATGATCAGCTCTTTTAAACGAAAAGAAAACAAAATGGAAACGACACAAAAGAAGACTGCTGAGTGGATTCTCATTTTCCTGGCCAGGTTACAATCTGATACTGTATATGATGCAGTGAACTGTCGCCACTGTTATTGTTCTCACTGTTTATGGCTGATACAGGAACACAGGAGAGACCTCTGCTCTCTACATTCACAGTCTCCTCGGGACTAGAACTAATCCTCAGATGGACTGGGGGCTCAGCTGACCCTAACCTGACCCTCGTCTTTGTCCTCAGACTAAAATATAATCGCAGCAGCCTCTTGCTCTTTCACTCCTTGCAGCAAGAGACGAGATAAGCGACCAAACAAATTAACACACCGAGATACCAAGATGCTGCTATACAAACGCCAAGTACATGCACTAAACACTCTCTTTTCTTCGTGAAAGTCAAAGTCATTCTTTTTTTTTTTTCAATCTGCTGCCAGCAAAGCATGCCAAACGTGCACGAGATGACAAGTGAGGTAACAGGACAGAGTTTGTTATTGTTCCTAGCGTATAGCCTCTGTGCATGCCTTGTATTTTATTTTCTTTAAAGCCATTTTCTGTTTTCTTGCTTTAGGAAACACCTGTGAAGTCAGTCAGGCTGCTCTAGTAACATGACGCTACATGCCAGGATGTAAGTGACTGCTCTGTGCCTTTGTATTTATGCACAGTGCCAACACAGAGCCAACAGGAAGAGGCTCGCATCACACTGAAGCTGATGCTGTGGAGACCCTGTGCTTCTCTCAACAGCATTTACTCAAGTACTGAATCCTGCAGCACAAATCAGAAGCACTTTGTCTGCATTTTATCACACACAATGCGTTTTACCTCGCAGCTACAGTTAGTAACATTTTTCTCTCACACTTCTTCTCTACCTGAAGTGAGATTCTGGTGTTTGTCAGCCTGGGGAATTCACACCAGTGTGTGAGTGTTACGTGTGTCCATTAAATAAGTGTTGACAGCAAATGTGACATGACGTTTCCTACAGCCTGTTTGTATCTAGACACTGTCTCTGGGTGAGGTAATGGGACAAGAAAACCAATAACAATGACAGTAATTGCAGATGGTATCTGGTATTTGAGATGCATATATGCAGAGGTGTGTGTGTAATGTCCAGATAATGAAGGAATAACATTGAAGTGTTGATAAATGTACATACAAAGGGTACTGTATATAAACAAAACGTTATCAAAATGAATATGTTTAAAAGGGGAAAAAAGAGCATGTAGTGTGTGTGTTGTTGGTAGTTTGGGTAGGTAAGCCATAGAGGAGGCCAAGGTTGAATGGTGGAGAATGAGGCTGAGCTGTAACATCTGAGAGTCCACGCCCCAAATATGGACCTTTTATGTAAATTTCAAATCTGAATTAACAGTTTTACAACAAGGGAGAAAGTAGCAGAAAGAGCGAGTGTAATTTGCTGTGATCAGAACATGATAGGATCAGCCAGGCCACTTCTGTAGGTGGATTTCAGGCAGGTGTAAACACAGTCATTGACACTAACAGCCACAACTCAAATTACTCATTCACAGGTTTTTCTCCAGAGGACAGAGATCTGCATAAATTAACACTAGGTGAGCACAGGGTCCCAAACTGTAGTAATTAGATAGACACAGAGAGTTTTTCATTGATGATTAAGAACAATATATTGAAAGTATCTACACCAGTTTGGGTCAACAACCATTTTTTGATTTTTTTTCCCCCTGGCATCTACTTTTTTGTCGAACTTAAAGTCTCTAGTAAAGCTGGAGATATTCTCCTTCTTGTCAACAAATCCTATGAAACACCCAAAATAAACACTGAGCTGATCCCACTAAGTGTTGTCTGTGTAGCTGAAGCTTGGCTTATCTCATTCCCCTGAGCCTCAGAGCCATTGTTGCTGGGTAACTAAAAACACATCAGTGAGGTACACTGTGCAACTGGGTGACATGTTCCTTCATTACCTATGGTAGTTTATTTTCAGTTTGTCCCACACACCCCAGAAACATTCATTAATGAATATGTATTAAATCCACAGTTGAAAGTAGTCCCAAAGAATTGCACTATTTCATCCTGTTAGGGCAATTACCATCAAGCAAACATGCACTATTGTAACAAAAACACACTTAAAGCTTCACGCATGCACATATCACAGACTGAAACACACACACTTACCTCAGTGTATGAGTGTGCTGATTCGGTGTTTCTGACAGGGTCCAGGGGATTTCTCTAATCACCTGAGATGAGGAGGTAGAAAGATAAAGTCAGCAGGTGAGGGATGGCCCATCTCTAAGCTGATCATCTCCTCCCAAGCCCATATTATTATTTCCCAAGTTTCTCCAATTAGGCGAGTGCTGATGTGGGATCAGTGTGCAAGATCTCCTTCAGTCAACATTTTCATTACTGAGACATAAGGCAAAACTGGGAAGAACCCTGGGACCGGATCAGCAGAAGTTCCTCCGAAAAATGCTTCACAAATGAAGTTTTAACGGAGCTCTGGAGATCGACTCAACTCCCCCAGCCCTCGTTTCAGCTGAGCTTGTGCTGCATGTGACTGCTGTTGTGTTTTCATGTGAAATCACAGTGGTTCAATCGTTGAGCAACTAGCCTATATTAAAAAAAGTAAGACAACAACTCATCACTTGCAGTTACATCACTATGGTGTTGAAGCTATTTTTGCTAACAATAAAAACAAACAAAAAATAGTAAAAACACTGGATGCTGTATTATTTAACTCATCTCCTGTATGGTAAGTTGTTCTTATTGGTTCTAATAGATGATGGAGGAAAGTTAATGTTAACATGTGAACTTAAGTATCGATCAAGTATCGATACTTTTGCAAATGAGTAAGCATCCGGATACAATGTTTTAGTATCGACATTTTTTCTAAAATATCAATACTTTTGACCTAGAACGTAAGGAGCTTAAAGCAATTCTTACCGATCTGGCATTTCACTCAGCACAGCACAAACATTTGAAAATCAACAGCTCCACCTCCCTCACAAGTCCCACCCACCTCTCCCTCCTGCCGCACCTCCACGTGCCCCCTCCCTCCCTGCTGCATGCGTTGGCATGGCAACGGTAAACAGAACAGGAACGCGAGTGAAACGGGAACAACACAAACAAACACAACACCGGAGTTTTAAACCGTATAAACGGACTCAGTGATGATGACTGATGAGTTTTATAATAAACTGTTGTTAGCCTACTGCTACTGGAGACGCAGGGGAAGTGATTGTTACAGATTACAGTTCTCAACGAGCCGGGCTGGCGGCCGGACCAGCGCCACCTGATGCGCTGGTTCAGGGACAAAATAAATCCAGACCGAGCCGAGTCGAGCCGGTCCGGTCCGGAGTTCAACCGGGTCCGGACCGCTGAGAACTCACAGAGCTAAAACAGTAGCCTAGCTGTTAGCACAGAGCTAACAGTAGCCTAGCCGTTAGCACTGGATGCTTTATAGACACATGTGACTTCCTGTGTTTACGTATCACTCGGGGCTGCTCACTATCAACGTTACAATATCAGACATGAAACTCCGCGACCAGCTGCGGCTGCAGTTATTGGTCTTTTAAAAAACTATTTATTTCCAAAAACCTTCTTTCTTGTGTGTGTTGTGACTCTAGTCTCCTCTGCTCTCTGTGTCCTGCTACTGCTCTGTCAATAAGCGTTCTTCCTGGTCGGGAGGGGGGAGAGGAGGAGAGAGGTGCACAAAGTGATTACATATTAAGTAGGTTCGGTCGCTCGTCAAATCTTATTAATCGGACCGAATAATATTATTGGTCAGACTTTTCTCAGAATTATATGAGAATGAAAAAATGATGAGTTTTTAACCCTGTTGGGTTTCTCTTACATTTTAATGTATCATCAGATTATTAATAGCATTTTAACTTAGACAAAGAAATGTGCAAAAGTTCCAGAAAGGTAAGAATTGCTTTAAGTGACGCCTAATGATAATATTTTACTCTTTTAATATCTATAAGAAGTACTTATCCCTCAGACTTATTACTATTAACAGGTTGGTGAGTCAATCAGAGGAGAGGAGGCTCTGACCCTTGGTGATTGCTTTGTGACATCACACAGCCACAAAATTCCTGATGGTTGTTTTTAAGGCTCAATTTCTGAAATGAAGTCTGTGTGCATATCTCTGTGGACTAAGGCTTTGATACAGTACTTTCACAGTATTAATCTAAAACCTTGACCTGATCTACAATCAAACTGCACATGGACAATTATCTTTAGACAATACTGAACCTTTAATATGCAGAACCATTGGACTGTTAATATGCTAAGGCTACAGCAGTGATGGCCAATAAACTGCTCTCCATGTCAACAGACAACAAATTATCATAATTACTTCTATATTATCTTGCTTTTTTTCATGTCTGTTCATCATAACTGTTAATAAAACAGTCTGGTCAGAGCCAGAACCAGCAAGCGACGATGCTCAGGAGCATCATCAATGTGCAACGGGTAAAGATCAATAAAATCAATATCTTGTTGAAATTGATGCAGGTATACAATGTTAACAGTCTCAGAAGCACAACACGTGTAGAGATGTTGCAGTAATGCAGATTCAGATTGCAGTGCAATAGTGGTGACATTTAAGATAAGAGAAGAGAAGAATTATTTTATTAATCCCCAAGGGGAAATTCATATACTTAATCTATTTATTCATAATCCTGATGGGAGATGATATAATGATAATCCAAACACATGCCAAAACGTCCATGGGAAGAAACCATATCCCAGGCTTTTCTGTTGTGCCTGAAAGAAAACCATGGTCTCAATACTCACCATGACCATCTAGAACCTGAACAGAACCTTGATACCATCCTCACAATCAGATGGATGTTAAGTACTTTTTAATGACTCAGAATTTTTCATAATTTTCCTAATACATCACATGCATGTAGAAGCTATTACAGGCATGGCATACAGCTATATATCTAAAATTGTTATTATTGCAGCACAGTGCTGTTTAGCAGGCTGCAGACGAGGTGTAGCTTAAAAGAGCGTGAGCAGCACTTCTATAGTATGCGTATTTATGAAGATGAAGCTGTCAAAACATTTTCCATCAGCAAATCCAGTGTCAGTGTGTACAGAGCTGCTATTGACACTGGTGACACACCTTGATTGAGTCTTAAATGATTCCCTTCCTTTAGGTGGGGGAATAAAAACACTGTTTAAGGAATTAGCGGCTCAGCGAAGTGGAGCCGCGCAGCATATGGAGGTTTAAAAATGTGCCAGAATCAGCAGCTTTTGCTTAATGGCAACTCGTGAAAATGCTTTGAGTCCAAGACTTACTGAGTGTGAAAGGGGGCAAGTGTTTGTAACACTGCGTGTGTGTGTGCGTGTGTATAATTGCACAAACATTCATTTCAAGAATGAACTGATCAGACTTTGGTGTTTAAATGTCAAAGATCAAGGTCATTGCTGAAATCAAGTACCATCATTTTGCCTTTGTGAACACAAACTGAAATCCCTTCAAATTTGGCACAAGTGTCTAATTTGGTGGTCAAATGTTAAAGGTCAGAGCCAATGTGCTCGCCCAAAACCCCATATTTTTGGCCATATCTCACAAATTCATACACAAATTATTACAAAGTTAACCTAATAAAAGATGATGACATGATATAATGTTCAACTTCACTGTGACATCATTATGTCCTGCAAAAACACTCCTGGCCTTTATTCAACACTGTAACTCAGGAAGGTCAGTCTGTCTCTCTCAATGCAACTGTACAAAAAACACTTCAGTATTTGTACGAACACTGTATGAATAATTTGTAGTTCACACTTGTCCAAGGCTACGAGAACACACTGCCAATGTTAAACAATCAGAAACAGCCTGAGTGGGCGCTCTAATTAATTCAGACTGAAAACCAATTTCAGAACAAACCATACATTTGACCTCTTGTGTTAAGAAAATGTATAATAATTGAAGAGTCACTCACTGACGCAACAACTCACATCATGTTCACTCTTTTTTCCTCTGAAGTAAAGTAGAAACAGATTGTGAAAACAATGATACTTGTTAAACAGCAACTTCTCACAGCCATCAGAGCAACAGCAGCAGCTGCCATGACAACATAACAACACATTGCACATTTAGCACTTTAGTCAGGGGAGGGAAAGGAGCTTGAGCCACTTCACCCACCATGTGTGCGCATCCTTGTTTCTCATACCCGACAATGTAAATAGATTTCCATCCTTTCAGGAAACAGTCGTTCCCCGTGTGTGGCTCATGCCCACCCTGCCGACAGAGCCCGGCCAACCTCGACGTCACCTCTGTTCATCACTTCTTTTCCACTCTACGTGGAGAAGACAAGAATACAGCGGCCATTACACACACCGCTGCCCAATTAGAGCAGGAATGTGAATTAATGAGCAGGTCGGGGCAGGTTAATGAAGGGTGGCACTGATCTGCTGAGGGCTAAAATTAAAAGCTGTATCCTCTGTCCGAGGAAAGTTGCTCCCTCCGAGTCTGAGCATTATCATGTTAGTGTTATGCCATCGCTCTCTGAATGATCATGCAGCAGCGCAGAGTAGCTGCTGACATGTTATGTTCCACGTCAAGTCAGCCCGTGGGGGGTAGCAGGTGCCTGCACACAACTTTATTTTTTTTACCAAATAATTAAAGCAGATATCAGTGGAATGTTTTTGTTAATATAAGTCCTAAATAGTCCTATTTTCCGTCAGCAATCACTTACATGAAGTATTTCAGCCTAAACACGAGTCTCTCCGTCACTCTGCTCTGCTGTAACCCGAGGAGAAAATTTTCCTTGTGGGATACAAGTGTTATCCAATGAGGAGAGAGAACGGCATGAAGGGCTGTGTGTGCAGCCAAGGGATGCGCGTGAATGTGGTGACGTAGCACGAGGACCAATTGATGCATGACAAGGGCGGGGGCTGCTAACTCATGGTGCGTTCAAAGAAACTCGTACTTTGTGTTTTTCCTTCCTGTGAAGTCATACCAGTTCGATCTGGTACGAGTTCACGGGTCGGAAGTTACGAGTGGCCGTTATAGGGAACTTTCACAGACAACAGGATGGTAAAAACACGAGCTACGGGTTACCTGGAACGCTACCAAGTCGTAGTTGTGACTTGAAGCTGTAACTTACGGTTTCAAAAGCCTGCCTTGAACGCAGCATTAGCCGAAACGGCCGTGAAGCTGATATCTGCTTTAAATGAAATAAATAAGGGTTGCAAATTATCGCGTTAATTGTGATTAATTAGTCATATTTTGCGCGTTATGTTTTTTAATTGCGTTAATCTCATTTTTAATCTCTAATTTTACTGTTTCTGTCGTGGAGTTGCCTTTTTATGAAGTCTGTTTTCATGCATTGTGGTCAGCATAGTGGTAGTAGTTGTGTTAGTAGTGTTTCCCCTACCGAGAGCCCCCGCCAGGTCAAAAAAATAAAAAAAAATAAAAAAAATAATAATATGCCAAAAATAGTGAGTCAAGCGACGCATCCATTCATTCAGAAATCATCATTTCCATTTGGGAGCCTCTGCCCAGCGCTGTTCTGAAACGCGGGTTAATCTGCTTCATTATCTAGTAATGATGAGAGTGCACAAGCATATCATGGGATGTTGAAGGTTTGTAGCAAGCTTTCTATGGTGCAGACGAAAAAAAGAAAAAAATATCTGCTCTGCTCCGCCTGAAAGGTAAAGGAAGCTTGTGTGTGGAAAGACGTTGCCTCCGAGATGTAGAATGTGTTATATAGAAGAGAAATACACATTTCAGGGCAACTGCCTTGTATCATCAGAACAGACATGGTCTGACCTTTTTTAACCCTCCTTTCATATTGAAGTGTGTCTCTCTTTTTTTTTTTTATCTCTTGACATCACTAGAAATACATCAGTGGCATCAAGAAGAGGAAAATAAGCAGAAATGAGCTGAAAATAACAATGGATGTTTATTTGTGATTTTTAGGAGTTTTACAAGTAATCCAGTGGCTGTACATCAGTTAAGGGAAAACTATCACTGCCTTGAGATGATTTAGTATCCTGAGAGTACACTGCAACAGGATGATTTTCACTGCTGTGTGTGTGAATGCCAAACAGCTAATTCTGATATCAAACAACTGAAGGAAACTGCCTGTGTTGCTTCCTAATACAGTTTGTTTATTTGCTTATTTATTGGCTGTCAGTTTATGATCATCCCAGGGGGATATTTACCTTGCAATACAGGACTTGGCATACAAAGTGAACTACACATAAAATACAACACATACAAAAACATCTGTTATGTGCCAGGTCTGTGTCTATCTTTGAGCAACAAACATGGATTACACTGTGCCTGAGTGTGACAGAAGAGCAGGACTGTGTCCACTGTCTCCATCACATAAACAGGAGAAAACACATCTGCTGTGGAAAAACATAATTTACCCACAAAACTCCATACCTCAACCTGAAACTGTGCTAATCAAAATTTCTATATTTACAATGGATTAGAGCATCTCTATAGAATGTCATCATATTACAGTCAGATAATCTGATTTGATCAACTTTGAAAAGGTGTCTCTATCTTTAAAGCAGAAGTAGGCGGAATATTTGTGTTAATATAAGTCTTAAATAGTTATATCTTCCAACAGCAATCACTTACATAGAGTGTTTGGTCCGACACACGGGTCTGTCAGTCACTCTGCTCTGCTGTAAGCCGAGGAGAAAACTTTCCTTGTATCCTACAACCTTTATCCAACGAGGAGAGAGAACGTCATAAAGGGGTGGTCCTCTCTGTGTGTGCAGCCAAGGGATGCGCGTGAATGTGGTGACGTAGGGACGAGGGCGGGGACTGCTAACTCCATCTGCTGACAAGAAGTTAGCCAAAACGACCGGATCGCTTACTTCTGCTTTAACTTAGACTTAAACTAGGCTATACATTTAATTTCTTTTCACCAGCCAAAATGTCTCTCTGTATCAGTTCATAATAATAATAATAATAATAATGGATTACATTTATATAGCGCTTTTCACCCAACACCCAAGGCGCTTTACAGAAACCATTATTCATTCATACACATTCACACCGGCGGTAGTAAGCTACGTGTGTAGCCACAGCTGCCCTGGGCCAGACTGACGGAAGTGTGGCTGCCAATGTGCGCCAAACGGCCCCTCCGACCACCACTATGATCATTCATACACATTCACACGAGGCAAGGTGGTTAAGGTGTCTTGCCCAAGGACACTACGACAGCGACTGAGACAGAGCGGGATTCGAACCGCCAACCCTCTGGTTGTATTGAGTCAAGAATTATGGAAATTAACTGGTATTGGCATCGACTACTAAAATTCTGGTACCTTAATCAAGATGCTTGTCTTTTACCCTTGAAAAAAGGGTCAGCATGATGTGATTGTGCTATCAGCTCCATGTTAAATAGGGGTCAGGGAACTCAAGCAGATGACTGGAAAACATCCACAAATCCTCAGACTTGCATGACAGACAAACAGCTGCATAACAGAAACAAACTTGCAAACATAACAAGCTAAGAGAGAAAATGTGTCCTGTGGGGGACTCTGTGTCTGCAGGGGAGGATGTGATTCTCACTGACAGACGATTGTTTAACCAAAAAAAAAGAAGCAGCAAAAACCAGACTCTTTGGGGAAAATGAAGGCTTCAATTTTCTGGGCAGGCTGCAGAAGCAGCGGCTGACAACACACGGGGCTCAAAAGGAGTCAGTAATTCTGAACACTGCAAATATCCTGCGAGAGCCCGGCTGAGAAATGAGCTACTGCAAACCAATCAAGCTGCACTGAACCAACACGCTTGAAGCTTTTCAAAGGGAGAAGGCGAAGCGATCATGTCTGCTGCACACACATGAAAAGACACCTGATATCAGAGATGGGAACAGACACAAAGCAAAGACCTGATGTATCCTTATTTTACTCCTTATACTCTATATCTAGACAGAGAAATGAGGATCACAACACTCAAGGCAGTGGCACTGCTCAGAGCCTCACCCTCGACACCAGCAGATTATTTCCCATTTTAACGTTGACTGACTTTATTAATTACTCTAAGAGGCATAAAAGGGTACATAAACTAATGAACACTTGTGGTGCGTATATTATACACTTGATTACTCCATGCTGTTTCAAATGTTTGTGACAGTCAGATTTGCCTCCAGTAGGAAGAAATTATGCATGTGGAGAAGAAAGAGAAGGAAAGAACAGTATAGAAACAAGAGGAAAGAGTGATTTTGTAGAAATATGATTTCAGACATCCTCTACAGTGGACCCTGTAACAGTGGCTCTGTCCCCTTCTTTCTGCTCCCATAGTTAATTATTGAGTTGGTTACTACGGTTAAAGTGTCCTTCTTAGGTAGTAGCTAAGCTAACTGGTGTTAGCTAGCCCTAATCCTATCATTTCTTATGTTGGTCTAGCATTGTATTACCAATATAAAATATCATACTGTGTGACAGTGGTGTTTTGTACGGTGTATAGACTCAAAAACATAGCCCTAGAAAAGGTGATGGACTGAGCTAAAAACTAGCTTTTTTTTTTACTTTTTCATGTTGGCTTCGAGAAAAAGGCACGGCTTTTGATTTCACTCAGGAATTCATCAGTTTTAAACAGTGGTGGAAACTTGAAGTACTGTACCCACCCTGATTGTAATGGTATAAATTGCACTACTGTGAAATCTAAATGAAAAGGAGGGAAATCAAAACTAACTCATGCTCTTAACCATCCCCATTTTATTTTCTACCTTTATTTTTTCCACTTTCATCCTCCCTCATTAATCCTTTGCTCTGATTCCCATCGTTGTTACTCAATCTCACAGTTTCCCATCTGTTTTCTCAATCTGAGCCTTTATTTCTTTCTCTCCCGTCCCCAAATTTCTAGGTCACTCTCCATGTCTCCCTTCCTTCCTCCGCTGCACAGACTTCAGTCCGTCTCTCTCTCTATCCATCTCTCTCTAGCTAAGAAAGATTAAAGTGGAGGCAGAAGTTGCGTTAATGGCCATCAGCTCTTCCTGTGCTGGCAGTTGCACCATCTGCACCGCCTACCAGCTTAATTAGTCGAGAGGCGCACCTCTGGCAATGAACCTGACACTAACTGCACACTCACACACATCTCTCTACATACATACACTACGTCCTTATGGGGACCTTGAGTCGTTTCACAGCCCTACCTTATACCCTTAAACAATAGTCTATAATATTTACAGATTAGTAATTTGAGCCTACCTGCTTTTTATCTGATAGCAGGGTTTCCCCCAGTGTATTATAAGCCTGGCGGGCCGCCAGGTCTTACTTGCCCCCCCGCCAGGCTAAGCATTGTTTATTATTTTTTTTAAATCAGTTTTTATACTCCACGTTTTTTTATACTAAACACGTGATCAGGTGTCTTTTTCATCACCTGACAACGTCACAACTTCGTCGCGCATAACAGGACACGTCACGTTCATTACGCGGCCGCTCGCCCCCTAATAAATTAATAAGTAAATAAATAAATAAAGCGGATCATCACAACGGCACAGTGCGTATCTCAACACGGCAGCGACATTGCAGTAATCCACCCTCAGTCCTGCTCTTGGGACATCCACAGCTGCTTTTCAGTGCCAGTTCGTCCCTGCTGTGTTAATTCAGGTGGAGTTTCCAATACGCGTGCCGACAGCCTTTGATCTGACGTCAGAAGTGACGGGACAATCTATATAGATATAAATTCACGTGTTGATTCCATTAGTTGCATTAAATACTGATTATTGTGGATATTTATTGCATTTAAATGTGCCTGGAACTGTGGAAATCTGCCTGTGAGGTCTTGGTGACGTGTGTGCACTGCGCACCAGGCAGCCAAACTTCCACTGCACCTGCTGCGCTTCGCCCTGCGCTGAGAGTAGACCTGGTTTGAGCTGGCGAGCTTTCAGCGCACCCTCAGCGGGACATTTTTGCACGAAACTTCCACTGCGCCAAGCTGAAGCTGTGACGCCTCCCCCTGCTGCGCGGCCACACCTATCTCAGCGCAGCGCAGCGCGATCTGCCAATCTGCCAATCTGACCTTGCGCTAGGCTGCGCTGGTCGAAACTTGCATTACACAGGCTGCGCTACCTTGCGCCACCTGCGCTGCGCCACCAAACTAGGGCCCACTGTCTTAATCTGGATCTTCAACCGAGAAGTTCCCTCATCAGGCGACTTCAAGCTTCCCTACCACCACCAGTGTCTAGGCCCGGGGGGGATATAACTTCTTCAGATGCAAGCTTCTCATCCCCAGATCAGTTTACTCGGCTGGTCTACACCCCGTGGTCTAAGCGCCAAAGTTTATTTTGTTCACAATAAATGTAATTTCATCTTCATCTTCAAACCTGGCTCTCTCATCGTAAAATGGTCTATCCTGATTGAACTGAATTTGTTCTCATTAAATAATAATATGATGAAGAGCTGAAAGACTTTTAAAATAGTTCAGTAATGTTTCTGTGGCACCAAAGACGGAATAAATAACAAAAAGAAAAAACATCGGCATCGGCCAAGTTGTTATTTTAAACATCGGTATCGGCATCGGCCCAGAATTTCACAATCGGTGCATCCCTAATGAAAACTTTTGGTTTTTTTCCTGTTTAGGTGTAAATAATGGAATTTGTGTGTCTTCCCATTTCCTGTTTCTTGCAGTTCGGTCACAGACGTTTATTCCAGTTTTCACCCATTTGTTCCTCTTTGATTGAATTTTCTGTTTTCAAAACATATTGCTTTAAGTTTTCCATCTTGATGCTACCAGTGTGTTTCCATAATATTTTCCTCAGAATTGAGTGATTCCATATTTTTTTCCTTGGCATTTTGAATACAAATCGTTTCGGGGAATGTTTGTGATTTGCTCTTTTCTACAAAAATAAACAACTAAATGTACGCCCTCCAAGAGTGGTGATAACATAATTTTTGCCAGGGGTTGTATAATTGTTTTCAGTCTGACGTGGACTTTGTCAGCTTGAAGCTACAGTATTCAACTTTTCTGAATCGAGTTAGTGCTACAGCGTGGGACACAAAAGCAGAACCACAAAGGGGATTTTAGTTGCAAGATACAAGCGATCGGCATCTGATCAGACACCCTGACGTCAGAACTGAGAACAAAATCAGTGAGAATTTAAACTATATTTTTTCACATGTTGCGTTGCGTGTCGCTGCCACCATTTGACTGGGAGACTTCCATATAGTATATTGTACATGCGTCAGTTTAACCTGAACCCAGACCAGTAATTTAAGCTTTAAATAAGGTCAGACAAAAAAATCTTCACCCATTCACTTCATTCTTGACACAGGTCCTCGCCAATATAGGAATACAGACAGACACATACACACAGCTTCATGCCTCAACATGCAGCAGGCGTTCTCCGGTATTTCCTAATTAGTCCAAAAAGCTTGTAGTAACAGTGGGTGGGCTATTAGCAGCCATCTCCCTCCCACACTTACACCTGTTAATGAGTATGATATTTGATATATGCCTGCAATATGTTCATTATTTCAGAGGTTTATCATCGTCTGCCTAATTGCTTCACCTGAACTTGGCTTTTGGTTTTATTTTCAACTTCTTACTTGTGGTTGTGTAGTACAAGGAACCAGTGACAGATACTCATCCTGTGAGGGCTGTGAAGGAAAGTAACCTGCTAACAGCACTTTTATTATTAAGTGCAAATGTTCAAAAGTGGCTCTTGAGAATTAGAGAAAGACTTGAGTTTAACTTTGGTGACAGAAGAAACAGCACTGTTTACACTGCATTTCATTTTTTACTATGACCCTGGAACCAACCTGTTGAGTAGAGGCACCATGATAAATAAGACCTGAGGAGACAGAAAGTTATTTGTATCCTCAAAGAATCAAAGATCAACCATGGCAAGTCAAACACATCCCATTCAACAGAAACAGAAGATATTTAGAAGTTTTTAATGCAGCTGGTTGGATTTGATTGGTTCACGTTTACATCTGTCATTTCTTACTGGGAGTGTTTGCTTTTTGTAGTTGCTGCACATCTCACTGTGCAAGAATATTGTTTCAAGTGAGATGTGTGATGTTGATGTACTGTATATACATCAAGTTTCTGTCTCAGACTTCTGTGACTCTTTGATGTCACATAAAGCAGTCACTGCTGTCGGCCACACCTTGCAAGACTTGGTTTCTTTGAGTTTTCATACCTGAAATCTGCCATATTTTTGTTGGATCATTAAGAACAGTCAACCAATCAGTGACATATTGTTCTACCATACCATATTTACAAAATAAAAGCCATGATGTGTAAAATATAGGACATAATTATAGTAAGGAGTTTTCAGACTGATTCTATGAGTGAATTTGCCCCTGGTTATCTAAAGAATATAATTGTCTGCATTTCTCTTCAAATATAATACTGTGCTAAACTTGAGCACCCTTAAATCACCCTGCTGTCGTCCCCCTGCATAGTCACTACAGGAACATACGGTACACATGTGTCGTCCTGTAAATCCTGTGCCGTCAGCAGAGCTCCTGTGCGTGATGACAAGAATAATAAACCTTTGAGTCCTTCAGCTCTCACAGCTCTGATGACTTATTACCAGCTGTATCAAAGCTGAATGCTGTGCAGCAACTCCGCAGAGAGGAGGCTTGACTGGGTTTATGGCCGCTGTGCACAGGTTTTTAGAGGGGCCGTGCGTTTCCCAGCTCATGGCTACGTGTCTAAAGAGTAACTATGGAAATACAAGAATCGCACAAAGGCAATTTCACCTATCTCTCTCCATCCTCTAATGCTCCTTTTCCTAGCTATTAACTGTATCACCTCTCCTGATTCTGATTCCACACACACACACACACACGGACAGAGGGATTTCCTGTTGAGTGGACACGTGAGGGAAAAGCCATAAAATCTGTTTTCCCTTGACCTTTAGAGGGAAATGAAAATACCCGTTTAAAAGAAAAAAGAGGACGTCAACATTTTACTGATCGTGTGTCCAGTTCCGTGTGTTTGTGTGTGTACGTGTGTTCAGTGGTGAGAGAGACCATCTGACCTTTTCACCCTGCAAAAGGTCTTGGGGCCATTCCATTGCACTGTAAGCCCAGATTTTTTTCTAATTAAACTTTCTGAGTGATCATTACTTATTTTTTTATGTTTTGGAAAAATCATTACTAAAAAAACATTAGTCGTTTGTACTATTTAGCTGAAATATTCATCATGTTTAGTAGAGATAACTTGGTATGTTTAAGTTTCATAAAAAAAGGGGAGGGGCCTAATTCAAAAACCTGCCTGGTCACATGACTAGGCCAGCGTAACAGCAAAGATAACTGGTCTTTGGTAACTGACGGTGAGTCTACAGGGCTCTACACCTGGCGGGAGGAACACAGGCATGGCAGCAGACTGTACCTGACCAGGATGAAAGCTTACTGCAAGTGGAACGGTTAGTATGTAAAATAACTACTGTAGCCATGGATATAACTTGTTTGCATAGCTTTTTTCTGTGTAGGCTAATGTTACTGTTTGAACGTGTGTAACAGTTATGGTGTTAATGCATGCTCATGTTAGCTTAGTGTTAACAGTCTGAGGAGGCTCACATAGCGGCGTGTGCGCGACTGTATCGCTTATATTTCCGTCATTTTACATGGTAGGAAAGCGGTTGAACCGCTGGCGGGGCAGAGGGGTGCAGCAGGGCTGCCGCTGTGGAGGTGTTTATGTTGTTGACACCGCGAGCTGCGCGCAGCCATTGATCCACTCGGCCCTCCGTAGCCGCTCTCTTTTCTCCTCTCACTCACTCTCTCACACACCTTGTTTACATGCCGGTCTCCCCTATAACACAGACGTCGGTTCGGTTCTATTACTTTATTGTATTTAACAGTGGCATTGCTGAGCTGAGTTGTTGAGCTAAAAAAGTGGTTACCTCCTTGAGTTATTTCTATAGAGGGAATGTTGGACAGTTTCTGAACAGATTTCACATCAGACCAGTGCTTGTCATACACATTATGTAGGCTACTTGGCATTGTTTAAAACATCATACCTGCTTCTTTATAAGTTGTGTTATTCAATCCAATCATGCTTGGTTGGTTAAGCTTATCATTAGGCCTATTTGTTTTTCATATTAGATATCTAACTTATGTTATTGTGTTTAATCCCTCAAAGACTACACAGCCAACTGCGATCCGGACACAGGTGCTCAGAGGGCTTCCTATCATCCTTTAGGACAACCCCACAAACTTCTTCAAAGCAGGCATTGTAAGTAAGCTCTTGCTTTCTCATCATTTTTACCATTATTTATTTTTCACGACACTCTTATATTGATTAAAGTTGTTTTTCAAACGAGTAATGCAATGATTGTGCTCTTCTTTTATTCTTTTATTAAGGACACTGATGATGATGATTCCTTCCGTGACCTTGATGTCGGGATACTTGTCATTGAGCGTGCTGGGCTCACATCTTTCCAGCATCTCAGTCCAACCTCGTTGAAAATCATCATTGGTGGAGAAGTCGTGAAAGACTTGTTATTGCCGAGACAAGTTTAATAAAACATGTAGACAAGAATGTACTTCTGTGGTTTTGCTTTTTATTTTCTTAAATAATTTAATCTGTATAGTTTTTTTTATTAGCCCTTTAACAGGCACACTAAGAATTATTTTTTGGTAAAATTGTGTTCCTGGCTCCACATTTAGCAACTTTTCAGTTTTTTTTTTCCAGTTGACCCAATCAGATGGCAGAAATGCAAGTCAACCGGCCGGTTGAGTTGCCCGTTTAGGGTAACTTTAGGCTCAATGTACTGTAACAAGTATTAGGAATCAATGGAATTTTTTCATTTGTGCAACTGAAGTTGAAGATTTTTCATATAAAATGATTATAGACAGCAGAATTTGCTAATATAATTCATCAATTTATTGAAAACAACAACAACAACAACACATTATTCCATAACCTTTCCCATAAAAACACAAACACAAGCTGTACAGTAGCCTATATCTGCATCAGGGGGAGAATGTGTGTAGACATTCATTGTTTCCACGCAGCAGAGATATGAGTAGAGATCTGAAAAAGACGGATATAATAATCAGCTTTAGTGCTATATATTTATCCAGTCATAAAAAATAAAAAAAATAAATCATCGTCACTGCTGCGCTACTGGATAAGCAAATGGTTTTCTAGATAGGCTACATCCCCTCAATTCAAACCTACTCAGAAAACAAGAAAGTGAAATCATAATTTGCTGTGCTGAATAAAGTAAGTCCACCCCCAGTTGCAGCCTCATATATATTTGCTACTGTAAAATTTAATGTTTGTAGTTTCTAGATAACTGTAACTATGACTAGGCCTATTCAATGCACAGTGTTATTCAATAAGGATTATCTATATGACAGGAATAATGAGCACTCGCTCATTATTTCTCTTACTATGTAAAGATGTTATTATGATTGTATTATGTAAAGAGTAAATGGCTTTATAGATAATGCAGATCTGAAGGTAAAACACAAACAATGCGATCTAGCACGGGGAATAGTGCTACACTTTTGCTGGGTCAGCATCAGCTTCAATTTACCCTAAACGGGCAACTCAACCGAGCGGTCACACACTTTTTCAAGGAGACCACAAAGATTAATTTAATGGTCAGGTTTATGCCATTCAACAAAAATATAATCGTTAGGGTGTTAGTGTAACGGATGTGCACTCACTCCACCCATAAACGATGTGCTAACCAACCTGCCAAGTGGTTGTCAACCTCTTGGCGAAGAGGTTAGCATCATCGCCTCCGGTGCAGGAGGTCGTGGGATCGAACCCCACCTAGGGCAGGCCGTGAGAAACACAACGCAGAGGGCCAGATATGACATCGGCTACAGTGGTGCCGTGACCCGGATGCCCTGGGTGGAGTGAGTTCAGCGGGGGTGAGTGTAACGGATGTGCACTCACTCCACCCATAAAGGACGTGCTAACCAACCTGCCAAGTGGGGCGAAGAGGTTAGCATCGTCGCCTCTGGTGCGGGAGGTCGTGGGATCGAACCCCACCTAGGGCAGGCCGTGAGAAACACAACACAGAGGGCCAGATATGACATCGGCTACATTAGGAACATGAAATACGATAACATTTTTTCTTACCTCAACTTTCCTTCTCACGGGAGGACAAAACTTTTGGTTGCTGCGGTCACCAATCAACTTCCGGTTTTGACGGCACTTTCTGACAAGGCTGTCTTTTTACTACATTGCCACCCACTGGATGTAATTGGTATTACACACTCTGGTCAAGGAGGGGAATGAGGGCAAATGACCAAAGAATGGTTTTGACAAGGTTTTATAATGGCAATTCGACCGCGAATTCTAGCTCAACCGCGCGGTAAGGTAAAACCATCTTACAGCTTCACTACTTGGATCAGTATCAAGTGACATGATAGGCTTATGAAACAGGAAGGGAAACGCTTGTTCAGAGGTCTTTTTATCAAACTTTTTTTTAAATTGATCACGTGTCTATATATCATTATCGAATTATCGCCCAGCCCTACTTTGTAGGACGTTGATCATTGTTACTACTACCTACAAAAGGAATACTTGTGTTTAAATGTTGATGCATATAATAAGTGTATTCTTTGGGCGTTTTATTGCCTTTAATCGATAGCACAGTCAAGAGAGAGACAGGAAATCGGGAGGTAGACACCCCGCTGTTCCGAAATACCCCCACTTCGAAACCCCGCTATTACGATGAATGGAAGTCTATTGTCGAAAAGGCGGGGCTTCGGAAAGGCGGGGTGTAACCCTAAACGCCGCCCCTATGCAATTAAAATAAGGTGAGTACTTTATTTGCCTATATTATGATTGGCTGACTGAGCAATTTCGATAAAGATTTTAGGTAAAAATCCAGCTAGTTTTAAGGTTGAGTTTCTGAAGACAGAGTGCATTTTTTTTAACACTTTCACAGTATTAATTTAAAACGTTGAGCTGCTTCATGATCAAAAGATGGTTAAAGCAGAACTATGCAGGATTTCAGCTGTAATTATTGTGGCTCAGAGACACTGTGATGGTTGAGTGACCTATTATGAGGTGAATGGGGTCTAGGCCAATGCGCCCACCCCCCCCCCCCCCCCCCCCCCCACCCCCCCACCCCCCACTGGCTGAAAACCGCACTTGCAAGATCAGTCCTCCGTCTCGGTGTCCCAAATCTCATCAATGGATAGAACTATCGCGAGAAACTGCCTTACGGCAGTACGAGATCAGAACGCAGATGACGTCATGCATGTCATGAATCGTGATTGGTTTGAGTTCGGAAAGTCGGAGGAAACCATGGAAACATGAAATGTTTAGAAGTTCGGCTTGTGGCTAACACGGAGCTAATGCTAACACGGACACACACACACCATGGATCTTTTATAAGATAATGTAATACATCATGACCAGTGTTGGGTAGTAACGCGTTATTAGTAACGCCGTTACTTTTTTCAGTAACTAATAACGTAACGCGTAGTTTTTTTTAAATCAGTAACTCCGTTCCCGTTACCAAACGCTGCGTTACTCCGTTCCTTTCCGTTCCTTTTGGTGAGGTTTTACAGCGGCACACACAATTCCTATAACATTTCAGCGATCAATAAAGTTTCATTGAATTGAAAGAAATACAGAGCACAGACACTAAGCACTAGTTGGTGGCCGCCCTCTAGCGTCCCACACGTAATCAAACACGCTACATGAAGAGGACTGGACAGGTCAGAGCGATTCTCTGGACAGGGCATGACGGCGAGCTAAGGTAACTTTGCTAACGCAGCATCCGAGACCGAAGCTGTGTCTCAGTTCAGGCTGCAGCCCCTCAACTGGGACACAGCTCGAGTCACAGCGCGCACACACCAGCACCCACTCCACCGAGCAGCAGCGGTTGGAGTCCGACAGACGGACTCGAATTATGACGCCTGAAACGGTAAACACAGCTGATCGCTCTGGGTAAACACAGCTGATCGATCGATAAAAAAAATAGAGCTGGAGTGAATTTACTTCCGTCACTGAAAACAGTCTTAAACGTAACTCGAGATTTTTTTGCAGTTAGGTCAAGCTGCTGCTGACATCATGCAGCATGATGATGATGATGGTAAAATTGTACAGATAAAAACGCGTGTTTCTTCATCAGCATCAGTAGGCTACAGAACTGAAATGACGGCTAGAGGGGAATTCAATCAACCTTTATTTAATGGGAGCATTGGAAAAAAAAAACCTTTTAAAGTAACGAAAAAGTTACTTTCTCAGTAACGCATTACTTTTTGGTTTAAGTAACTGAGTTACTAACTGAGTTACTTTTTTATGAAGTAACTAGTAACTGTAACTAGTTACTATTTTTCAGTAACTAGCACAACACTGATCATGACACACACACGCCTTCGCGTTTTGGAACCTTTATTCATGTGTGTGTATGTCTGTGTCTTTGTGTCTTTGTCTGTGTGTGGCCGTATTAGCGTTAGCTCCGTATTAGCCTTAGCGCCGTGTTAGCGTTAGCTCCGTGTTAGCGTTAGCTCCGTGTTAGCAGGGCTTAGCAAACACCGCTCTCTACCTTCAGCAGTAAACACAAGCACGTGTAGGGAGGGGGTGGAGGAGGTGGTGGCGGCGAGTTTTTTTTTTACGACGACAGTGACATGTGCCTCCCAGAACTGTGGGGGAGCCCCGGAGAGGGAAAAAAAGAGAAACCAACGAAGGAGCGAGCTATTTCCGGCCGACTTGCATAGTTCTGCTTTAAGACCTTTACAGGTCCAGTGTGTAAAGTAGGGTGAAAACTGTGACATCTACTGTTCAGATTCTAGATCGCAGCGCTCGCTCGCACTCACCCCTCCCGTCAGCAAAGTGACAGTGGCCTCCGAGGACAAAAAAAACTTGTTTACCACAACTGGGACTAGGGAGTACGACTGGGAGTATTTCAGGAGCATGGAGTGATGAGGTGAAGGTCTAAACCATTTTACGGTATGTCTGCTGTTTCCTACTCCTCCTTCTTTCCTTGCGACTTCTTCTTCTTCGTTGGTTTATTTATGAACATGAAACTCACGAAACGTGCTCTCTGGCTGGCTGGATTTTCCATTCGGGCTGCCATGCAAACATGGCGGCACAAGATGGCGACACTCTCTAAAGCAAGACCCTTGCTATATATAAAAGAAGAATCATAAGGCTACAAAAACAGAACAATTTTTTTATAGCGATTATACACTAAATATATTCAGGGGTAAGATAGTCAGATTTTGCCAATAAACCTTGCCAATTGTTACACACTGAAACTTTAAGTTCAGGTAAATGATATCATCAGAATGGATATGAAGCGACTGTAAGTGTAGCCGAGTTTCACGTGACATTGTTGAGGCTGAAAACCCAAAAAGCATGTAACAATACTGTGTTTGGTTGGTAAGGTCAAGGTGGTCAAATTCAGCAGCGACGTGTGCAATTCATCATTGTTGCTTGTCAGTTTACCCCCGATCAGTTTCAGCATTGATCCTGTGTATACGTGTGTTCAGTAGCATAGTGACTGAAGGGGCCATGTGTCAGCAGCAAAGGTTAGACAAAGATGTGGCAAAAAGATTAACCTTGAGCTTTACAAGCGTCTCACACACAAACACAGACTAGTGGGCTCATGAGTCAGCATCCGCTGGTGGTTTGATGGCTGCTAATCTGCTCTGAAAAGACAGTGACAGACAGAGATAGACGAACCGAGAGCGGGGGAGGAATGTAAAAATGGAGATATGACTGAGGACAAGATGGAACAATGAGCAGAGGGCTGGAAAGATAATGGAGGGAGGCTGGAAAATGAAATGATGAGCAGTGGGAAGAAAGAGACATGTGGCGTGAGCAGAGCCAAATTGAAATGAAGAAGCTTCTTCATTTTTTCTCTGCAGAGGAGATTAACACCAAAAAGCAGCAGTTCCCTTACAATTGCACAGTATTGTGGGACATAACCCCTCTTCCTCCCACATTGACCTTTGAGATGTACTGTTGTCTTCTGATTCAACGTGACATTTGTCTGACAATGTCTGTTCACTATGAAACAGACACCATTGTGAAGCTCACAGGTTCAGTAGCAGTGATAGGCAAGAGATGGACAAGTGCTTCAGCAAGGCAGCAGAAGTGTGTACAGTATAGTGCCAACAGAGGACAGTTGGAATATTGTCTCTTAGTATGATATAGGTGTTAAAAAAGATAACGAATGGCAAAATAAATCTGTCCTGTACATCTGGCTCGATGGCCCAAATCTGGCCCATATACAGCATGACTGTCAGATGCTACTTCCACATTGGGACCAATCCTGGCACACATAAAATCCCCCAGCTGTCAGTCAACAACACCTGAGGATGGATCAAAACTGCTGAACTGCTCCAGTTACATCTTTGAATACTTAACATTGCTAATGCTAACTGTTGCTGGCTTTAATTACTGTTGCGGATTCGGACACTGGTGCTACTCTTTAGCATTTGTTTTTGGCTAAGAGTGCTAATTTTCAATGCTGCAACTGCCGTTATTTCTGCTGTCGACATATATTTATTGCAAAAGACAACTCTGGTCTCCCTAAACAGTGGAATTTCCAGACCAAGTATCTCAGCCATGTAGTCCAAGGTCCAACACTAAATTAAGGGTCTGATTTCTTTTTTTCTTTTTTTAAAGTGTTTCTAACTCCAAAAACTGAAAGAACCTCCTCTGGCTCTGCTTCTTTTTCCAGGATTTTGGGTTAATTTCATTCCTGATGATGGCAGCCTCAGGGAGCTTCTCCAGAGCTGAATATTTTGGCTATGAAGGCAAACAAGTCAAGTTAGGTATGTTAATATTCAAGAATAGACCTTTTTCACGGCAGCCATTTTGACATGATACTAATTAAGTTTCCATTCCATTCAGGCCAAACAGAGTCAGGGTGCTGCTATTGTGCATTTTGGCTCATGAAAAGCTCTGATACAGGTGTTACCAATGATACTTATTCAGGTTCTGTTCCATTTAGTGTATTTGTCCCATTATCTCAAGCCAAAATGGCTGCCATGAAAAAGGTCTATAGCAAACAATGTCAGGGAAAAAATTATGACATTCAGTAAAGGTCATAAACTGGACTTGAATTCCCAAGCAAAAATCCCCATTGAGTATGAATCAAGTTCACTCCTATTGATTACTTGAGATGAGGGAAAGATGCCAATGAAGATGCAAACGACACACATTTTAAGCACTGAAACTGAAAAAAAATACAGTGTGTTCCCAATGTTTTACCAACAGAGTGTAATCAGTGATGGTGAAACATGCTGTGCAGCTGGTACTCCCAGGCTTGCCAAGCTCGCCTCGCCTCCTGGTATCACTGAAGCCAAAATGAGCCCTGCCTGCTCTGCGTTCAGAGGTTTGCATTCCTATGAATGTGAGTTATTTCAGATGCCAACATTTATCTGCTGAAAAAAAGAGGCAAAAAAAAAATATTTGAAATGAATGCCTGTGGAGCTCTGGCTGCAGCGAGTGTAAGGGTATTAGAGTGTTATCTGGGTTTAAAATACATCCAGGGGGGGACCTAGGGCAGCTGCCGCTGAGCAGGAGGGGGAGGAGGAGACTCAGCAAAGAGAAACTCCGGGGCAGATAAATGTTTAAAATGCTGACAAAATGTTATTTGTTGACATTTACCCACAGAGGGCCCCAGATGTTTCACGCATGACAGGGTAGCATTCACCATATTTCTGACTAGTGCCAAGGAGGGGGTGAAAAAAAAAGTGATTAAATACTGTCTTCAGCAAAGGGCATAGGCCACTGTTCCATAGACCTGCAGTTCCTATGAAACACAAAACAGCTTATTTCTCTGCAGTGAGCTTCATATGAAGAATGGAAACAAAAAAATGGGAAACATATTCTACCAAGAAATGTCCAACCAAGTGGATTGTGTACAGACTGAAGTACCATTTGGTGTCACTTGATTATTGGCCATTTTTTGTTTGTAACAGGAAATTATTGAGACAGGACGTTATGCTGCCCTAACCAAACAGCAGTGACTGATGCATCTGTCCCCCTAAAATCATTTTCAATTTAACATACAGTACATAACTAAAGCAACTACTTGGTCTCTCAATCAAAACAAAGGGCAGCTTGGGTAATGTTCACCACTGTTGCTGTGAGCTTTTCCTGGTGTGATTCCTTCACTGTCAGTTATTTAGGAGATTCTCACCAGGAGTCATGCTGTGTCTTACATATTACACTAAAAATAATTAATACAATTCATCTCCATTGCAGAGGAAGATGCATAATGGTTTCACTTTATGATTTTTAAACTGTAAAGTATCTTTGAGCATTTGTAAAAGCGCTTATAAATAAAATGTATTATTATTATTATTATTATTTAGCACTTAGTCATGTCCATGTTTCCCCCAGGAACCCCTCTGATCCAACAACAACATGAGTTATTAAAACAAATAGCAAAGTCTTTGTATTTGATCTGTTCATTCAGAGTTGTTTGATGGATAGATGAAAGCAAAACTAAAAGGTGGAGGCGGAAAGGGATGATGGTATCAAATATTGAATCCCGAGGGGCTTGGGCAAAATAAAAACAGAATAAAAGCAGTCTAAGAGTCAGGGGTATCTGTCATGACGGAGACAGACACGCTTAAGACAGAGAAAATGAAAAAGAGTGGGACTAACAGCCTGACAGGTGAGAAGCAGTAGGTTGAAAGGAGAAAAAGAGGAGTAGAGTGTAAACGTTGGACAGGGTGAGGAAGACGAGGAGAGACAGCAGAGTGATGGAAGTTAAGAGGAAGAGAGCAGGAAAGAACACAAATGACAGAGAAAAGCACAACAGAGTCGAGCCCTGCTGCAGGGGTTTCTGGGTAAAATGCATCAATATTCTCCTTTTTCCCCCCCGCCATCTCTTTTTCTTTCTCTTCTCCATCCTTCATCCTCGGGATGTTTTTCAGACTTAGAGCTCGGAGGATTTTATCATTCTTCTCCCCAAGGGACTTATTCCAGTTTAAAATCATTGATACTGATTACCCCGGGCCCTGTCATATTGATTTTTGAGATTTATTGTTGGCCGACTCCCTAGCAGAGGTCCCTGGCCCCTGTGTCCACGAGCTGGCAGTCATTTGTTAAACACTCTCCCGTCCTGACAAGGGACACGCCGATCTATGTGCAAACATACACACACACACACACACACAAGCTCGAACATAAACAAACTCAACGCGAAGAGCAAGCTACTAACAACTGCCCTTGCTGTATTCACACTATGAGCACTTTGGTAAACAGTTTGACCCGAACTGGCCGGCAAATCATGTATTTTAGATACGGTTTTTCTCTACTGTTGTTGAATGTTGACACAGGAAGTTGGCTACACATGAGCAAGCCACAGACAAAGCCTTGAACACCGTAGCTAGAGCTTAGTAAGAGTATGGAAACCTTGAATAAGTCCTCTGGAGTCCGAAAACAAAAACAGACATGGCTGATAGAGTAAATCCATGCTGTACAGCAACAGCAGTGCAAAGGATAAAGGCCTCAGATTAAGTACTGCTCAAGTCATTGAACAGTGATCGACAGCCAGTCCTTCTACTCCTAGAATCACAGGTACAACATCACAGTGTTCTTTCAAAGGAGCCAGCTATACAGCCATTGTTGGCTTCAGCAGCTGTTTAACCCAGTATAAGAAATGTTTTGACACAAAACTGAATCCCTTTGCTCATCAACAGCTGTCTCCAGCACTGGAAAACAACACCAATATCTCCACCGCATCTTTTTTCTAAAACAGATATAAGCACGCGAACCAGCTATTCCTAGGCCTTCCCTGTGCCCTGAAGAAGTAGTACTGCTCTGAAGACGTATCATAACTTCACTATAATGTCTTATAAACACAGTAATAGTAGCAATCTCCCATCTCTGGCAAGAAACCATGTTAAGTGGCAGAGAAAACTTACAAAGATAACTTTCAACTGCCTGAGCATATAATCAAGCAATCATGGCCACTTAACTTTGCAGTCGGAAAGGTGTAAAGAGGAGTAAGCAGGTTGTAGTGTGGATGTAGGCACAGTCACAGCAACTTCTACCCAGGTACATTTCCAGACAGCTAATGGAGTCTGGGTGTTTCCAGACCTAATGGGATATATAATCTTTTTACCATGTCTAGTTTCCTCCTAGCTGGACAAATGTATAAGGAAGCATCCTGATAAGATGACCAGCCCATTTTGATTGGTTCCTTTTAGTGTAACCAGGCAATCCTGCTCCAGGTGCTGGCACCCTGTAAAGACAGATGATTTTTCCTCCAGCCACTACATGAAGCTCATGACCATACAGGTGAAGACAGAAACACGGCTCAGCTGTTCAATTCAGCGCTCTGCCCTCATTCTCCTCCAATAATCCTAAATCCACACAAACGATGCCTGCTAGTGCACTAGGATACATAAAGGATGGCCGTGTGAGGCCTGAGCAGAGAGTTAAACAGTCTGCAGCAGATGCAGAGGGTTTGCTCAGAGTCGTCATCGTGATGCTGCTGAGGTGTGTGAGGTCACAGGAGCAGAGAGGGAGTCTCCTGGGAACAACATGACCTAAACCTCCCTATATCACACCACATCCTGAATGACTAATGAAAAACATGAATAACAAGCCCGGCTGCTGAACCCCCAACAGGCAGGCCGCTGTGAGAGTGTCGGCAGGGCAGGGCTGGTGTTAAAGGGTAACCAGTACAACATGGCACCCATGGCTGAGTCACAGAGATTCAATGGATGTGTTTGTATTTTTAATTAGGTGAAGTTCGGTTCATGTAATACATACAGTACACTTCTTTGACATTTCTGCCTTTGATTCATTCTGTCATGTTTGCATCTGTGTTGACTGACTCTGAGGATCTTTGTACCTTTCCCACAGGCAGCTGAAAACATAAGGATAAGAATAAGTATAAATTTATTGATCCCCAAAGGGAAATGTATTTGTTTTCGGCTCATCTTCCATTTGCAGAATAACTAAAAAGCCTGATGGCTGAGTAGGTACAAAGGATCTTCTGTACTCTCCATCCTGCATCGAAGAGAGAGGAGCCATCCACCACTGCCGTTTTTTTTTTTGGTCCATCAAAGTGTTATGAAGTGGATGATCTGAGTTGTTCAAAATGGCCTCTAACATCTTCAGTGTGCATATCTCCACCACAATCTCTGGTGTGTCAAACCTGACTACAATCACAGAGCCAACTTTTTTTTTTTAACTAATTTGTCTAGTCGCCTTGCATCCTTGTGTCTAATACTGCCTCCCCAGCAGACTGCAGCATAAAACACACTTGCCACCACAGCCTTAAACTTGGCTTAAACTTTTACAGCATCTTACTGCAGATGTCAAGAGATCTGAACTTCCTTACATCATCACCAAGATTTTTTCTTCGGTCCCTGAATATAAATATAATACTACACGGGGGTGACGCAACAATAAATTCACCTATATAAAACTCTGTTAGCTGATATTAGTGTGGATCATTGGAGCCTTGGCTCCAGCTGAAGATTAAACATTTCTCCTTCACATTTTCTGTTAGTAAAACTGAACCTTTAGAAGACTGTGAAGCCTTGATCTCTTGCAATCATCAGGACAATGTTGTGAATACTTTACTTTTCTTATCGCACTTGACAGCAGCCATGGACTGATAATGGACCTGAATGATCTTTTTTTTTTAAAATAAGATTTATATTGAAATGAAAAGAACCAGGATGAATGCATCAGGGAGCATCAAGTTTAAGTAATGAGCAAACACAGCTGGGATACAGATGGATACTTTACATAAAGTGAAAAGGAAAAAGACATCACAAAGGAATGACCTTTTGTTCTATTACATGAAAAATGACGTGGCACAAACAAAAATGAAACACCACATCCTTCCATTTCAGTAATGAACTCAATCACTGCAAGACCCTCAGACAGGGAAATACACAAATTGAGAGGAAAGATACTGAGGGAAAAGAAGCAGACTTTAGATCCAGGTTAGATAATGAGCTTCGTGATTTGCTTTCCTATCTGAATGAAATATTTAAGAATTTGTCGTTTTAAATGCAATTACCACCATATCATCACATGACTGGGATATTGACTAGAATCTTAAAACTTCAATGGGGATTGTTGGACTCTGTACTTCACTTTTTACTAGGGATGTAACGATATCAAAATCTCACGATATTTCGATATCTCAATAACAAGTCCACGGTACGGAATTTATTGCGGTATTGTAGGCATGTCATAATATCAAAATCTCACCATAATACCACAGTAAGCTCCACAGTATAAATGTATTGCTATTTTTAAGGTTCAAAGTAACAAAGAACACTATTTGGTCAAACTAAAATAGCTTAGCTGCCCCACTCCTTCCCTTCTTCCACCTCACCCTCGCCTCTCTCCCTCACTCACCTCTCTCTCTCCCTCGACATCTGCAAACTCTCTCAAGGCTCTAGTTAGCCCACAGTCCCTGGTACCTGGTTCTTTTTTTGGGAACGCCACCGTGGGTTCCAAGTGAGCCGAGCTGATACTAAACCGACAGCCAACTGCCGGCCACTGATTGGCCGAAGCGTTGTCACTGGAAGAGTCGCAAGCACGGCGTCCGACACTAGAATCAAACCCACTGTTTATAAAAACACACCGGCAGCAGCGCCCACTGATCTGTACTGAGACTATTGTTGTTCTGTCACCTGAGTTAAATGATGCTGTGTGGAAAACCACACTGTGGTCCGTGATCGAGGTGCAGATGAGTGAGTTTGGAGCTGATGAGAGGAGAAAAAAAAAGGAGCACGACTCAGCCGTAGCCTCCATGATATGACGCCCCCGCCCCCGTTGAGGAGGAACTATGAAGTAGGTTAGGTGTAATGGAAAAGGACTGAAACCGAGTCAAGCCGAGTAGAGCTGTAGGCTAGCTAACTGTGTAGTAGAAAAGGGCAATAGTGCCACCACATCCGTGGTCAGTTTATTAACAGGGAGAGTTGTGAGAGTTGAACTGCAGTGAAACAATACAGCCAGGCACACACACACACACACTTAACAGTCAGGTGACACGGTGACACGAGCGATTGTCTCTTGCACTAAAACCACAGTATTTGAAGAAGCGCCATCATTTCATGCTGTACATGTCCACGATAATGTTGAGACACTTTTGTTATCGCGATATCACGGTATTGCCGATACATCCCTACTTTTTACACACAAAATATATGAAAAGCTCTCTACAAATATGATGTTTTTTAGAAAGATTGTATTATGGTAATAAAGTTACTGCTACTGTTACAGCTTAAGAGTTTGTTGATGTTTTTGTTGTCCTGCACATAGGAGTCAGAAACGTAGGCGAGGTATGAGAAAATGAAAATCCAATCATCACTAATTATACTGAAATATTCTGTCTGAATGAATGTTTTTTTGTTAAAAGTGCATTTTTCTGAGGCTGTCACCTGATATGTAGTGAAAGTAGGTGTAACAAAGACACAGGCTGAAGAGGAGAAAGTGAGATAACAGTGGGGGAGAGGACATGGTCTGGGAGGGACAGTGGTGAAGCAGTTAAGAGAGAGAGAAGTGACAAAGGGAAGAGAAAGGGGGAGATGAAGGTGGAATTGCAACAACAAACAAGAGACAGAGAAAATAATACAAACACAGTGGCAAAAGCAAAGAAGCAGAGCCTTTGTTCTCTTTAACAACATCATTACACTGTGATAAGAATCATGAGCAGAAAGACATCCCTTTCAAATGACAACAATCACACACCAACAACTTTTTTGTCTTCATGTTGTCGACTGAGGCCCGGTTTTATCTTTCACACTGAGATACACATGTAAAAACATTTCAAGTGGCCATTGTCTCTCATTTTTGTATCAAAACCTAGGAAATTAATTTCAATAGCTACAATCTCTTTTGAACTAAAGAGATAGTAGGGATCCATCCACAGATCTGACCCGCATAAAATGCATCCAAATGTAAGAAGCCCAGGCCCCTCTAATTCTCCTTCTGACCATTACTTCATTGAGCCAATTTTCATTCCCGGTCTTTACTTTGGTCATAGTGATCATGCTCTTTGAGTGGAAGCTAAATTATTTTACTAGTGGAAGAAAATCAAGATTAAACTTTTATGCCTGAGATCTCAGCCAATATCCGATGCTCACAATAAGCCAAGAAAAGAGATTTGAAGCACATTTTTATGTGTCTGTGTATTTTGTCTGCTTGCTTCTGCAAGAAATCTAGAGGAAAAACAGCTCAGTCTGATAGTATAAAGACGTCAAATTTGGTATGATCTCACAAGCAGGCTTTGATCACCAGTGTGTGCCCAATTTGATCAGCCCAACATGAAATTTGCATGAACTCATTTACTCCCTAAATACGCTGTCGTCTACAACTGGGAAACAGCTCCAGTGGATTAGCGAGACATTTGATTTATTGTTTCTTGTCAAGACTTTCCCACCCAAACTCATGAGTGTACACCTTAATGGGTCTAATTAAGTTAAAGGTCCCATACTTTGGTGTATTTGGTGTGCTTTTTAAGTGTTATTGTTATGGTTTCAAGTACCAAAAATGATCTTAATGTAGTTTTGCATCTCCTCTCTCTGGAACAGCTTGATGGGCTCTGAGACTTTCTTCTGATTGGCAGAGGTAATTCTGGCTGACTGAATTAAAATATACTAGATTTCATGTAAAACACTCAGCAAGTCCTGCAAGGCAGGAGACTGAGTCTAAGAGGGCTTGAAGTCCCCCTCCAACCTCCTCCCTTGAGCCGGATGCAGAGCGGGGCGGGAGCATGTCAGCACTATTGCCCCGCCCTGGGGTTGTGACGCTGTCGACCCCAGTCTCCCAGTAACTGCCAGTTTGCGTCTGCCGTTGGTTCACAGCAATTTGAAGGTAGAAAAACTCAGAAATGCAATTTTGCACTTACTTTTCTGCTGATATGTCCTCTAACATCAGAAAAATGCCACAGGAACATGTGAAAAGCACGAAAAACACGGTTTTCATCGGAGGTGGTCTTTAAGGTATGGTTGATGGTCGTGACTGCTTTGTTTTTACATCACAAACTCACACAAGTCCTGATGGTGGTTTTAAGGCTCAGTGTCTGAATACTACAGGCTGTGTGCATTTGCAGAACCCAGGCCTGATCAGACAACACATTGACATCTATCTGTACACTAAATGTGAAAATATGTCAGAAGTTGTCATGAGTACGGTCATGTGCTCAAACTGCTCATCACCACAGTTGTAAATGCCACGTTTCCTGATAAGTGCCAAAGTTTGAAAGTTAATGTGAGCCGTTAAATTGCCATGTTGTCATGCTGGACTGTGTTTGGCCTGACAGGCAGATTTGTCATCGTGGCGTGTGGCCATGCAGCCTCGGACACTCTGATGGATTGTGGGACAGAAGGCCACGGCGGTGGTCAGGGAATCCCCCCACCCCCTCACCCCTACCATCAAATCAAGAGCTCTGTATTGCTGCTAGCCTGTTGACTCTCTGCTCTCCTTCTCCTTTTGCCCTCTTCTTGTTTACCCTCAAACACAAACACTTTCCTCCCTCATCTCTTTTTAATCCTGCTTCCAATGCCGTCTCACCTTGCCTCTTCTCCTCTGCCCCGACATTCTGAGAAGAAGTAAAAGCAGCAGCGTTTGGCCTCCTGGTCTCATCACTTCCTCCTTTTCTCTTTCCTGTCTTCACCTCCTCTCTGGCCAGAAGGCAACAAGGGCCTTCGATCTTTTCTGTCAACCTCTTGCTGCCTTCCTACTCTGAAAAGGATGCCGAGAACCAGACAGAATTCTCCTCTCTAACCTAAACACTTGTTTCATTTTCTCTTCATACGCCTCTTTTCCTCATCTTCCTCTTTGCTCACTACCTCCCCTTGGATTTTGCCAATAAATCCAAACAACAACTCAACTAGATTTTCTTGTGGAAAAGCTTCAGTGCATCATGAAATCTCATATTCAGCCCGTCATTCAACTCAATTTGATTCGATTATAATGGATTCCTCCAGCTTTTGGATTCTTCAAGTATAACACAGCTACAAATGCAAATTAGAAAAACAACCAAAGTGATTCAGTCATGAATAATTAACATGAAAGAAAACCTAACACTATGAGCACCAGTTGAAAGACTGATTTATTTTCAAGGCCTGTGTTTTTTAGCCTCAAACTGCAGCAGTTCACCGAGTCTACATTGTTTCTCTTATGAAAGATTCTCTTATGAAAGATTCTCTTTTCGGCCCTGTAACTCCACAGAGCTTAGAGTTATAAACACCCTGCGTTCAAAACCAGATATTTGACAGTATTACAGATCTCCTAATCCAGATTTTAAAGGAGAGAATTTCTCAGATCTGCATGATGTGACTTAAAACACATGACCAAAAAATCATTAGCCGACCAAAATTTCATTGGTCGATTGGTCGCAGGAAAAAAAGAAAAAAAACATTTGGAGCCGTGTATTGTCCAAATTAAGTTAAAATCAATATGACTAAACGCTATATGAAAGGCTATATGGCTTTTAATTTGAAGGGCCAGATACAGGAAGTCGTGACACTCACTCGCTGTCAGTTTCCGTTATTGTTAAAGACGTTTCTAGTTTGGAGACTCCGACGTGATCACTGCTGTTTTCAACGATTAGCGAGTGCTGCCTTGAGCCCCGGCCCAAAGAACTCATCGGCGATCAGTTACACCGCTCCACGTCACTGACCCCCCACAGCTCAGTAGCTTCCCCACTTCATACTGTTTATTGGTGATAAACGGGCATATACTGCCTGAAATAACCATAAAACCCGACCGGCTTGTTGAATCTCGGACCCAACACGGCCGAACGAAAGCCAGCGTCAACACTGGTTTTGAGACAGTTAACTGTTAATTTGTGTTCATAAGCTCTGTGTGTGTGTGTGTGTGTGTGTGTGTGTGTGTGTGTGTGTGTGTGTGTGTGTGTGTGTGTGTGTGTGTGTGTGTGTAGGTGTGTAGGTGTGTAGGTGTGTAGGTGTGTGTCTATCGCTGATTGGGGTCGATTAGTTGACTAATTGCCATAAATGACGACTACTGGTCAACCAAGAAAATCTTTGGTGGGGGGCAGCCCTATTTTTTACTGATCTGATGACAGCAGATAATCTTGACAAATCAAATCAACACCTCTCTGATGCGATAGAAATACACTGATGCGCTGTGCAGCAAGTGGCAACAACCTTTCACAAACATCAACGATGCTGAGGATTATTAAAAGTGAAAATTTGAAAATGTCATCCCCTCTTCCTCTATCCATTTTTCTCTCAGTCCCTTCTTCCGCCCTTCGAGGACACAGCTTCTCCAGATGCCTTTGTCACTCAACTTCAAATCAGTTTCCTTGGAAACATCCCCAAGGAAGAGACAAGGCCATACAGATAAACATTGTGGATCGGAGATATAGAGACAATATTTGTGTTCTGTGAAACTGTGAAAGTTTGTGGATACAATGTGCTTTGTTTTGGCTTCGGCATGGCAGATCCTGACTTGCAAAAGTTATATTTAACAAAAGCCATTACACCCACACTTCTTTTTGGAAAAATAAAATATTGCTCCGACACTTTTCTAAAATTTAAGCTTCACGGTCAAATGAAACCTGACTGGATACACCAACTCCGCACTCTGACATGTGCTTCACTCACAAAGTGTGAGGTGCTCTGTAAAGCAGTCGGCGGCAAACAGGGTTACAGTTCTAATCATTCAAACTTCAAGTGCAGTGGTGTGGTTCAAAATCCAAGGTAGCGCTGCTGCAAAGTTTTATCATCATCAATCACTTTGTGGGAAAACAAGATGCAGTAGGAAGATTCTACCACTAATCATGTGAAGCAACCCGTTCAGACAGAACCAAGGAGCTCAAGCGTAAAATGGCCGACCTTTAACTTTCCTCGGATGAAGAAATGTATGATTGTTTTCATCCATTTGAATGATTAAGGTCACCTGGAAATGCTGGTTAAATTGAGTGTAAGTGGGTTTAACTACCACTTCACTCATGAGTCTGCCCTCACTCTCAATCATATTTCCTCAGAGCTGTGACAGTTTCACTGTTGGTTCTGCTTTGCTTTTATTTCTCTGTGATAGGAACAAATTGCTGAATCTTGCTTTATTGAATCCCTACATTGTTCAGTGGCCCTGACTAGATCATTTCTACAGGGACTTTTCTTTTAATCTTTATCCATTCAGTGAAGGTTGACTAATCATATATACTCTTCATGTTATATGAGCTTTTATTTCTCTTATTTTTCTTGAGCAAAATAAGTGTAAAGTCTCTCTCCGCTTCTCCACTTCCTCTCTGTAATCTATCATGTCACACACAGTTCCCTCCCTCCATATATGCACATATATTTGCAAAATGACGCACTGTGGGTCAAACTTGGCTCGTATCACTGGGGCAGAAAGTTGTCCTGGCACAAGCCGAGTTCACAGATGGTTCACTGCGAGCTATGAATATGCTGACATGAATATACAGGAGGAGACTGTAAACCCAGTGGAACAAGGTCGACAGAAATACAGCACCTGCTCAGAACAGCCAAACTGTGAACCAATCACATGCAAACGCTTGTTTCGAGAAGGCATCACACAAGCTAGAAGAGAAAACAATATGGTGACATCCCACGGAGAGGCGCTACCCGCCATTGCCTCGTGGCCTGATCCATGACAACAATGAAAAATGTGAGAAAGGCTTATAAAATGAATTATTGATTGTAAGCAGCATAATTCCCCATTTAAAAATCTCAGTAATGCCGATCTGCGGCGGTCTTACCTGCTCTGAAAACTCTGATACAGCAGCACAGTGACGATAACAGCTCTCAAAGAAGGTCTCAAGTAGCTTAACAGGCGTGTTACGCAGGAAGCCAGGATCATAGATAGGAAACCGCTACACCTCCAGGAGGCTCGTACCATACTCTGCAGGAGAGCACAGGATATAATCAGGTACACTACCCACCTCCATCATCATCTCTTCACACTGCTACCATCTGGACAGCATGACTGCAGCATTAAGAAACCACAGCTGAACCCGGACAGTTTTAAACCTGCAGGCTCAGCCTGTCCCCTCAAAATTACATTTTCATACAACTAATTTTATTTGGCCAAATATGGTTTGTGGAAAACATATGTGCTGCCTGGATTATCTTCACTGAAAACATTTTCCTGATACAATTTTGTCACACACACGCTGCAGGGAAGCAAGTGTGTGGTGAGGTGGATGGTGAGTGTGAGAAGTTCAGGCTGAGTTCTGCACAGGACAACCAGTCGCCCGGCCTGAACAACATGTAGGCAGCTGTTCTCAATCCTCTGACAAGACCCAAAGGCCCATCTACTGAAATAGTACCTCTACAGCAGGAGGCATACTGAACTGTGGTTGTCATGGTTACAGTAATAAACAAGAAGACCGCAATGAAAGCTGCATTTCCTACCGTGGCCAACATCTGTACTATAGCTGCGGCTTGGTTAGGTTTTGGAAAAGATCATGATTAGGACTAAAACGAGTTAGACCACCTTTGTTGTCATGGTTACAACATGATTAACTTCACTGAGCAGTCATGGATAATAGAAACAGCACAGACTGCTACTCTAACCTGGGGATCAAACATTGCTCTACTACGACATTAATCTAGAGAGTAAACATATCCATCAACTGGTTAAACCTGATTTATTTGCAGCAGATTTTATTTGGAGCAGATTCCGGCGTTTTAGATTTTGTGATGAAGGACGTAACCGAGTTACAGAATTTCATTGTAAGTGAGTCTACCACAGCACAACATTAAACACAACAAACTACACAATGATATTTCAGCAACAATATTTAAAGTCTACTGGATGAACAAACAGCAGTTCACCACAAGCTCCTTTTTAATTTACTTATTTTGGTTGCCTTTTCTTTAATTTGCTATATCTTACCTATTTTATTTCTTATTTCACATGCAAAACAAAATCTCATGTTTACTTAGTCATTTGGTGCATGTTTGTTTTCGCCTTTTATTAACAAAGACTTTGTGAATCCAACATTAGACGCTGATGCCTTTGCCTCCTCAGACTCTTTTCAAGTCCCTGCCATCAGAATAATTTGAAAGATGCTATAATCACAAACATTTACGCAGGAGCTTTCCCTCCTTAATCCTCTGTTCTTCTTTCTTCTGTCTCCATCACAATGGAGCATCATTAAAATGATACAAGTCACTGTTTTGCATGTTGCTCTCTGTAATGCTACAACGTGAAGGGAGGAATGAGAAGATAATGGCCAGCAGTATTTGGACTAGTGGCAAGCAGGAACAAGGAATGAGTAGACAGTAGGGAGGTGAAGAGAACTGGTTAGAGTAATTATTTTATTTGGCTTTTGTTAAACAGGCTGCTGAACAAGAGCTGAGCACCGAGGTAAAAATTACACCTGATCATGTGGACTCATGGTGCTGCTGCACTTTCTCTAGTGCACATATAATAACACACTATATGTTTTTGATAGAACACCCTAAACAAGGCTAAAAGCCCCTTTCTCTCAGCTTTTGTTACGGGTTTTCAGGCATCAACAGGAACCAAATATGTAAACACAACCACCATGGTATGAGTGCAGTGTAAGATTTTGGCTTTTGTGTGACATGTAACCTGCATTGTGCATTGGGATTTGCAGATATTTGTGTCTTGCCAACATTGTTTTAAGTTTGTGGTTCAGGCAATGGCTGACAAGCTGAGCAGGGGAGGCAACAATCACTGCGTTTACATGCATTTCAGTACCCCGATTTTAATCAGGGTTTTTAAGCATCCCGTTTTTGTGTTTGCGCATGTTAACACTATATTTCCCGATTTCAGAAATCGGGATAAGCCCATATCCCGATTTTGCTGCCTGGAGAATGTTGGTTGACTGAAGCCGCTCATCATCTGCACAGGCGTGGCTTCAGTCAACCAACATAACCGTTACCATAGATACATTACTAACAAAATGGCGGCGACAACAAGAGCACATTTCTGGAGCGACGAGGAGACTATTAAGTTTTAATATTTTTTCATGTGAGAAAGTAACTGTTTCGATCCCCAATGTGCGGTCGATTTATCCAAATGACGGCTGTTTAGAAGTCTGCTCCAATGTTTTTCGGAGAAGTGAAGCTGCACCTGTGTGAGCAGTGACAGGACATCACAGAGGCAGCAACTCCGTCTCCTGAGGTACTCAGCCGGCCAACCTACATCATCACCCCGGGGGAGAAAACGATTGCTAATTAACTTACCCACAGGTTTTTAGAGGTTTACCACCGGCTAGTTAAATTCTTTTTAGGAGATACATGCTGGTCTTATTGATGAAATCTAACAATTGTAGCAGTAGCCAGATCGAGACTGGCATGACTCCTAGCATCCTAGCATTTATTTTGCATAATAGCAATAATAAAACATGTTTTGTCTTTTTAAAACTGAAAATGTTTAAAATATTGCTTGTCTATCCAACCATATCCGATTTCCAAGGCAAGTCAATGACTTGCACTAAAAGCCAGTCAGTTATTTGAGAGATTTGAAATTACTTTAATTTCATCTTTCAGAAGACTAGTCCATCAAGTTTTGTTTTTTTTCCTGGTTCAAACACTTCTTAGGAAATGGTACCCCAACATTTGGTTTACAAACACAAACCTCAACAAATCTATAACGAGTCTTATGTAAAGGCTGAATAATCAACAAGAAAAATTCTAATAAAGCTAGTCAAAGCCAGCAACGGGCAGCTCCAGCACTGTCAGAGCCCAGCTAATGCTGGCCTGAATGAATGAACTCATTTCTTTTACTGGCAGTTTTTTTTTTTCTTATTTTGTGAGTTTGATGTGAATTGGGTTTACAGTGTTACATGCTGCCTCAGGGAAATAGCCATATGCCATATTTGGTTCTGAGAACCAGAGCAGCAAATAATTTCTGGGAAGACCTAATTTCCTCATGTGTTCCTCATAGTTTTTCCTTTCTGGTGTAATTTTAGCAGTTTGTGGTCCAAACAAAGGTTGGACTGGAGATAAAGACAGTAAAAACATTTTATGACACTAGTGTTACATTACTTCAGATCGTATTCTTAAGTAACACTGGACACATGTCTTCAGGCAGTTCTTTTACAGCCATTTCTAGTGGACCATCTCTTCATTGTGGAAACCAGTCATCACTACAGTGTGTAAAGCTGTGTGTGTGTGTGTGTGTGTGTGTGTGTGTGTGTGTGTGTGTGTGTGTGTGTGTGTGTGTGTGTGTGTGTGTGTGTGTGTGAGTGAGTGAGAGACAGAGAGAGACAGAGACAGAGAGAGTGACTCTAAAAAAGGATAGAGTCCTGAAAAGCTGCTAAACTAATGGGTCGGAAAACAAATAAACAGCCATGAGGTGAGAGGGGCATAAAAATGAATGAATTCCTTCCTGGGGTCACTTTATGTCTGGTTGTGCATCTGTGTGTGTCAGTATACATATGTGTGTGTGTGTGTGTGTGAGTGTGTGAGTGTGTGAGTGTGTGAGTTAATGAACCCTCCAGTGCTGAAGCGGGAGGCCCCCACCACTTTTTTATAAGATCATTTTACAGCCGCAGTGAATCTCCAAGAAAGCCATCAGTGTGCGTCTGAGAGTGTATAAAGGCATATGTGTGCTCCCATGAGGCTGTGTCGACTTGATTTATTTGCCAACCTGTGGTGTGTGTGTGTGTGTGCATGTATGCGTGACCTGAGACAGCGCCCTCCCAGTTTACTGTGAGCAACGGCACTTTCAAACCAAGATAGAAAAAAAAGTGAAGCATACTGTAGCAAGACTGAAACAGGGGTGATAGCAAATCAGAGGGTGATGAGCTGCACTGAAATCATTTCAACCGCCTTAAAAGCCAAAGACAAGGTGAGGGATTATAAAGAACATTTTCATCCAGGAGGTTCCTTAAGTATGCTTTGTGGTAATGATTCACATCTTCCAACCATACTAGACAAAACAAAAACAAACAAGTTGCTGTCTTTGCAAACGATATGTCAAACATAATCTAACACATGTGCAAATGTATTATAATAAGTATGTGCATGCATGCAGTGTCGACCTTTGGCGTCAGGGACTTGTCACTCCCTTCAAGCTCACACCAAACTCTGCACAGTGGAGAATGGGGAGTGACAACATATCTCCCCCAAAGGGAATGTAAGGAAAACATATGTCAGTGTCTACATCAACTATGAGCCGTCGTGTGATGTAAATCACATCAGCTGCTCATGTGAATAGAAGCCAAAAGGTTGTTGCACAAAATGCAGTAAACTAATCTCATCAGTAAAATGGTGCTTGACCTTGCATTTCATTTGTTTTACAGCAAAAAATATGTCATGGTATATCATGTGTAAATGATCCACTTGTACTGTGTATAGCATCATTAACCTTTTCAGGCAATGGCAATACTGTAGTTCACGGAAAGATCATGGTCAGGAAATGTGTGCAGTGACTTGAGACACATGATGTTTACGCCATGAAAACTCTGGATTCTAATTGTTTCTAAAGGTACATTCATTTTAAGAAACAGGTCAGTTAAACATTTTGGGGGTTTGCTGGTCTAAATGAATGTACTGGTATTAAACCATACAGGTAAATCAACACAAAGCCTGAGCTGAGGAGCTTGGGGTCCTCTGTGTAACCACCAATGATTACCGATGAAAGGTTGGCTAGCGAGAACCTGCCAAATGTTTTAAACATTTAAATCGACCAACGGTAAGAAAATAAAATTACTTTCTGTTATGAATGGAGAAGCCACATTTCTCTGTAAACTAACTTCCTGGAGAAAGCTTTACCTCTGTTGTACTTCATTCCTGCTGGGTGTCACTGTCTACTTATTACTGAATTATGCAGACTGATTGTACTCCATACTGTGTTAACAATGAGTGGAGTTAATAAATCTCTTAAGTATACGGCTAAAAGTCTAAAAGCCCACTTACCCCTTCAAGTGAATATAAATGTATACTGATGTAAAATTAATAATAGAATAGAATAGAACTTTATTGACCACCCACGGGAGAAATTCACAGTGCAGCAACAGATACAAAAACAAGACACACAAAAAAGGTAACATATCAATGTTCCTATGTGCAACATTCGCAATAAATAAGATAAATCGGATCTGTGTGTGTGTGTGTGAAAATTTTTTCTTTAAAAGTACCCCCCCCCCCCCACTACATGTCAACTGTTAATCACTTGCTATTGTATCTTTGGTCATTAAAGATGTTTAATGTAAGCCAATTCTCTCAAGCAGATGGGGGGGAGGGACAGAGAGATGCACAGAGGCATGGAGAAATACTCCTCTAGTCCTTTGAAGATGAAAACCATCGATGCATATCTGGAGCAGGAATACAACATTATCCAGCTGCATAACACTTCAGTCTGTGTTTTTTCCTTTACCCTCATTAATCGAGCTATTTCACAGCCGTTAATATGTTTTCTTAGCTCAGCGGTGCCTCACGCTCCCACAGTTACACACCTGGGTTTTGTCCGCCGGCTACGCTGCAGCAGCTGCAGGTGGAGTATCTTGCTCAAGGGTACTCAATTGGAGCTTCAAAAAAAAAAAAAGAAAATGGCACTTGTGCTGGATTTTCAAACTGAACTGTCACAGTCTGTGCTTACAGACTCATCTTTCTCACCCTCGAGAGATTCTATTTATAACCATAGTTGATAACTTGAGTAGTTAAAATGAATTCTGTACCTCACACCCACGATGACTGAATAAAACTCTCCGCTTTCATCCTATATAATCACTTTGTGTACGGTTATGATAATGGTGCACAACAACACTCAGTTACAATAGAGAGAAACCTCAGGGGTATTTTCACTTTTATACAACACATCAGTGTGGCATAAATGTTGTGCACACTGACAGTGATTTGCAAGTGCAAGAACAGTCACCCACTTGTTCTATGATTACTCTGCACCATAACACCACATTTACAATGATGCTGGAAAGTGACCCTAAATTGACAAATACATAAACAACAGCACTCAGGCTTCAGCCCCCCATGATCCTGAAAAGGTTAAGTGGGTGTACATAATGGATTAAAGTGAAGTGGCATTTTAAAACCACAAGATCCTCTTCTACACTGACTGAGACACATTTGACACTCCTGATGAAAACCAAACATTAGAAGCTTGAAAACAGTGGTAAAAGGCGATTGCTTAATACCCTCTTGCTCAACATCTCCATAAGACATGTTTTGGCTGAATCACAAAAGCGTATTGCCTGAGTTATGGTATTCCCACTACTGCTCAGCACCGTACCAAGCTAGCTCAAGGGAAGTGGAGGAGCACTTACAATACAGTGAGCTTTGCCTCATTTTCAGCAAATAAACTCCTTTCATCTCATCGTCATTATTAGGAAAGGAGGCAGACAAAAAAACTTTAAATAAGACACAGCTCTTGATCTGTAATCTAGGCATTTCATTTTAACAAAAGACATCACACTTATAGAATCAGGTTTTGGCTATAGCCTCCTATAATCAACGAGCATATGGTGGTTTGGGGTAGGGGTGTCAACATCTACACGTGTAAAGGGGTGCACAGGGCTTGAAATTAGCGGTCGCCACTCGCCATTTGCGACCCAGATTCCTCTGTGGCGAGACAGATTTTTAACTGTCTCGCCACTTGGCGAGCTAGAAAAAAAGAGACTCCCAATCTGTTTCCAGGGTTTCCCCCAGTGTATTATAAGCTTATAGTCACCTGACAACGTCACAACTTAGTCGCGCATAACGGGACACGTCACGGACATCATGCTTATCAGACCGCTGCTTCACAGCTGACCGAGAGGAACGCACCGAGTCCACGTTAACGTGAGCCGAGCCGCGGCTCCAAAAGGCTCAGTCAGCTGCTGTAGCAGCTGGTAGCTGTTAGCTGTTAGCACGCCAGAGTCGGTGGTCGGACTATCCGACAGACGGACGGACGGGGGGGTATTTGAACACTGTACAATCAGCGCGATATAGCGCATTTACGAGCGGCAAAGTGCCAACTGTCCATGCGCCCGTGTCTGTGTGTGGGTTACACCCCGCCTTTCCGAAGCCCCGCCTTTCCGACAATAGACTTCCATTCATCGTAATAGCGGGGTTTTCTATTTTTTCTAAAGACCCCGCTATTCCGAAAAGGCTATTGGGGGAAACCCCCAGTGCGCAGTGCGCATTGATCCTTTTTTCCTTTTTGGGGTCAAACGGATCATGTGCATAATTAACTGCAAAACAAGCAAATACTTCATATTAATGACATATAACGCTCATTATGCTTCTAGCCTGTCTAGCCTCTACCTGGTCTTTTTACTAAACTTAACCAACTCCTTTCTTCATTGCCTAAACCCAACCAAAGCATCTCCCTCAGTCAGCTGTCAGCACGAGCGGCAGCTGCAGCAGCCTCGCGCCGTGTGAGCTCTAGCCGGGTTCAGCCGCGCTCAAGCGGCGCAGGGGGGGGGAGTGTATTTCTTTTACTGTGTGGGAGATCTCCAACAACGGAGTCGGGGAGAAAGCAAGTGGGACAGATCTGCCCAGTCCCTGAGCAGCGCACGTTTTACAGACAAGCCACAATGCAGAAAGTAAACAACGTCACGCGGTTCAGCACCTTGGACAGCTGCGGTCTCTGACTGGCAGAGATGAGAGTTGGTCAGGGTTTTTCCTGCGTTCAAAATTGCGTGGCGACCGCCTCCACCTTATTTTGTGCCGCCCCCAGCGATATGCAGGGTTTTTTCTGCAATATAAATTTTGAGGCGGCCGCGCGCCTGAATCTTGATTGAAAATCAATGAAAGCTCAGTGGCGCTGTTTTCAACCAGAGACGTTCTCAACTCGACCGCAGCAGAAGGGGTGCGTTTGATTTAAACTCCGGGCCGGGCCGCAAGGTGACGTTGACGCGCTGCTTGTGTGCCCGCGGGGGCGGGGCTCATCGGGGCTCCGCTCCGTTCAGACGTTGTGCTGAGCGTGAACGCACCTTACTGGCGCAGAGCGTGAAGAGAGAGAGAAGGAGACACGGTGGTGTCCTTTGCTGCTTAGTGACAGGACTTCGGGTACCCGTAAAAGCCGACTCCCAATTTACTGCCGGTCCCAAATTTTTAATAATCATGCTAGCGTTTCACCAGCTCTCATCTCCGCCAGTCAGCCTCTCAACCTGCCGCCTCTCTCGCGTGAAGGCGCACCGCACGTAAACACACGTGAGGAAAAAAATAATATTTTTTTTTTTGGATACTTTGTTTTTATTTTTATGTTAGTGGGAAACACTGATCAAGCTGTGCGTACGCACAACTCTCCGCAATATTCCATTGATAAATCACACCGGACCCAAGAATGGTGCAGACATGAACACACCTCATATCCCACCCCCAGAATGCCTCAGCACAACCATATATGGTCAACACGTGCATAATTAAGTAGCCATGTGCACCTCTGCAACAAAGTAACAACAAAGACAACGGGCGGAGAGCGTGCAGGGTTTCCCGCAGCGCTTTCCTGTTAAGGCGGCCGCCTTAACAACATAGAGCTGCCGCCTAAACTAACGTCTTAAAAAAATAAAAATGTAGCGATATTGATTCGGTGGAAACCCGGCTTCACAGGCGGGGTAGCCTATACAGCCCAGAGTAGTGGTGCAGCAGATCACAGCTGATCCGTGATCAGCACACAAGTGGTCCGCGGATCGATCAATTAAAAAAAAAAGGTGTGCGTGTAGTGTGGGGACACACACGTGCACCGTGGCAGCCGAATGAACGGGCAATTAAAAAAACTCTGCTCGTATATTTGAAGCTGCAGCTTTACCTTGTACACAACAACAACTGCATTTTGTTTTATCAACATGTGTACTACTCTGAACGTCGCGACGCACTACGTTAATTTCCCTCGTTAAAAACGTTCAAACGTCAGTTTCCACCTTCGAATGTTCTCATTTTGACTAACATTCGAATTGTATTCGAATAGCGAAGTTCGTTCTGACAGCCCTAGTTGAAAACAGCGCCACTGAGCTTCCATAGAACTCAGGGTTTCCCCCAGTGTATTATAAGCCTGGTGGCCCGCCAGGCCTTACTTGACCCCCCGCCAGGCTAAGCATCGTTTATTAATTTTTTTAATCAGTTTTTATACTCAATAAACACGTGATCGGGTGTCTTTTTCATCACCTGACAACGTTACAACTTCGTCGCACATAACGGGACACGACGCTCATCAGACAATAGACAGCATCAGACCGCTGCTTCACCAGCTGACCGAGAGGAACGCACCGAGTCCACGTTAACGTGAGCGGAGCTGCAGCTCCAGAGGCTCAGTCAGCTGCTGCTGTAGCGGCTGTTTGCTGTTAGCTGTTAGCTGGTAGCTGTTAGCTGTTAGCACGTCGTCCCCTGCAGCGTCAGAGCTCTGGACTCCTGTGAGCCGCGGGGCTTTCACCTGATGTGAAAATGATCCATTGTTTCATTTTTCAGCTCGTAAAGTTCGCGATCACACACGTTTGCTCTAGTAGATCTGTGAGTGTAACGTTTCCATGACAACTGACCGGAAAAATAGCGTGGTAGCCTACGTCATGTACACGTGACTCCAGATGTAAAAAATCTCGGAGCAAAATAAAAAAAATTAAAAAAAACATGGATGATGGATCTATAATACATCCATGGAAATAAGGCTAGACTTTAACAATGGAGACACCAGGCAGTTGTTTTTTAGTTTTTAATGCAAACAGTTGATGTTATTTATTTCAATATTTTTTTTATAATTATAATTATTAGGCCTAACTTTTTTTGTGGTTGATTGAACAGCATTTCAAGAGTGCCTTTCTGTAAGACTCTGCTATAGCTGGTGTTTAAATATGTTACATAAAGTCTTATAATAACAGATGTTTATGATAATATTTTCAAATTTCTAGTCAACTTTTAACATTGATCTTATGGAATCACACCTGCTAAATGCTACTGCTCCATTAATGAATCTGTAACCTACAGGGCCCTGCCATCGGTCAGGGTCAGGCCCCTGTCACAAAAAAACACGCTTGGGCACCGGTGGCCCGCCGATGGGCCGCCGGTGCCACCCTACCACCGGGCTTAACAAGTTTTCTGGGGGAAACCCTGGAACTACATTGATTTTCAATCAAGATCCCAGCGCGGCGGCAGACAATTTCAGCAAGGCGGCCGCCTCAAAATTTATAATGCAGAAATGTTTTCAATCCAAACCCGGTGTGTCCGGTCGTGTTCGGCCTGGTCCATTGACTGAGCCAAGGGAAGAGCCGGTAGCCTAGTAGTCTGTGGCCGGAGCACACATTTATTCAGATTGGTGCAGATTAAACTTGTAAATTAATGCTGCTCTCGATCCGACCCTTCCGACCCCTTAAACAGTAACAACAGAACCATTTGATTATATTATAGATTTTACATCTGTGCTGAGCATAAGAATTGTTTGAAATTAATAAAACAAAAAAAAAAGCCTGTCCCATATAGACGCGAGTCTCTTACATATGCCGGGTCAGTTTGGCTCATATAGAGCAACCCAGTATCACGCCGAAGCTTGAAATACCCCCCCCAACAGAAAGAGATTATAAATCTACAAATCTACACGTCGGTTAGAAGCCCCGTTTACACGTGTTGAAAAAATTGTTAACGTTGACACCCCTAGTTTGGGGGGCATAAGAGCTGATCCAGATTTCTAACAACAATGCAGATTTACTTTTTTCATTTTTTTAAATGTGAAAACAAATGTTAAAAAAATATATATTTATCACAGCAGAGGATTTGTACATAGTTTAAACATGTCTGGAGAGGAACTTTAAGTTTGTTCATCATATCTGTTTTGTGTGACTCTAAAGAGAAACACACCACTTCTTAGGCAATATCACATGAAATTCAACACAGGAGTATTGCTGAATGTCATCCTGTCTCCCATGTATCTCCTGACAATTTCTCTTGCGTGCTGCCTGATAAAACAGAAAGGTCATTGAAGTAATGTTAAAAAATGATCTGGGAAAAAAGATAGTCTCTGCTCCTCTGTGTGCCTCTCAACATTACCCAAAAAGTCTTTGATAACTTTCAAAGAAAGTTTTTTTTTTGATGGCAGGTGGCGGTAAAAAAAAAAAAAAAAATTAAAGAGGTAGTGCGATGAAACATTTGGAGGTCATGATTAGATATTAGTGCTGTGCTTTTAAGAGCAGGAGTGAGGAGGGGATGAGGAACTTCAATTAATTAGACTTCAAATATTTTTTAATGTGTGAGAGGAAGAAAAAAGCAGAGGGAAGAATTGATATGACAGGAAAGATGAGAGACACAGGAAAAACTGACAGGGGATGCTGAAAAACGCAGAGTCAGTCAACCATTGACTAAGCCTGGTGGTGCGCAACGTTACCATGACAATGCTAACTCCCCTAACGAGGCAGTGTAGTTGTCAATATTCTCAGGATGTGTTGGGACTAACTGGGATGAGCCTGCAGCTGCCGACAGACGCCAAGTCACTCTCTTGTGCCAGTGCCCATAATGAGCGCGTCCATGAGTGAAGAGATTTAAATTAAAGCAGGTTTGATTATCTTAAAAAAAGGAACTGGGAAATTTAAATGTATGCTGCTAAACTCACGCAGATGAAATGACAGGGTAGAGAGTTTTTCTGCATGGAAAACTGACATCTTTAGTTTAGTTTCTCTCTTGAACTGCTGTTCGACAGAACATTAATTTTCCATTTCATATTACACTATTTGTGTAAATTTGATCCCCAGATTGATTTTCAGGCCCATCGAGCTCCATTTTCTACTCAGTTTCTTTCTCTAATTTTACTCTTTGTATCTATCAATTGAAATCAAATGCAAACTCCCAGCATCTGCAAACTTTTATCATCAAGAGAAAACCTCTCATCTTTCTACACAAGTTCTGTAACATGTAAGTGGAACAAAGACAAAAATTTGAGGATAAATAATGAAGCCAACATGAAGTGCCAAAAGCTGCAGTTCCTCTCATGGCCACTAGAGTTTTGTTCTAACAATGAGTCAATCCACATAGACTTCCGTGTTATAATGCCCCAAATTCCCTAAAGAAATTAACATGTTTACAACCTTATACAAAAAATTATTCAGGTCTTTATGGCCAGCGCAATCATTTAGAACTCCCATCAGGAAATTTGACCGGAACGTCTTCATTGATGTCCTATAACCCCTTTTTAACAGATACCCTGAAGCCAATAGGAATTAAGCATTCACCCAGGCCAAAGCATAAAAAAATAATAGAAAGTGAGACACATGAACTGTCATTTTGTTGGGGCTGGTGACATTTTAGTATAACTGCCTTCTCTTTGCCCATTCTTGAGGCAGGAGTTAGTCGTGGAGTCAGGTGCTGCCAAGATGGCAGCAGTGCAGCAGCTTACTCTGAGCTTCAAAACCAGTTTCTTTCTCTCTTTCTACTTCATATGGAAGTTTGAATGTTGACCTTGTGCATGAAAATGGAGATCTTGTTTTCTATTGTTTGTTCAGTTTTTTCCCCTGATTTTCCATTCTCACTCTTTACTTTTATCCTTTAGGAGGAACTATTTCTTCAGCTTTGTTCATTCTCTGCTCTTTGTTAGTCATGGAGCGGTCTAATCTTGACACGTTTAATTTGTGCCGCACCTATTTTTTTGCTTGCCTTTCTTGCCACAAAGATTTTTTTTGTTTCTTTCTTGCTCCTGTATAGCTTGCAGCTTGATATCTAAACCGATGAGGCTCATCTCCCATGATCTGAGCCCAGCCTTGCTGTTATCTGCACTGGTATCAGTCAAAATCCTGACAACACTTTAATTGTAACAACACTTTCAGACAGTGCATGAAAATGTCAGAAAGTTAAGAGCTCAACAAGCTAAGCTGCAAGACTTTACTTTGACAGTATCCTTGGGATCTCATGGAAACACATCAGCTCTGAGAGTCAGAGTGCTGCTCGATCTGATGAACGTCACATGGTATCGCAGATCTTTTGTTCCACCGAAAAGACTATTCATGACATAATGAGTTTAACAAGGATGTCTGTTCCATCTCTTCATATTCTGTGATCCTCATGAATATTCATTTCCTGTGAGGACACGAGCTGAACGAGGTGACAGTGGCTGCTCGCTTTCATCTTCTCATTAAGCTATAGTGGTATCTGCTTCCCATAACTATTTCCTCTTCTCTCTCATGGATTAATCACTTCTTTATTATTATTGTGTTGCTCCTTTTCTCAATTTTCTTTCCTTGTGTTATGAGAATGACAGAGATCTTCTTCAGCAATATTAAACCTGCGCAATGAGACAGTTAATAAGTATGACTGTTATTAATCTAACTTGTTAGGGACGGTGGCCATTTCATCTGTAGAAATCCAACTGTAATTGCTCTATTAAAATTCTGCAGTCGGAACACATCAGGCAGTATTTTATTGTAATTACATTATAACCGCAGAAAAAGTGTGGCACAGCAGATTTTTAATTTACTGTGATGTCTTTCCACTGGTCGAGAGATAATGATTGACAGTCCGACTTGTACGGACCCATCATCTCCAAGTGCAATGCGGCAGTGGATTAAAAGGTATTACTTTTATGACTCCCTCAAACATGAGGTGAATGTTTGATGTCATTTACTGCTTTCAAAATCTCAGTTCTCGTTTAGGCTCTGATTTGCTTTGTCTTTGTTCCACTTTGTTTCTAATATTACCAGAGCTTTGTTAATGACTGAAATTTGAGAGAAGTCGTCCTATGATGTGGTCCCTTCATCCTCCCTGTTAGATTTGGGCATTATCCAAAATGTACTATCTGGATATAGTCCAATGAAATATCATATGATAATATCACAGGATTGGATTGAGGCCACAATTATGTTGAGGTATTTTACGTCGTATGTGTACACTATCCGAGTAGTACTCGAGTATTCGTTTGTCGACGGGGGGGGGGGGGGGGGGGGGGGGGCATGTAGAAGGAGCGGAACACGGAGCGACGAGCGGCATGTGGGGGGAGAGCGGAGCAGCGGAAGAGAGCCGTCCTGATCACTAACAATTAAGAGTAATTAAGAGAGGAAACTGCCTGCCGCGTGAATCCGACAGTAAAGTAACACAATTTTTTTCATCATAACACACCTTTTATTTTAAGAAAACAGCTGCATACAGTGTGATATTTTTCCTCATAGATATCCTCAAATCACTCGCAATTAAAAGAGCAAAAAAACAAAAAAGACGACAGTGCGCTCCAGCGCCCGAGCTGTGAGCGGTTGGGGGCGAGTATCCGAGTAGGTAAAATGGTACTCGGATGCCGCCCAAGCCGAGCGGATATCGGCTAGTAGGGATGCACGTGATTAACTGTTTTACCATTAACCGATAACAAGAACTTTGACCGATTAATACTATCGGTTAACTTTTTCTTAATTAGCTTGTTATGTCATCAACTCATTGGGGCGTGTCAACAAGTGCAGACTTCCACGTGCCTTCAGTCATATTTTGCAGCAAAAAGTTACACAGGAGGACTGACAGTATGAACCAGTTGTGCAGCACAGTCCCCTGAGGGAAGATCAGACAATAAATGTAGTCCACACAGACATAGATGTGCATCATCTGTAACAACGGTGCTGCAAAAAAAAATAAGGACAGTGCTGTGCTCTTCAGCGGTTCACCTGCAGCTCCATAGAGGAGCTCTGCGGTTCCTCTCTCTTCACCCTGGTGTTTGGCTGCACTTCGTATAAAAACAGTTCAGCATTGGAAGATCTAACCTCCATCTGAGACAGAGCACAGTGGATCTGGCGCTGATCAGCTGTTGCAGGTGTGTGTATTTTATAACAGTAAAAGAAAAAAAAAGAAAACTCTCCGCAAGCGTTTTAATCTTATTGGTTAACGGTTAATAATCGGTTAACGAGCGTCGGTTATCAATCATAAAAAAATGTGCATCGCCAATACAAAGTGCAGCCAAACAACAGGCTAAAGAGAGAGGAACAGCAGAGCGCACCTCTAACAACTCATCTGCAGGTGAGCTGGCTGGAGAGTGCTTTGAGAGTGTTTTGATGAGGCAAGTTTGTCGTCTGACTGTCTTTCACGTGGACAACTCTTTACTCTTTTAAACAGTTTGCAAATCGGCTGCGCGGTATTCATTGTGCATCGCATTGTGTCACTGTCAGTTTGAAATTAGAGAAAACTTACTGAAAAGTTACACTTTTACTGTTGTCTTTTTTTGGATTGCAGTCCCAGGAGGGGAAAATCAACAAAACAAAATATATGTAAAAAGCGACACAAACAGCAGAAAGTATGGAGTACATGCATTAGGCTATGGCTTGATGGAAGGTGTGAGCACACACCAGACCAGATCATACAAACAACGCGCAGATAAAACACCTCTGAAGCTGAAACGTGCTGATTACAGCTTCTCGGGAAAGCTTACGTGTGTTGATGCTGGGAAATGGCAAAGTGGCAGGTAATGGACACCAGTGAAACATTGAAGCATGCGCACACATTTCAAACAGTGGGTGCAGATGCTTTAATGCATGTTTTATGCTCAAATGTGTACAGACGTAGCTTACCACCACCAGTATGAAAGTGGTATGAATGAATAATGGTTTCTGTAGCACTTTGGGTACCATGAAAAGCGCTATACAGATCCAAACCCGTATTATTATTATTATTATTATTATTATTATTATTATTATTACTACTAATGCCCTCGCAAGTCTGAATCGTTTTCAGAAAACATTGTTATTAGATGGTGGAACAGTTCTACATGATACCACAACACCACATCTCCCTCCTCTCTGATGGTTAGCGTTTAACAAGACCTCCATCAGCCATAAACGCTTCTGCTTCATTTCCACATCATTTCTGTTGTCATGAGGGGAAATACTGTGTACTTTCACAAAGTCATATTCACAGACATGCAGTCACAGTCCTAGACACTTACATACAACAACAACCACACAAACAGCCTCCCTCCCGGCTGGATTACTGGCTGGCTTATAATGCAAGCCGCTGATTTATGGTGTAATCTAGTTGAGGGAGGGAGGGCTGCTCATACTAAGAGGCAGAGAGACCAACACCGACCTTTGGTGTCCTGCTCGGCTCGTCAGTAAACTCTGAGTGCTGTGAGCGAGAGAGGACGATGCTTCATTAGAATGAAAAGAGCCGGCAAAAGACAAAATGTGGACTGATTTAATTCACTACCTGGTTAGAATGATGATGTGGTAATGGTGGAGTTGTCTCCTCTTTAGTCAAAGACTGAGTCTAATTATCCTGTTATCAACAGAAGATCCAAACAGAACCACTTGGAAACATAATGAATTGCATGGTTCAATCTGTCATTGTGAGATTTTCTCTGAACAATTTCTATGTTTTCCTTGATGCTTGAGCAGGGGTCGACAATATAAATGGCCCGGTGGCCCGGACGTACTTTTCAAACCGTCAGGGCCACCAGAATGCTCCAAACACTGGCCCGGTGGGGCCAGTGAAAATAATGCCTTGAAAAAAATATAACAAGTAAATAAATAGATCTAATTTCACATTAAATCCCTGTGGTTTGAAATGATAACTAACTGTCAAATCGTCTCGGTAATTAGTGCTAAGAGATCCCGACCCGATCAACGACAGAGACATCTACTTTCTGTGCGCAGCCAGCGCTGTGCCCTGGCACGTCAGCACCACCTGCAAGCAGCTGCAGTTGCAGCTCCAGCTCACTCACTGCTGCTGATAGAAGGTTGTCACAAGAACCGATAAAAACCTTTTTCTTAACCATGAAACTTCCCTCCTCCTCAGCGCGTCGGGTCGAGTCCTGTCGGGACCGACGCGAACGTTACACACGGGCCAGAGCTCGCGCTGGGGCGCCAGCTGTTCGGTGTGCGCCACAGCGGTGGCACGTCACGTGACATTTAGACCATAATAACAACAACAAAAAAACGTGTGTAAACGCAAAACTGAGCTGAAAATGAAACAATGAGTCAGTTTTGCACCAATCTGTGGAAACCGCCTAAACGTGAATGAATGAGAACAACAGTTATATCACTGAACTACTTGGAGGATAAAAGTAATGACTACATAACTTCATGTTTGTGTTGAGGCATATTTACCATTTTAACTCTGTTTTTACTTCATTGTTAAACCACAGTGGAGGCTAAATATGTGAAACAGTTATTTATTTATTAAATAAAGTAGCCTGATGAATTTAAAAGCACTTTTTTTGACCTTCTTTAATGAAATTGAATGAAAAATATCTGATACAGGGTATAAATCCTTTACATCAGACTCAAATAAATAACAACATACAAAAATTAAACACAAATATACCAACTCATACATAATCACTAAAATACATATAACAAAATAATCCCCCAAAATCTCAAGAAACTACAAGATCGTGGTATTGAATAAGTATCAAGAATGTTGGAAATTGACTAGTAATGGTATCAGAAAGTTCCAGCCTCGATGGCGAGACCGCAGGAATTGGCTGGGATATGTTGTTTTTCGTTAATATGGGGATCGATACCTATTGTCCTGGGCCAGTGGTTAGAATGGTGGGGCCAGTGATCTTCAAAAGCCACTGGCCCTCCCTTATTGTCTACCCCTGTTGAGTGTTGACCACAGTGTGTGTAGCTGTTCCAAATGGCCACGTCTGAAGTCATGGTGAAAGCCTGACACTCAATGTGCATTCAAATAAAGCCTCGCTCTTCCCGCAAATCCACATACGCACACAACACACGCAACACTAAGGGCTCTACTTTCGTAAACTAGCGCAGGCGCAGCGGATCAGGGGCCTCATGTATCAATGTTGCGTACGCACAAAAAAGTGGCGTACGTCATTTTCCACGCCAACGTTCAGATGTATCAAAAGTGAAATGACCGTGGAAAAGTGCGGTGGCCCACGCCAACTCCATAGCTGGCGTACGCACGTTTCTACTGCTGTTGTTCCTTTGGCGACACTTAGAGGTGAAGCTGGAAACTGTTAATAATGTGAAAACAATTGACCCTTTGTTGGCCTTCTGATTGGTCTGCTGATCCACCAATCAGAGCGCTTCTCCCCATGTCACATGTTGCACAACATTCTAAGGTTGGACAACCCTGGAATGAAACCCTATGAAACAAGATAGGTAGACAGCAATTTTTTTGGCAAAAACTACTTAATAATTTTTCAATATGGTTAAAATGTGCCTGGGGTTCCTGCAATAGCAACTCACAATATCTGGAACGTATTCCTGGAGTCATTTTTATCCCATTCCCTAAACACAAGACATCAATAAACATAGGCTACTTGGCCCATGTGTACTGTATAACATATTACTTTAACCTTCTGTTAGTTGAGCTTAATAGGGTTTGGGGTGGTCCACTAGGGGGAGCTCTAGGCATAGGTCAGGGGTTAACTGCAAAGTTTTGTTTGTTGTTGTTGTGTGCAGTCCTCATGAGAAGTGAGCCCGTTTTCCCTGGCTGTACTGAAGTGCTAAGCTCATTCATTCTCCAGTCCACTCTCTGGTCGTGTTCATAGACAGAGAACATCTAATACCTTCAAAGTTATCTAGCAAACGTAACATTACCGCTGCTAATGTCTTTTGAACTTTGTGAAGTTTTACGAGGAGAAACGGGAGATCGGCGGAGATTAAGCGTTAGCTTGTAGCTAACGTTAGCTAGCGCCGTTAGCTACTAGCTAGTGAGTGACCAAAACAATGATTTTTCCCCATTTTTCGGAAAAGTCAGGTAATGCCCGTTCAATCGCTATTGAGCCACGTCTGTCCTCTATCATGGACACTATTTTTCTGATGTATAAGTTAATTAAAATTTTCCTTACAAGCAATTTAAATCTTCCTAATTTTCAATGGTTTCCAATGGGAGTTAACCCTTCCGTGACCATTGTTTGTCCAACCTAGCAACAGTAACCGTGGGGGGCGGGGCCTTGACAAAGGGTCAATTAGTCCTCAGAGTAATGTGCACATCAGAGACACATTTATGAACAACTAACCCATCCACATGTTGCAATTAGATAGGTGGATAGAAAAGCATGCGCAAAGTGGTGCAGAAAATAGCATCAGCAGATATTGCAGATGCTGCAGTGCGAAGTGCACACGGGTCCCGGAGGTTTTTTTTTTTTTTTGCACATGATGACTCCGAGGGCAATTCTCTTGGAACTGAGCGCAGTGCGCTGCAACCGGCCTGAGAGCGCGACACGTCGGGGAGCCATCGCCTCCATTCAGGTGCTGACCACACTGTGAACAGGAAGCATTTTTATACTATAAATGTACAGATCATATGTGATGCGTAAATGCATCACATATTAAAGCAGATATCAGCTTCACGGCCGTTTCGGCTAATGCTGCGTTCAAGGCAGGCTTTTGAAACCGTAAGTTACAGCTTCAAGTCACAACTACGACTTGGTAGCGTTCCAGGTAACCCGTAGCTCGTGTTTTTACCGTCCTGTTGTCTGTGAAAGTTCCCTATAACGGCCACTCGTTACTTCCGACCCGTGAACTCGTACCAGATCGAACTGGTATGACTTCACAGGAAGGAAAAACACAAAGTACGAGTTTCCATGAACGCACCATGAGTTAGCAGTCCCCGCCCTTGTCAGGCATCAATTGGTCCTCGTGCTACGTCACCACATTCACGCGCATCCCTTGGCTGCACACACAGCCCTTCATGCCGTTCTCTCTCCTCATTGGATAACACTTGTATCCCACAAGGAAAATTTTCTCCTCGGGTTACAGCAGAGCAGAGTGACGGAGAGACTCGTGTTTAGGCTGAAATACTTCATGTTAGGGCTGGGCGATATATCGATATAAAAAATATATCGATATATTTTTTAATGGGATATGGAATTTGACCATATCGCATATATCGATATAGTTCAAATTTGCGCTGTGATCCTTGCTCCATTCAGGCTGCTGATCTGGAGCTCTCTGCACTACTCGCCGCGCTCCGCTCCGCCCCTCCTCTAACTATTTTATTCATGCTTATCAGACCGCTGCTTCACCAGCTGACCGAGAGGAACGCACCGAGTCCACGTCGACCTCGTTGCCGTTAACGAGCCGAGCCGCGGCTCTAGAGGCTCAGTCAGCTGCTGACAGCTGTTAGCCGTTAGCTGTTATTAGCCGTTAGCCATTAGCACGTCGTCCCCTGCAGCAGCGTCAGAGCTCCAGACCTCTGTGAGCCGCGGTGCTTTCACCAGATTCAGCTCGGAAGGTTCGCGTTTACCCCATGGAATATAATACATCCATGGTTTACACACGTTTGTTTTCACTCTGGTCCAAACCGTGGGTCCGTGAGTGTCACGTGACGTTTCCATGACGACTGACCGGAAAAAGACGTGGGGCACGTCACGTGACTCCAGGTTAAAAAAAAAAAAATCTCTGAGAAATAACAGAGACACAAGGCAGTTGTTGTTTTTTAGTTTTTAGTGCAGACAATTGATAGTTTTTTTTTATTTCAAGAGTGCCTTTCTGTAAGACTCTGCTATAGCTGGTGTTTCTGTTACAGAAATGTCTTATAATAAATTATACATGATAATGATGACAATATTTTCAAATTTCCAGCCAACTTTTAACATTGATCTTAGAAGAGGCCTTATGGAATCACGCCTTCTAAAATCCATTACTCCATTACTTTGATTTCAAAAAAGGTACTCTTGTCAGGCAGTATTTATGTTTATATTTTGTTATTTGAGCAACTGAACATTTATTCATGAACCAGATGAAGAAACCTGTTTATTATTTATTCATTTGATTTTGCAACTGTTCAGTGAAATAGCCGGTTTCAATAAAACTACCTGTGACTTGTCATATTTGGCTTCAACTTTGACTGAACATTTGCTCTCACTTTGCGGAAAAATATCGGGATATATATCGTATATCGATATTCAGACAAAATATATCGGGATATGACTTTTGGTCCATATCGCCCAGCCCTACTTCATGTAAGTGATTGCTGACGGAAAATAGGACTATTTAGGACTTATATTAACAAAAACATTCCACTGATATCTGCTTTAACAAACATTGTGGCGAGACGGCTGGTTCAGCGCACGATTCATTCATTCAGCATAGCTGGGTACAGATTACAGCCTGGGACTGTATGCGCGCAAAGTAAATGTATTTGTTTAATTGTCCTATGTAACCCCCCCGCCCCGATGCACATTGAGCATGTCTGCCGAAATATCACGCTGTCAGTGACTTTCTTTTTGCTAGTTAAACTACACAGACTGTGTGAAGTACTTAATGTCAATAAACACATGTGTAAAGTTGGACATGTGTCTTTATCAGCCTCCCTGGCGCACTTCTGCATTTATTTACTACGCGATCTGTGTATAAAAGAAGGCAAATAAAATTGTAAATCCATTTCACATAATTTAATTAGAGTACATTGTCTGCTTTCATCTGGGATGACAGCGGTCCTCCGCCTCACGTTCACCTTTATATCACACACACACTCTCCCACCCCCTTTGTGATGGTGCCGGAGGACGGCAAAAAAAAAAAAAAAAGAAGATGTTTACATGGCTCAACTTTATCGAGGAGCACCTTCAACTCAAATTTGGTTAAATTGCTGTTCCTCACAGTTTTTCATGGTGTTATCTGACCGTAAAGAGAAGGGAATCTTTGGTGCTGGCCTTATTTACATTGATTTGCATGTTTAAATGGGGGCGTGGACAGGGAGGAGATTACCACTTCGGCATGTGCGCTCAATTCCACGTTGATTGGGATGTACAAAGGAAAAGTGCTTGGATCCATGCGTACGCACACTTTGACACATCAGATTTTCTTTGTGCGTACGACAGTTTCTGGATTTTGGCGTACGCCATGTTTCAGTATGAAATCCACGCAAGTATTGATACATGAGGCCCCAGGCCTGCGCTTCGCGTTCGCTTAGCCAACGAGGCGTGTCCAGGAGCAGTTTGCAATTTTCCTTCGAAGCGCAGCGGGGCGCATCCCGCCTACTTCCCTCCCACCGGCGCAAATGGCATAGAGGGAGGAGAGAAGGCGTGGAGTGGGTTTGACACAGCCGAGTCAGATCTTCACCAATCAAATGAGCTCCTCTCCTCGCCTTTAAATCCGCCGCGTGCGCGAGGCTGCGCCAGCTGCGCCCCCCTGAGTTGCGCCAGGAAAATAGGGCCCAAAAAGTGACAGTGATGGTGGTCATATTGAGAAGAAAAAGGAGGCTTAAGAGATTCAAGTGTGAGTGACAGGGTTTCAGTTGCTGATTGAATATCTGACCAGCCCCACAGATGAAGAGTGATCATTTTAGCCTGATGGTACTAGTGGAAAACAGGTTTAAGGCCCCATATTATGTAAAGGTAGATTTCCATCTCTTTTTCTCATTATAACAGTTCTGTATCAATACTGTCAAAGTACTTAGTCTGTATTCAGAAAATGAGCTATCAACTGAATTTTACCATTTCAAACTTCTAAACACAGCAACAAAGGGAGGACAGCGAATTGTTATAACCCTGCTTTAAGTGGCCAAAACAAAAGGGGAGACATAACACTTTAAAGAGTTAGGAAATATTTTCCTTATCTGAATGTTTACAAAGTAAATTTTCAGAACATGAAGAGTGGAAATCAGTCGTCAGCAGCATCGTTGCCGTTGTATGGTGCAAATATTAACATAAGGATCAAACGAAGGTAACATAATCCAAATCCAAGAAGTCCTGCTACACACCAGGTAGCCACAGGTGTTGCAGATCTACATGTCTGTCTCTGACAGACACTGTGTGGGACAACCAAACCATGAGGATCCCATGGGTCCTTACAATATGTCATACTGCCTGCTGCGATCGTCACTTCTAGAAAATACACAAAGTGATTTAGGACAACAAATTTGATCAGTCAGTGTTGATTTGGACAAAATTCTGGAAAAGCAAGACACTTCTTATATGAGACTGAGCTCACTAAAACTCAAGCTGATATTTAAGGTTACATTTCCATGTTATACAAAGTCTTCAGAAAGCAGATTCAAGCACACAGTTTACCTACAGCCTCTGTGGCTGCAGAATAAGGGCGACTTGATACAATTATGCAAATAGCAGGCTGTATAATGGATACCACTTTGTAAAGCACCATCTTCAGATGTTACGCTCAGATCGTCCTAACTTAAACTTAAACTGCTCAGTGCTTCACACCGACACGGCAAGAAGAATCTGTAATTTATCGGTGGCTTAGAAGTAATGCAATTAGCTATTTTGAAAGTGTGAATTACTATTCTTCCCTCTTCTCTCTGCAGGAGTGTGTTCTGGAACTCTCCATATACTCTGCTGTCTTTTTCTACCTGTCCTTCATCTGCCCTCACACCAGTCTGAGACAGTCGCTCCGTCTTGGCCTACATACTCCAAATCTGAGCCTGTCTTAGCCCGCCTGTCGGTTAAGTCCAAAGCCTGTGTCTGAATCCGTGTCTAACTCTGAGTCTGATCTTATCTCTCTGTTTGAACCTACTCTCTCTGAGCTGCTATGAGCAGCTCCAACTACCTCCCAACTCCTGGCCTGTACCCTGTTTCTCGCTCTGACCTGCCTGCCTGCAGATTTTTTGGATACGTTTACTCGCTCTTTCTTCTAGTCTGCCAGGTGAAGCCCCACAGTGTCTGTTTTTAGGTCCTCGTATCTGCAGCCAATACCCTGAACTCTGCAACAGAGAACTGCAAACAGGACAAACTTTATGAATCTCAAACTCCAAAAACTCCTGCAGTCAGCAGCTTACGCCGTGCTCATTAAAACCTGTTTGTGATGTTTTAAAGAGGAGACAAGAGAGGGGGAAATGATCTGATGTTGATCATTTCTGTTTTGCTCTTGACATTTGATGCACACTTCCTCCGACACCAAACCTTCATTTCAGTAGGCCTAAACAGGACAAATCTGAGGCATCTTAATTAGTAGAGATGGGACGGGTTGCTCATGCTGCTGAGGGGTATGTTTGATATATTTAAAAGTCAGAAGTGGGTCAGCCAACAACCTGATGAGGTCTGTTGCTGTGGGTCTGCTGACAGGTGAGTATTTTGAGTACAGTGCGGTCCCCATGTGGAGCTGGACTGAAACAGGTGTACCTTAAAGCTTGGCAACTGTGTACGGAGTCAAAACAACTGTAACCTAACTCTAGGTGTGGGAGCCCCAGTGTCTGAGTTATGATAAAATACATCCTATAATTGGTTCCTACCAGCCTCCTTGGAGCTGCAGAGGTCAGTGTCCAGATGAGAAGAAGCGACGACAATCCAGCCAGAGGAGGCAGCTCCACATCGTCCATACAAAACACCAGGCTGCACACAAATGTGTACAAGAGTTATTAAACAGTCAGAAAAAATATTTAAACAATTTTAATGAGCATCTCCAGAACTTCACAACCATTAATACTCCCCAGCTCACACATACAGAGTACTGTAGTTGCACACAATCGATCCAGACAAAAAGAAATCACTTTACAAAGTTCCACACAGCAGCTGGGCGGCTAATTAGCTGTTTACAAATGACACAATACACATTAGGCTACATACCGCGCTAAGGTTAACTCATGGATGTAGGGTTAAGTAGCTAGCTCGCCTCGAACGTCTCTGCTAGCTCTCACCTGTTAGCTTCTCTTCCAACCATTATTTTACATACCGGTAGCTACTTCTTTCCCTCGTGACAACAGTGGCTTCACTCTGCTTCGTTGGTCATGCACGTCCTGATAGAAAAGACTTCTCTTCCTTCACTGACAGTCGCGCCTGACAGTTTCCCTGGCTTGTCACAGTCACACACCTGACCACGCGATAATCTAAATTAAAACCGGTCCGGTCCTGTCGTGTATCTGCCAGTGAGGCGTTCATGGACCCGCTGTAAATTGAAGGTTTCAAAAAACGATTTACTCAAATAGGCTAGGCTATATTTTCGTGTAGGCCTACCCTTAGCCTACTTTCATATTAAGTAGCCTATCATTTGTTTTGAAGTTGTGCCTTTTACTCCACTACACTTTGAAGAAAAGTTTATAGCCTACATTCACCCCCCCCTATTGTTCCCATTTCAGGAGGAAAAAACATGGCAGTCATGGACAGTTCATGCACTGGTGGTGGGGTAAAAGATTTTTAGAAGATTTTGATATTAAATCAATGTTTTAAACATTTAGAGATAAATTCATCTTAGGCTACAGTTTAATTGTTGATTGTTGTCGGCCCATTAGACTTATCATATTCAAGATTTTAGGTTCTTTATAGTCACTGTGTTCAAAATTTACATATTCAGTATTGTAGCCTGGCTGGTTCTGTCTGTCTGATTGATTGGAGCCTGGTCACCGACAAGTTTGTTCACATGACACGGGTGACAGTCACAACACTGACAACAGCAGTGCAGGAGAAGTAGCCTAGTAGCCAACCTATGAAGATTTACAACAGCACATTGTTTGCACACAACAGTTCTACTCTACTTGTTTTAGTGGGTAGCCTAACTAACAACAGAGAAACTGAAACTACCATTGATCCTATGCTAGAATCGATCTGGTTTCGATATGGTATCAATAGTAGCCTATCGATATTCAGATCGATCTGCCTACTCCTAGTTCACATGCTTTAAGTCTGAATGTGGAACCAAGGAAGCTATGATGAAGATGTGCTGTAGGCCTATATTATTGCTAAGCGCAGCTTTTAGTTTTGTGTTAGGCCTACTTATTATCTAGCGGAGATCAAAAATCACAAAAGGTGAATTGGCACAGTTATAGGCTAAAAAAAGTTTTTCCACATCAAAGAAACACAAAACTTGCTGACTTTCTGATTTGGGGGGGTGTTGATGAATTTTCTAAAGTCAGAAACTGATTTTACAGATTATTCCAGCATCGCATGAATTCACTTTTATTTTCATTTAAAATATGATGTTTCAAGACGATCGTTTCTTCTGTTTAAGGCAGTGTCACTAGATTTATTCATGGTATTAAAGGTCCTATGCTTATCCATTTACAAATGCTTTGGATTCATCATCATACTCACCAGGACAAAATAAATTCACAAGTACCTGCTCATTCATTAATTAAGATTTTATATTAGATGTTTTTTTCATTTGCAAGCACCCTCACAAATCAGACAAATGAGGCTCGCGAAAAACTGCAGGGAGGTATTTTATGACAATGCCAACATTGTGTAAAGCTCACATTCCTCCTGTCAGAAAAAAACTGCATACAGGATTTCACAAATCTACAAAGTGCTCAAAATCATCGAGAGCTACTCCTCCCTCCTTCGATCGCCATCATTGCTGACTCCTATCCTCATCTCCACATTATACACATTGACTGCGGAGCACGTGGCAGCCTGATGGATGGGCCCGCTTCAGACAAAGCAATGAAACAATTATTCCTGTGCTCCATCTCTGTCAGGACTCCATTCAAAGAGTTCACTGTTCAAAAAGAAAAGGGCCCATAACACACACCAGTGATCATTTGAATAACCGTTCTGTGTGTGTGTGTGCACTGTCAACTTTTGAGACATTCAACATAAAAATATATTTAGTTTAGAGCAACTTGTGAGCCACAGTTCACTGCTGGGCCACAAAAGTACTACTGCAAGTTGGCCAACAAATCAAAAATGTATAAAATATTAGAAAAATATTCAAATTCAAAATTATCTATAAAAGCGCTCCTTTTTTATTAACTCCTTCTGGACTCAGATGTGGGCCATTACGAACTGGATAAAAGAGATGTGCAGAGATGTTCAAAAATAAACATCAAGAAAACTAAATAAGCACTGAAGAAGTATTTGACTCTGCCTGGCTGTGATTGTGCCACACAGCTGATTGGCTGAAGGACTCCTGCTCTACTCTACATGTCTTCTCGACTCAGATGTTGGTTTGAATTGATAGAAAAAAAGAGTCATCATTTAGCTGCTGCAGTGAAGTGCGCCAAGATGATGGGACTGACAGAATCAGAGCGAATCAAAATGTTAAAAGTGTCTGAAGGAGATGATTAGACAGACAAGCTTCTCAGTAAGTGTTATGGATATTTACTGACTGACTACATCCACTGTTTCCTGCCTACCAGACGCATCTTCAGAAAAACACTACACAACTTGGAGCAGATAGAGACTATAATTCACAACATGGATCTGACTCCTGGTAGACCCATGCACAGAGACTACCCAACTGCTAATGACATAGGATAGCCCTAATACAGGTGTGCCTTCATGGTTGCAATAATAAATTGTATAGTCAGGGTCTCTGCAGGTTTCACCAGCTCAAATTTAAGACTTTTTAAGACCTTTTTAAGACCATTATGGATGAAATTTAAGACCTATCATGACAAATAAAAAACGTACAAAAGAAATGCGGAGTCACAAAACTAGAAATTGATTGCAATATATAAGTTGCGTGTTAGGCTTGTTTGTAGTTGAAAAAAATACATTCAATAAAGCACAATGAAGTGTCGCAGGAGCATCTAAAGTAAACTATTTGGGGGCACAAAAAGAAATTGGGGAGTGAAATTAAAAATGTTTATGTAACACATTATTTATTTAATTCACTGGCAACCAGCAGGCAGATGGCTTTAAGCCTTGAATAATGTTAAGGGTCACATGTGACCCCTTTTTACATTGGAGAACAGTAAAAACACCAACACTTCCCCTTTGGCCTGAAATGTGATGACTTCTAAATGTGACCCAGAATAGACAAACATGGAAATATTTCAACTTCTTTGATCAACAGACACGAGCCACAACCTGTTCTGTATTATGACCAGCACAATATTTGACACATGAAGTAAATAAATTGGCTTTTGGTCAGCCCTATATATTATGGTATTAAATAATGCTTGAATAAATGTGAACTACCGTAAATTCCGGACTATTAAGCGCACCAGCTAAATTTTAAAAGTAAATAGATTTTGTACATATATAGGCCGCACCTGAATATAAGCCGCAGGTTTTTCATGTTGTAACATGAGACACAGAAAGACAGTACACGGAAGATGTGTGGAACTATACAAGTCCGCTCGCTTTTCCGCTGTTTTGGTTACGCTCCTAGCCATGTGCATTTGTTGACAACGAAGCCGGCGAAAAATCAATAAATGGAGCGGTGGATAACGTTACATAACATACGCGTGTGTGTTTGTGTAGTACCGTCATGAACAAAAGATGATGGGTTACGGAGCGCGTTTGTGTTGCGGTGCAGCAGAGACGAGAGCTGGGACACCAGCGACCAGGTTTTCAGCCGTGAGACGCCAGGTGAAGACAGAGAGCCTCCGTTCTCACTCGTAACAAGTCATGTAGCGCAAAACCATCACAATTACTCCGGAGGCACCAACACGGCATCAACACAGCACCAACAGACAGTAACATGACTGGTTAGAAAATAAAACACTGCACCAAAACGCAAAATTAGTGTCTTCTTCGGCGCATAATCCTTCCCCACATGTCTGTCTCACAAGCGCTTCCTGCTAGAGCGCCTCCCGGAGGCCGTTAGCCAGTAAAAATCTATAAATTAGCCGTATCGTTGTACAGGCCGCAGGGTTCAAAGCATGAGAAAAAAGTAGCGGCGTATAGTCCGGAAATTACGGTACATCTTTTTATTTAAAAATGCTCGCCCATGCTCGCCCATGGTGGGCAAAAGAAAATTTAAGACCTGTCTAAAATTATTTAAGACTTGAACACAATAATTCAACAAATTTAAGACATTTTAAGGCCTAAAATTTAGATTTTCAAATTTTAGACTTTTTTAGACTTTTTAAGACCCCGCGGATACCCTGATAGTAGCAGTGGGTGGCATGGTGGTGTGGTGGTAAGCACTCGCACCTCTCAGCAGTTTAATTCTTCGTTGGGTTGGTATGTTCTATCTGTGTTCTCGCTGTTTCGAGACTTAAGTTGCCTGGTGGTGTGAATGTTGTGACATATTTCAGATCTGTCATTGTGTCACGTGACTAGAGTTGTTGGAGTCAGGCAGGGCAGAGCACATGCGCAGACACAGAGCGGGAGACCATGACCTGTTGTTCTGAGTTTGGAAGATGAATAAAATAAAGTACTGTGAGTCGTCTCGTCCTATCATCAAGAAATAACACAAATGTGTCTCCTCTTTATCTTGATATGTTGGCCCTATGACCTGTCCCTACCTGTGCCCAATGTCAGCTGGGATTAGCTCCAGCCCACCTGCAACCATGCATGGATAAGCCTACCTACCTTCTTCACCTCTGTTACTTTAACAGACCTAGCTCAGTTATAATAACTTTAAGAATGTCTATTTTACCCAATAAGATACAGTTAATCTCACTAAAATAATGTTATATATATATATATATATTTTTTTTTTAATAAAGCAGAACGACTGACCAACACACTCATAAAAAGTATACTCTAGAATTCAAGTGCAATTTTCACAAAAGATCGATACTTGGTGTCAGTGTATTGATATAGTATTGCCGCACAAAATGTTGTGATACTATGTTGTGTAGATATTTGTCCCACCCCTACTAGCCATCATATGTCTGTCACTCACTCACACTGTTTACCTGATTTGTTAATTTCTCAAATGGGTCATATCTTCATGTAACAAGAAAACAAAAAGTATTTTGAGAAAGTGAGAAACACAAGCATGTGACCTTACTTGACCCTGAATGTGCAGAGACAAAAAATAGTAGTAGTATTGTTATACAGGTAAGGTGAGCTGATTCCTGTCAGAAAGCCACTCCACTGAGTCAACTGTGCTAAAGCACATTGAATAAATGCTGATGTCACCAGTTTGGCAGAAAGTGGGTTTGGTGCCACTTCCTTTCAATTCAATTGTTCCAAAAAGCAGAGAGCAGCATTTTACTCAAACAATGTCACCGTGCGCTCGTATACACTTCCACTGCCCCCGCATGATTAACTCGGAGGCACTTGCCTGTTACCGTGGAAGTGCTATGTGTTAATTATGAATTACTGTCAGGTATTGTGGTCAGCGCTGCATCGTTACTACAGAATTAATGAAGCTACTTAAAATCAAAGGTAATTAGTGAGAGAGAGGCTGCTAGTGAGAGAGGGAGAAATAAACAGCTCGACTCACATCCGTGACCTCATTTCACATTCCTGGACTGCAGAAGCACAAAATCTGTTGTTGTTGTTAACCCAAATGAGCTAAAACTTTTCAGTTCACTCATGTGTGGAGGTCTGATTTGGAGAAAACCATTTGAGGTTACTCATTTCTATTGACTACACAGTATGTATTACTTTCCAATAACTTCCTGTACTTGTTCGAGCAGTTAAAGGTCTGCAGCTGTTACAAAGGTCCATGTCCATGTGTTGATTGGTCATAAACCAGGTCTTGGTTACATATCAATATTGTGATTGTTTCAAAGCAACACGAGAAGTGGATAAAGTACTGTATGTATTCAGAAATGGAGCCTTCAATGTTTTACATTATTCCTGCTTGTAGAGATGGTTTTAAGGATGAAGAGTCATGGCAGTTTTACATCTTCTCTGTCAGGGTGTAGTATTATTGGAGCTCGTGAAACAACAGATTTGTGTCAGCCAATCAGAGGAGGCTCTGAGCCTCTTGTCTGGCTGGCTGCCTGTCTTTCTGTTTTCTAAGTGACTGAAATGAAAAAAAATGAAGCAGATTTTAGGTGAACTTGCACAGAGACCAAGTCCCACAAGGAGGGATTGTGAGTCCAGGTGGGCGGAGCTTTGGCCATGGTTAATGTAGCATCCCATTTATCTTGGAAATCTGAATTCAGAGCTGAGAATAACATCACATCCAAGATGACCAAATTCCAGCCACGACTTGGTAACAGATTAGAAAAGCAGCCCTTTTGTTAGCTATTGTTTCTGTTAACATTGTTTGCTACACAACACACAATGTGAAAGTTTGCCTGTGAAAGTAACATAACACCTATTAGGTAGAAGTTGCACCACACTTTTGGTACAACTAATTCAGTGTCAGGAAAGCAAATCTAAATGGCTACTGATTAGTGTAATGTGCATTTTTTATTCACTGTTGACGGGCAGTGCAGCCATCTTGGACTGCTTTCTTGGAGTTCCTGAAGTTCCAAGTTGATATTCGAACATCAGGGGGCATTTCTGATCACATTTTTGGAAACTTGTAAAACAGGACTAATAGATCACACCATGAGAACGGTGACTGCTTTGTTGTGACATGTTAAAAGCTGCAGAAGTCCTGATGGAAACACAGATTTAATATCACAGCTGAATTTGTGCGTCTTTCATTTCCTGGTAGACCATCATGCATTTAGCTTGCATTAATCCAAATTTAATATCACAGAGTTTATTACAAAATTACTGATCTGTGAGCTTTGACTTTAAACTCTCTTGCTTTGCTTGATGATTCTCAGGAGAAATGAGAATTCTGCAGCAGCAGAGACAAGACAAAAACCAGAAAATAGAGAAAATAAACAAAAACACTGATAAGTAAACAACCTGTTTACCACAAATGTCACACTATCTCTACTGTCTGCAGTGTCTCAACACACACACAAAGGCACATGCAGAGACATCACACACAATCAACAGAATTCTTACTGTTTCTTTTATTTAGTGGGCTGCTGACACCACAGGAATCCCAGGCATTTGAGGTAGCTTATTGCAATCAGTGTTGGGAGAGAAAATTAAGAGGTTCCTCATTATTATGAGTTATTATGCAATAACACTGTAACTCAATTAGGTCTTTTCTTGCTGTTGTAAGTTCTGCAGTGTAACAACTGAGGCAGGATAAATGCACAAGGGCACAAGTGGCTGCAGCTGCACTGAGGTAGGTAGGACAGGGGACACACAACAGATCCTGTGTAATGACTTGAGTTTAAAGCAAGAAAAAAAGAGTGAAATACAGAGACACTGCGAAAAAAAATTGATGAGACAAAGAGTCAGAGGGTTTGTTTAAACTGAACTCTGTACTGTACCTCGTAGGGAAAACGCTGCATGCTCATTTCTCAGCTCTAATCCTGTTAGCGGCCGGAACTGACTTTCATTACAGGGACATTATCACCCTCTCCTCACATCTAGGGTGAAAAAATATGTGCAAGAAAAAATAATATTTCTCTTCATCATCGCTCTAACACAGACACCTCTCTTCACCTCAGCTGTGTCATATTTTGTGGAAGTAAAGTGCGGACTGAAACAGCTGTTATTGTGATTTACTGTATATTTGGGAGGTGAGTCAAGTGCTTAAAGAGACGACTTGTCAACTCATGCTGGCGGCTGAAGATTTATCTGAAATGTGCCTCTTTCTCCTTCAACTTTTATGTGTTTTAACATGAGTGTAAGGCATGAGTGCCCCTTTTGTCCTCTGAGCCTAAAAGCACATTCATCACACAATCAGATTAACCATAATGTGTGCCATCAGGTCTACACTCATCTCAAGACTCCTTCCTTTGTACGAATCAGGCAGTTATACTTTATCGCCCATGTGGTGAAGGTGAGAAACAGCTGAAGCATTTCTCTTTGCCTCTTTGAGAAGGTCTTTGTGGACTGATGCAAAAGTACAAGGTCATAGATAAGCAGATTTCCTGTTTTAGAACAAACTTTGCTGAACTCTGTTCTTCGTCCTATTAGATAAAAACAAAAAAAGTGACTGGGGAAGCAAAAAGTGCTGAATCTCAGGACTGAAGTGAGGATGTACACAGCCACACTACGTAAACAATGTAGGACTCGTAGCTCTTTTTATACTTACAACACTGACCCATTTTAAGGACAATAGAGCAGGGCAATAATCCTACTGTAAATCTGGTGTAGTCAATCAATCCAAGTAATATCAGTAGTTTTGTTGCTTAAGACTGAAAGCAAAACATTACAGAGACTTGAACATTTAACTTTGTTCAAACACCTTGTGTACCTTGGAATAAATGAAGATCTGGATTATTATTATTATTTTATCATAATAGAATTGTTTCAATAATTTATCAATGGGCTAGTAATAGAGGGTAACAACAGAGCATGCCATGGCAATTCAGCTAAATATACTGTAGGCTATATGCTTATTTATATGCTGACACAGCTGCCATTATCGATGAAATCACTGAACATTAGAAACTAAAATCAAAACAAATATGCTATAGTTGATAGTTGTTACTTTCTTTTAAAATTTGAAGCGGTTATTCAAGCCCATTGGGATTTGAAGCAAGGCTATGAGGCAGTGACTGTGGCCACAGGATAATAGATTTCCCCCACATTCTGTTGAGTCAGTTCCTTTAAAGATGTCAACAAAAGACCTCAGGGAGCAGGTGGAACAGGAACAGGAATCGAAACCAGGAGCAGAAACAAACAAACAAACAAATAAAAAAAATGGTGAAGCATGGTGTTATTTACTCCTTCTTTCACTGAAATGTTAATCTGTGAAACACAAAATCATAGTGTGATGACAAATGTAAATGCCTTTGGCTGAAAAAATGAAGTAAACATGTAAGTGGAAAAAAAATGTAGTTCCTTGAATGGCCACTAGAGTGTGTCTCCAAGACTGAGTCCGTCCTCACAGACTCCCATGTTAAAGCAGAAGTAAGCGGAATGTTTGTGTTAATATAAGTCTTAAATAGTTATATCTTCCGACAGCAATCACTTATATGAGTGTTTGGTCCAAAACACGGGTCTGTCAGTCACTCTGCTCTGCTGTAAGCCGAGGAGAAAACTTTTCTTGTATCCTACAACCTTTATCCAATGAGGAGAGAGAACGGCATAAAGGGGCGGTCCTCTCTGTGTGTGCAGCCAAGGGATGCGCGTGAATGTGGTGACGTAGGGACGAGGGCGGGGACTGCTAACTCCATCGGCTGACAGGAAGTTAGCCAAAACGACCGGATCGCTTACTTCTGCTTTAAATTGTCCTACTTTACAATAGAAATAATCATGTTTACTGTCTTGTACAAACAGGTTTTGGTCTCTACAGCTGGTTTCCTTTCTCAAGATGACTGCAGGTGAATCGTTGTATAACTCACATTTTACTCAAGTTTAAAGTTATGTATAATTGGTTGTGGTCATTTTTTCAAGTGACCTGTGGTTGACGTCACAGAGGCTGCGTATTACAATCTATGTGTAACAGAAGCACCAGTAATTAAAGGTCTTGAAGTTAGTGTATGCTAGATGCTAACAGTGGCTACCTGGTAATCATAAACTACATATGCATCTGAAAACCACATGCTTTGCAGTTGTCTGCAACTGAATACTTACTGGTAAAAACAGCAGGATGGCATTGATAGGGAAACAAGGTATCATAATGGAGGCAAAGGACATTAGTTAGCATATAGAGGGCAGAGCTGGTGAAGGACTAATTACTTTCACCTTGGAATGAAAACTGCAGATCACTGTTTAATTATTAGGAAAAAAAAACTTCCACCCTGTCTGCTGCTAAATGAAAGAAACAAACACACAATTTCATCCAATCACTGGTGAGAACCCCTCCACCGTTGCACAGTGTAAATATTGTAGCAAATGGCTGCAATGCAAGATAGGAATGCAAAATGGGATTTCAAATTTGTACATAATACCTTGGCTGCTGTAATGCAATGCAGAGCCATCTAATCATCAGTAACTTATGTACATTGGGAAGTAAAAATAGCTGCTAAGTGGTGCAATTTATTCAGTCTTGTCACATTCAATTCACCACTCCTCACATTTTGCTGTTCTTGTCGTACTTCTAGTGTTGGTAATTGCTTCTGCAATGAGAGTGCAAATTTGTAAGTTAAAGTTAAAGAGACGAGAGACACCTGGCCCTTCAATCTCCAAAGAGAAACCCTTTCAGGAGAAGATATTATATCTCAATCAATGTGCATCCAGTTAAATGTATGTTTACTTCAAAGGGAATATTACTTTTCCTGTGTGCCTTAAAAGAAAAAAAGATGGTGACAGATTTTCACTCTTCCATCGTCTTCCTGCCCTAAGACAAATTGTCAGCAGCACTCAAAGAAAACAGAATTTTCGAAGACAAGACAAAAAGTTGCAGGTTGACTTTGAAGGATGTCTGAAAGCCTGGACCAAATTGAAAAGCTGAGGTGCTGTGTGATATAACACACACACACAAAATAAATTCCACTTGTGTATGAGACAACAAACAAACAAAACACCTATATCATATGGAAGGCTGCGAGATATGAAGACAACTTGATTTCCTCACTGTAAGCTATGAGGAAAGCTGGTTCTCTGCGGTGGCCCAGATGGGTCAAGATATCACGTAACATAAGTAACCTTATTCAAAAAAATGATGATATATTTCTACATTGCCTCTCAACCTGTATAGATATGTGATATACTCCCTTGCAGTTGAAGTGTCTTTCTGTAAACCATTGACAGTTTGTGTTTTGAGCTTTTTCAAAGAAACTGACATATTGTGAGTGATATATTGCTGTTGTGGAATTTAAATGTTGTTTTACAGCTCTGTTCCAATATAAAGTTATTATTTTAGAAAAAAATACTTTCATTTCAAAAACAGAAAACATAATTTAGACATAATAAGGAAATAAGATTATATTGCTTATTTTAAAGTCTTTGGTAAATAATATTTCCACCTTTTATGTGAGAGGGAGTTGGCTGTCTTTTCTTTTCCATTTGCCTCACCCTTTGTCCACCCCCACCAGGGACTCCAGCATGCTGCCCAGGGGGGCAATTTGCTGCAGTTATAACAACAAGACTAATGAATGAGCGACCATCACAACTGGTCCAGAGAATTTAGATCTGGATGATCTCAGACTGACATTAACAGTAGGCTACTCAAGTGGCATTAATGGACAAATGTGATCCAAATAATGGAAAGTCGGCTATTAAGGTTTCGAGTCACTGATGAGTAAAATCACATTTTTAATGCAGCCTTCTCGTATAATTGAACACATCTCTTGTCATTTTCATAACAAAGAAATATAATAATCTACCACATACCTAATTATTGTCACTCAGGCGCAAGGTAATGGGATTTTTAAACACATGCAAACCACTTTAAAAACAAGATGGTGTAAACAAGGTGATATTCAAGTGTAGGTGAGTTTTCCTCCTCACTCTGATGATGATGATTTTGGAGTCTTGTTTCCTCTCAGGTTACTGCACAGAAACTGAATGTTCACGTAATTGGATGTCAGTGGTGAGATGAAACTAACTTTACGTTCATCTTATCTGGCTGTGTGTTGAACTGTAAATACCTTAGGTTTTATTTTACAACAGTAGCTAATTGGAAGAATAAGTGAGTCTCAAAACAAGCAACAAAGACGGATTTTCAAAATGCACCGGCCTGATAACAATGGACTGATTCTATTAAAAGTTTATTTTCCCTTTCCCGTCTGTTGGAAGTAATTTATTTTTCGTAATTTATCAGTGTTCTTGTTTGTGCATTTCCACTCGGCAAATAATAAATCAAACTAGAACTGTAAAAGCTTGAGAAACTAATATTATTTTTTGCATGCCAGGATTTCTCACGAGGTATATTAATATGAATGAGCTTCACCTTCAGGACTTTACTTGGACCTGCAGAGGAAGTCCCAACTTGAACAAGGGGTTAAATCTAGCCACAAATCAAAGTTGGGTTTTTAATTTTTGGAGCAGACAGAGATGCTAATTGTGTTTTGACGTCATATTTCGTCCCCAAGAGGATCCTAGAGAGAGAACAAACTCCTGAATGACATTCAGAGTCTGTTTGAAAGACGTGACAGTTCCTCTGACTATATATTTCATAGTTGACATGATTACAGCTCATTTAAGAGGCTGAATGATGCATATTTCACAGGTGTTCAAAGACGAACCTCAGGTAATGAGCCCTCTGACCAACACAAGGTTCCACTTTGCTGTCAAAGCCGGTCTCAAGGTTAGCTAAATGTTAAGATATGGAAATGATATTAAGAGACAGGAACTTGGAACAAAAGCTGTGATGAATGATCTTTGCCGAAAATGCAAATTTCTTTCTTCGCTTTGGAGAAAGACCAATTGCCCTGCCAGGCCACTCCCCCCTTCATTGCACAGCAAACAGGCCAAGGGCAGCAAAACAGTATCAGGGATTTACATAACTCATCCTCCAGCATATGGTCCAGGCTGGTTGAGGTTACTTTAAGCATAATGCAGAAAAGCAACAACTCAAGTCTTGAGGGAATGTCCAACGTCTAATGAATTTGTGTCTGTATTTACTGGCTTTTAATGTGTAATTTTTTCAAAGTTCTGTTCGTCTATCTTTGTATTTTATCTATTTCATTTTGTATATTTCTTTTTAATATTGCACATTGTTTCTGTATTATGATTTTTGCTCATGTAAGCGTCTTTGAGCATCTGTAAAAGTGCATTATAAATAACATTTATTATTATTATTATTATTACTACTACTACTATTGTTGGATAAGGTTGTATTCACAATCATGACGCTAACAGAGGAAAGAGAGACACAGAAACCAAAGCTCTTATGTCTAGGCCTACTCTCATTGCTTACCACTCAAGGGGTGACACTATGCATGCCTTCAGCAACTTCAAGCACCGGTGCAACAAATCTAGCAATACTAGTTTGACCACAAATGACCGAGTGTTGGGTTAAGGTTGGACTGTCAGACAAGGTTATTACAAAACCAGGATTTAAGAGCAGGTTGGAGTTGAGTTGACTGTGTGTTACTGGTAAAAACACAGATTGGCTGAAGAGGAGGAGACTGACAGGGCTAAGGGAGCTAAGCTACATCAAATGAGGTCCATGTTGTATGACCCTGTAGGTCCGTATAGAGAGCCTAAGCGGAAGCAGGAAGTAACAGTCGCCGTGGGACCACAACTCGGAAAAAGTCTCCATGTTAAGTGAACGGGAGTCAAAGTTTTATTTCGTGATCCGATTGAATTGTGCCATGAGAAAAAAATATGACCTCTACCTGTTTAAAACATCACGTTTCATGCCGAGAAATCAGCAGTTTGTTGTAAAACTATTGTAAAATAAAATTCAGAAGAATCCGTAACCAGAAAGACTACAGGTCGCGTAGGTGACGTCACACACCAAATGCCGCCCTTTCCCGTGTCAGTTGGTGACATATTTTTTGTGGGACACCAGATCTGTAGTCTGTAGAGCGGTCTTCACACAAAATACATTCTTCCGTTGCCGTTTTACGATAAACTGCTGATTTCTCGGCATGAAACGGAATGTTTTAAACATTTAAAAAAAAAAATTTCTCATGGCACTACGGAAGACGAGAACGGCTACATTTTTTTATTACCGTTTTCTCGTGATAACGACTTATTATTTCGTTATCTCGAGATAACAAAGTCCGTTTTCTCGTGATAACGACTTATTATTTTGTTATCTCGAGATAACAAAGACCGTTTTCTCGTGATAACTAATTAATTTATGGTAAAATGTGTTGACATGGTTGCCTAGCAACAGGAGGCTACTGTTCAGCTCGAGCATGGGGCAGTTAACTTTAGTCTACTCTAGCCTACTCACTGGTGTGATTATTGTCCACACCAGCTGTCAACAATAACTTACCAGTAAGTTACACTTAACGTTAGTTTGTATAACGTCAATGTGCTGGGTTTATTTAAGGGGCTACCGGTCCCATCTATCCTGCTAAGCTAACGTTAGCTACTGGCTGCTGCTGCTGTCAGAAATCACAACCTTATCTCGAACCATCAGACTGTTGCCTGCGACCACTGACATGTAGGCTTATGTTAATTAGGCAAGACAGCAGTGTTCATATGGTGTTCATGAGCTTTAGCAGCAACTAGCTAACATTACCTTAGCTGAAGCTGCCATAACGTAGTCAACTCTCATGTGTTTATGCTAACCTGTAGCCCCTTAAATAAACCCAGCTCAGTAAACAAACGTTAAAGGTTGACTATGTAGAATTACAAGAACAACAACAGAAAAAGAATTCCAGCAGTCGATTGCCAGACCGTTGCTAGGTAAAACGGGCCGTTGCTAGGGACTCCGCTCTGAACAGAGGACAGCAGAGGAGGAGAGCTAAGCAGGATATTTACCTTATGTTTCATTTTTACCGTCATTAACAGCATAATAAATGACTTGTAGCTTGTTACAGGGACAGTGGAGGCTCTCTGCCTTCCACACCGCTGCTGCTCAGAGCCTCCGCTGTCACTGCTCTCCTCAAGTTGGAAAAAAAAAAAAAAAAAAAAGGAGCTCCGTGGCACCGAAAGTCCGCGACGATAAACGTGTTTATGACAGATAAGACTACACAAATACACCCATCCTAACAAGTATGATAATCCATTGATCCACCGATTGATTATTAAAAAGGCTTGGTTGGAAACAAACGCATAGGACCGGGAGGAGGCAGGAAAACAGCTGAGAACTGAGCCACATGTCGGCTACAGGCAGGTAGGAATGTAAACAGAACGTTGACAGAAAGTCATTGTCGAGCCCGTAAAAAAAATTATAAATAATAATTCAGACTAAAAAATTTTTTTTTGTGGAAAAGCAATACTTTCATTCTGTACCCCTCTAAAGGCCCCATGGATGTATTATTTTTGAAAAAATATAGCTTTTAATAAATATTCTACATATTCAACCTTTAAGTGTAACTTACCAGTACTTCATTGTTTTTTTTTTAAAGTATATTTTTTGGGGGCATTTATGCCTTTATAGATAGTACAGTTGAGACAGACAGGAAACGGGGAGGCAGAGAGAGGGGGAATGACATGCAGTAAATGGCGCCCGACGCGGGACTCGAACCAGGGCCGACTGCAGCGAGGACTGTGCCTCTATACATGGGGCGCCCGCTCTAACCACTACGCCACGCGATGCCCCCAGTACTTCATTGTTGACAGCTCCTCAGAGCAGACGTTAGTGGCAGCTCTTGAAGGCTGAAATCAGGATGATGTGATCACATAAATCAGCTCACTGATTTGAGTTCTACACATGGTTCTGGGCAATTATCCCACGAAAAACATCTCTTCTGTTACGTTAGATCTGTAGATGTGTAGTGTTTCCAACAGACTCGCTTTAGTAGCCTCCTGCTACGAACATACAGCAGCTAACCAGCTGCTACCATGGATGTATTATTAACCCCGTAAGCAGAAGCGATTGCACCGGGGAAACATGTTGCTAGGCAACCATGTCAACGACACATTCTATGATTATTTCGTTATCACGAGAAAACGGTCTTTATTATCTCGAGATAACGAAATAAATTAATTCGTTATCACGAGAAAACGGACTTTGTTATCTCGAGATAACGAAATAATAAGTCGTTATCACGATGGCACAATTAAATCGGATCACGAAATAAAACTTTGACTCCCGTTCACTTAGCCTACATGGAGACTTTTTCCGAGTTGAGGTCCCATGGCGATGTTACTTCCTGCTTCCGTTTAGGCTCTCTATAGGCCTATTCAGGCTTACTAATGACACCCATGTCCTCCTTTGGACATTCCCCATCCTCCTGAGATGACTGGCCTGAAGCCACATGAAACGTAGGCCGAGCCCATCTTGTGTTGCATGTTATTGTGATTGTATCATCCTTGCTAGAGATGCGCGGATAGGCAATTATTTCATCCGCAACCGCATCACAAAAGTCGTCATCCACCCGCCATCCACCCGAACCAACGTTTATTCAAAACCACACCCGCCCGCCATCCGCCCGTTGTTGTATATCTAATATATATATATTTTTCCTAATTGGTTCAACCGCCACCCGCCAGAATCTAATTAAAATATATATTTTTGGGTCGGTGCGTGGGGCAGTGGTTAAAGTGGCCGCCCCATGTAGAGGCTACAGTTCTCAACACAGGCGTCCCTGGTTTGAATCCCGCGTCGGGCTGACCTTTCCTGCATGTCATTCCCCCTCTCTGCCTCCCCCTTTCCTGTCTATCTCACTATGTGCTGTCAAATAAAGGCAATAAAAGCCAAAAAATATACTTTAAAATATATTTTTTCATCATGTCACATCTTTGCCCGCAAACCGCGCATCTCTAATCTTTGCTCATTTTAGATATTACTTGTGATGCATTTTCTGGCACATTCGTCTTGTAAAAAATAAAAACATTCCACCGCCGTCTTGGCATGTTGAGTGAACCACACATACATTAGGTTAGTGTTGAGTAGTGGTGTCCTTGGCTTGTTCTTGCTTCACTACTGATGAGATGGCAGGTGGAAATTAACTGCTTCCTCACCGGGAAAATTCTACACTACTGTAATTCACAATTCAACAAATGAATGTTACACTGCTTCCTCAACCAGCACTGACCATGAATTAATAATACAGTTTCAGTAGCCTACGTCTACTCTTTCATTGACTTGAGATGGGTTTTGTTTTGCCACCGTCAGGATTTATGTCACTGTAATTTTGTTTTGGTATGTGACATCAAGGGAAGTATTGTCTGTAGCAAAATCATTCTGCGATGGCAGCGGAATACCTGCTGAGCCTGGATGCCTTATAGGCTCTGCAGGGAGTCGTCTAAGCCTGTAATTAGGGACAGCACATTTGTGTATGTGTGTCGTTGGGGACGGGAGGTAGTGGTCTGACACCACAAACGGTATTGTGAACATCTGTCAAAGGATAAACCTCCGTCACCACCTGCTGTGCCGTTAATAAAGTCAAACTGCAACAAAATGAGATTTACCTTCCCTTTTTCTCTCATAACAACCTGCCACAAAGCGTACTTTAGTGCCGCGAATTCAGACGAGCATGAGAATAATGGAAAGGAGTCTGCATCGCTGGTGAAAAAGGGGAAGAGAAAGAGCAAAAAGAGATAGTGAGGAGTAAACACGAGAAAGAAAAATGAGAGGGAGGAAGAATGGAAAGAGACAAGACAAGCATCAAGAAAAAATAAGGACACAGAAGGAGTGAGACGTGGTGGAGCGAGGCGGGTCTTTATTTACACTGTAGGATTTATGGCGTCCTGCGTATGCTGTGTGGCATGGGAGCCTTCGCCTCCTGGCCGGAGGAAGCAAGATCATTTCAAGCTCGAGTGCCCGCTGCGCCGTCAAGTGTCCTGCCAAAAAAAGAGCACGGCTGCAGAATACCAACAAAATCTCCTGACCTTTTCCCCAACAACCGCTGTGTTCATCTGAGTCACGGCACAGAAAGGCCTCTCTCTCGTCACACTGGACTCTCTGTCTCCCCGCTGACTCTGAACGCTCACAGTCGACATGACTCTCCCATCACATCCGGGCATGTTACTGTCAGAAACAGTCTTTTTTCATGATGCAGAGCTAATCTCAAAGGGGTATTATGTTTTTTCTGCGCTCTCCCTGAAAATGAAAAGCACAAATCTACACAGTACGTCTACTGTGTCGAAGGGAAGGATATATCAGATGTCTTTTATTTTGTAATAAACTGGTAACGTTAATGACGACTGTCCCATTTAGGCTAAGTGTCCCAGTGAGCCATGGCACACAGACAGTTTTCACGATATCAAGGAGGCTGGACTGGAACAACTGAAGGGGATGCAGCTGCCATGAGCGTTATTAGTTACTCCTGCGGTCGACATGTCAAAATGTCCGCCATTAGAAGGTTCTATTAATGTGATTAGTCTTAGCTCAGGCTTGATGGATGCACAGATTTATGTGATAATGAGGTCCGCAGTGACTCCGTAATTGTTCCAACACCGTCAATAACATCACATCTGACATGTTTCCCTGCTTCTCTCCATTTCCCGCCTCATCTTTTCTCTCCTCTGTCAAAACAGTATAGCAACAGTTCATCCTTTAAAGGTACCATACAGTATTAAGGTAGGTGTCCTAAGGCTGTTTAAAAATGTAGCCTTGCATATCCATAATAAAATGAGTACTGTATATCTCTGCAACCACAAGGTCTATTTGAATACTTTTGGTGTCATAGTAAAGGGAAGAAAAATTGTAAATTTGTAAATTTGAGTATATGTGTTATTACTGGTGAAGAGTAAATTAAGATACACAGAAACAAATAAATTAAATTAATATTCGCCCCCTCAAAAAATCATATTTTAGATGAGTGTCCTTCAGAATGATGCTAATAAAGCTCAAAACCTCTATCAAATGATTGTACAATGTATGAACATTATCTCTGCAGTGGTTGATTCTGATAAAGTGAAGCAGTACAAAATTATTGAGATTTTACTACAAAATATTCACATAAACCAACCCAGGTGTGTGGACACAACCACCGTATATTGTGGTCAGCACATCATCAACGCTTATTTGTGGCCGCTGCCAGTGCCACGAGGGCTTTGCCTTGCGTTAAAAACAAAATCATTTTAAAAACAATAACAGCAGCAGCTGTAGGCAGCTGAGATCGCTGTGCCATCACCATGGAAATGCAAGACACTTACGTCCATCTTCCTCAAAGTGAAGTCTCGCGGGGTGAGAATTATGGAATATCGTGAGACTAGATTATGGCTCATTCGCAAAACACCTTTCGAAACACCCGCAAATAGCAATTGTAGGCCTATTTCGAAGTTTCAGAAATATTGCTTTTATTTTGCGAAAATCTGTAATGAAAACGCACCTACTGTTGTGTTTCTTGTGAAATGACAATAAAGAATGCTGTTGTCTTTCTTGTGCAATGACAATAAAGAAAGTATAAATCCAAGTCTAAGTTCTCTCATGGAGAGAATTTTTCAAATAAAACACAGGAAAGGTGTAAAATATGGGACCTTTAATATCTGGCGAAGTCCAGAACTAAGATGCAGCACAGCCTCTTTTTAAATGTTCACTGTTTCCCTAGTAGTACTTTTCATAACAAGCAACGTATACATTTACAGAAGTTTGGTGCACTTTAACCCAGGAGAATTATAATAAAGCATCATATTTTCACAGTAGAGTCCCTTGAGAAACATCCTGTTGTAAATAGAAACAGGCAAACTATTTTCATTCCAAGACAAATATATGGTATATTTCCACTGCTGAGCTGTCAGAGCTATTACTGGTGTAAAATTCCTGGAGTTCTTTCAGCAGAGTATCACCACGTATTGAGTGATGTTAGCACACCTTCTGCTTGGGCCTCTTCAACTCTAAGGTGTAGGGTGTTCCTGTTACTCTGCACGTCCCGAAGTGTGCAGAACCTTCTGCAGCACAACAACAGGAACAACTTGAAATATATAGTGTGAGGCAACAAAACACACACAGAGATTACAAATTCAAAAGAGTTGAATCAGCTCCTTTCTGACTCGGGCACAACAGAAACTCAACATTATAATTAGGGAACAGTGTTTATTACCTTTTCACTTCAAGTGTGTTATGCATGTTCACCAACACAGTTCTGCCTCCACAAAGGTGGGGGGGGGTATCTGCCTCTGCCACACTGTTACCCATCCACACAAACACACACAGAGACGTACACACTTGCAACTTGATTGGGTAAGTAGGTCCCTGGCTGCCACACCTGGCATGGCTTAGCCTTTTCTGCCATGTTTGCTCATTGTAACAGTGGTTTCAAACTGAGAGCAGCCAAGCCGATAGCCACCTGGCTGTGTTTTAATAATTACATGCACACAGGAAGCCGGGGATCCTGCTGTAACTTCTACATTCATCCAACTCTGTACGTTTATTCTCTTCTTTCAAGATGATTAAAACCTGAACATGTCCAAAGTACAAATGCACACTGCACTGTGCATGTGCATTGTGCAATGATAATACAATTAGATATACAGAAAAAGCTAAAATAACTGAGCTCAGCACGAGCTCTGAGAATCCTGAAGGACAGTGGATAAATGGTCGGACACATTATCCTTAAGACGCTGGAGAAGGCGTGACAGGGTCTAATAAAAATATCACCACCTGTCTGTCCTCACGCCCCGTCTGACTGCAGACCTTGTGTGACCGCTGCTGGTGACCGGCAACGCCATACTCTTGTAGAAGCATCATCATTCTGCCCCATCAACATCACCAACATCGTCACCAAGGACACCTGTTCCTTCGCAGTGGTTCAAAGATATCTGAAAGTCACGCCTCGAGAGCAAGTTTGGGACTGAGAGGAGAGTTAAGAGGCCGTGGTAACAGCATTAAACGCTTCACTACCGCCACCACCACCACCACTGACCAATCTCCTCACCCAGGCATGTACAAAGCTGCAGCTGAGGCTCTGGCCTGGGGAGGGAGGGAGGGAGGGAGGGAATGGAGGGCAAGTGGAGCCCCTTCAAAGTTTGGCCAGCAGGAGTTGTTGGTACAGGCAGTAAACCAGAGCACCCGGGGTGCAACAAGGGGAAGGACTTAGTGCTGCGGGAAGTGACCGAGATTAATACCGGCACCCACGGGTGAGCAAGCCCATAGTGGGCGACGCTCTCACTGTGTTGACAGGCCTGCTGCGAACTCGCTAAAGATGCCGCGTTGCCCTTGAAGCGGATGATTATTCGTGTGTGCCACTCCACACTGATGAGAGAAAGAGACAGACCATCTAATAGAGACTAACAATCATCGCTTGCTCAATTTTAGGCCCATAATTCATGCAAATGTGCCTGAGGAACGTCCCTTTGTTGAATTCTTTCCTTTCGCTCTGGCTTTTGCTTGTCTTATAGCTTTTTTTCTTTCTTTTTTTTTTTTTTCGCAGATTGACTTTGTGTTTGACTTTGCTGGCTTCCCCCTCCCTTGCTCTTGATTGTGTTGTGATGAATTACATCTTGTTATATAATTTCACTTTTATTTATGTGTCTGTTAGTTTGCCAGTTTTTCGCCTGTTCATTTCTGGCCCGGGTAGGAGGACGAGGGGAGGGGTTGGTGGTGGTGATGTACTGAATTGAGAGGCAGGTATAAGTGGAATTCCTGGTAGAAATTAGAAAGCGGGAGGACAGAGAGTTCTGCCGATGGAGAGAGAAGTAAGTAAGTAAGTTAAAGTGGTTGTGGGGGGAAAGAGGAAAGTAAAGAGACAGTTTGGGGCGAGAATGAATGAGAGAGAACAGATAGAGAGGAGTGAGGGAGGAAGAGCGGGAGGGGGCTCAACCTGCAAATGACTGCATACACTGTAAAAAAAAAAATGTAGAGGAAATCCATCTCCTCTTCCTCATTTTCTAACCAGCTGCAGTAGAAGTTCTCCTGGAAATCGTACTCCAAAAGACTCTAAATCCTAATGCAAACGGGTTGCATTACTGTATTCTACACCAGAGAGATGGATACTGGTCCTGAATGCAGCCCCAGTATTCAGTACCAGACTGATTGTAATACAGTGAAGGGAATACTCCATGCTGCAGTCTGCTCTGGGAAATTGAAACTCTTTGAAAGTTTCTAATAAACGAACACAGTGGTCCAGCTCGCTGGCGAATCCCATCATCCCCCCCTCTACGCCCGTCTCCCTCCAAGAGTCTTTTCGTGCATACTGAGGCGACACAGCCAAGCAAGGAGAGAGCAACGCCGACACAAACAGAGGAGAGAGTAAGAGAGAAGATGAGAAGAGGAGCAAATGGAAATGGGAAGAAGATGCAGAAAGTCGGGGATGGAGTTAAAACGCTGAGAAATAAAACATCTGTACCAAGATGTGTGGATGGAGAGAGAGACGAGAGAGAGGCAGATAATGGAGTGTGAGGAGAATGATTGAGTGGATTCAAGAGATGAGAGAAGAGGTGGTGAATAAAAAAGTAGAGAGTGAGGAGAGAGGACTGAGAAGTAAAGGAGGGGGTAGGAGGAATAAGAGAGGAATGTGAGAGATGACATTTTTCTGCACAGTTATGAACACCATGCAGAGACTGAGCTGCCCCCACCAGACAAGAGACACATTGTCATTTCTGCACAAATCAGATTATTATTTCCCTTTAAGCTGCAGAGGAGAAGATGTTCACCTGCTTCACCTGGAGCAGACAGAAAACTTAATTTTTTTTTTTTTTTTTTAAGATTTTTTTTTATCTAAAACTTTGACTCCAACTTTTTTCAGCCCATATGCAATGAAGTTTTTACATACAGTCTGAAATACAAGTCCATAAAAAAACAATAAAAAAATTATAAAGGTCTGGCTTTCTTGACAATGAATGTTGGTATACAATACAATATAGACGGATGCAAACATACAGAGCTTCTTAAAGGGACAACGAGGAGTTTTGGAAAAGCGAAGCGTTTTCACACTACATTTATGAGCCTCCGCGCGCACCGTAAAATTCTTTGACCGGTGCAAGACAGACTCATGTTTTCATTCATCAAGAATTAAAGTCAGAGGTTCAAAGAGGTTCACATACCATCGTAGTTCCGACCATAAACGGCGATTCCGCTGCGTTGTTCTCATGACTCGCCACGAAACCGAAAGTAAGGAAACGCTGGCCGGCTCGATCAGCATTTCCGCCACCACTAATAATAACAAAATAACGATAGAGACAGAACGATATATTTATCGAAAATGGGCCCATTAACAAGTGTGGGTAGCGGAGATTCATCCACATTAACGTGAGACTTTTTTATAACCGAATAGAAACTCCTCGCTGTCCCTTTAAGTATGCTGTTTTAATAACCTGTATATATTCATTAGATATTTATTGTTTTCATAAATTCATTCAGCATCATATATATTTAAATATATACAAATTTTATTTAGGGTTAGGGTCACTCTTGGTATATACTGTATATACAAACTGTATCCTTTATGTCATATATGAACTTTCTGTGACATTACAGACCTGGTTGACAATAGAAGGATTTTCAGAGTCTCTGATCCCCAGGAACATGAGTTTATCATGCTTCAGCTGCTCTCATGGAACAAAAAAGTGTTGTTTTTTGTTGTTGTTCCATATTTTAAATCCGGTTAAATTGACACACAGAAGCCTCTTGTGTGTGTGACAGCATCTCTCGCCTTTATTTATTTATTTTTTATAGTAATCACACGTGTTCCAAAATTGAAGTCATGTAGTGGAAAATAGGTTTTCTAACCCTGAGTAGCTTCTTTTCCAAGCCTCTTTGTCTACTCTTATTCCTCTCACATCCTGCATGAATGTGCCTGGATGCAATGACCAAGTAAGGAATGTTAATGTGTATGTCAGTTACCTAACTCAAATAAACCTAATATATCATAGTCATAAAATAAAATGATGAAGTCATAATTTTCAGACTTCATTTTCATTTAGTTGTTGTAGCCTGAATTCAAGACTACACTTATCAGGATGCAGTAGAACTCTGAAGGTCTTGTATAATCTCACTCCCCCAGACCTCCACTTTATCAAGTTAAAGATTCCATATACAATAAAGGTAGATATGCATGTGTAGTGTGATTATAAATCAGGTCTATTTTCAAATTAACACTGTGAAAGTGTCAAAGCCTTGCTCTACAGAGAAATGCACACAGTCTGTCTTCAGAAACTGAGCCTTAAAACCAGTCATCATACTTCTGTGACTTTGTGTGATGTCACAACAGTACCACCCCAAGCCCTGCCCACCTGGACCAAACCAATGAACACTTGCAGGATTTGGTCTCTCTCTGAGTGTTTTACCTGTAATTTGCTCTATTTTTATTGGAGCACCTGGACAACAGTGAGTCAATCAGAAGAGATGTTCAAAGTCTCCTCTCTTTTGGCTGGCTGACACTGAATTAGAGCTCGAGAGAGAAGCCTGTGATAGTAGATGTAAAACAACTCTGTGATGGTTTTTGATTTTTAAAACCAGAGATATACAGTATTGTCCTATGGATCAACACTTGAAATAATAAAAAATAACCCCCCCCAAAAAACGGAAAATTTGGGACATAAAAGACAGCTTTTGAGAAAATAATGAATGAATGAATTACATTTTATTTATGTGTCATGCATACACCATATACCAGAGTATATCATCAAAACATCAGACAAAAATATCTGAGGTTTGAAAAGTCCTCCACTGCAGGAGCCTAACGCGCTTAAAGTAGAGCAAAACTTGTTCAACACCTCTTTAATTGTTAACCTTCAGTGTCTTCAGATGGCCTTAGACTCTCAGCACTGGTTGATATTGGTGTTACGTTTCACAGTATGAAAACCTGAAACCACTGTACAACCCTTAAGAACAGTGTACAGCAGTGATCCAGGGGAGCAGCAGGATGAATACATCAGCGAGGACCTGCACAATGGCTCCCACTGCCTCACCTTGTTCCAGCACTGATGTAGTGATTTCTATCCCTTCAAAGGCAGTGCTGTAAGCCTGCGGATTTGTCAGGGTCCCAACAGGGTCTTAGCTGCTGGTCTTATAGGATTCTACTGTACTGGTGGTCCTGCAGGACAGCACGCCATTACAAGCAGCCAGGTGCAATAATCCACTTTCAATGTGAGTGCATTGTGATAAAGCATATAAAAGCCCCTTTACAACGTGTCACCAAGGCAAAGCCTCTCTCGCTTCCATTTCCATTCCCAAACAGAAAATGACACACTCTGAGGCCGTGGATGTCTGCAAAATTACTCAGCATTAAATCAGAGGGTTATAATGCCGGAGCAGCTGGAACTCTTCTTTGTCGAGCGGCGATGTACTGTAAGTGAACAGTCAGGAAAGGTAAAAGCTTACATACAAGTGTATGTTCCTTGAGTGAGTGTCTGCGGGAGGGCATTAGACCAGGATTTCACAAAGTTATTTCAAGCATTTCACTCAACTGTAAAAAAAAAAAAAGAAAAAAAAAGAGAGAAAATAAAGAGGAAATATGTATACCGTCAATGTGATTCTAGATAATGGCCTCAGCTTGGTCGCTGTCCATGGTGCTGAAATGTCTCCAAGTAGCAACAGAATCTCATACACTTTATCAATGTCTCTGTTATTGCTAATTACTGTTAATAGCAGCATAATGATTATCAATCATATCTCCTTAGAGTCTTCATGTTAATTACTGTATATTATGGAACAGTGCTGGGTGTATGGGAGAGGAGTAGCATCTATCAGAAATGGTGGCACAAATAACACCATGGCCAAACAAGCTGCTTCTTCAGAGTTACTGTATTTAAAAAAAAAGAAAAGAATATTGCACACTGCACGACACAAAAAAACACCAAGACACAAGGTCACAAGCTCATCAAGTTTTTTTTTTTCTGTTAACAGATGGTTACATGACTCAAAGTGATTGTTTGTGTAGCTCATCTCCACTGTTTTATATGTAAACTGGAATCTTTTAATCAGTTTGACAAAATAATAAGGTTCACGGGACTGGAACTCAAATGCAAGACTTGAGAGACAGATGTTTGTGTACAAATCTATGCTTTAATCATGTGGAATGTTGGCCACATAATCATGTTGAATGTTGGCACTGGAAATGTATAATGGGCCCTTGGAATACAACCCAATATGACACAACAGGAAGGAAACAGACACTGGTGATTAACAATTAATGGCATTTCTTTTTGGCATCCAAGATAATGTAGGTGTGGAGTGAAGCGGTAAGACTTTAACTGCTTGCTTTCACAGCTCAATATAGTTAATTTTTAGGAGCCACTATTATAGGAGCCATTATTATTGCAGGAGCCAAATTCTTCATGTCAGATATTGTGGAAATGTTATTTCTATTCAAAACTACACTGAGAATGTTTTCGGTCATTAAAACCACAAATATAACACTTCACTTAAAAGTGTAATCTATGAGACCTTTAAGGTTGTTTGCATCTCTTGTCAATAAAGTTTTATTTCAACAACATTGAATATTTATGACACAGCATAGTTAAATGACTTCTACATTTTGTAGTGCTGTTTGTGTCATCATAGAAAAAACAACACAATGACATGTTGCATCAGTGATGTGGTTTTAAGGAACTGGGGTCAGTGAGCTGACAACATGCTAAGCTAAGCATGAGTCCAGCATCATTTAGAATTATAGGAGTTATGTCATAACAAATTCAGAGGGATAACACAGAGATTACAGCGAATACACTCACATGGATCAAGATTAATGTGCCTGTAATAAATGCTGAAGAATGCTACTGGCTGTTTACAAATACTCTCTGTTCCTTTTTTGACTCCAAGTGAGGCCATTTGTCACAAACCAATATGCTGCAGATTACTGAATGAGCATGCTGTTTATTTTCAGGCAGGACAAAGAAAAAAGAAAAAGAAAAGAACAACAGCTCATATTTGTGTGGTGCATGTTTAAGTAATAAATTTCAGGGGGATTGCATTGTCACCCAACGTATTGAATTCACACATGCTTAGCACTATTAACATTAATATCTATCAGACGCTAAATATATTTTCCTCCCCATGATGCACGCCCATGGGGATTAAATTATTCATTAGACCTATTTGCCGACCGGAAGGGAGACTCGTGGCTATGGAAGAAAAAAGAACCCAGGAAATACTAAAATAGGGTGAAATGTAGGAAAAGCGTTTGTCATTTCTTATTAATTTCCCATCTGAAAATGTTCATCTTAACAAACAAGAGCTGATGAAGCCCAAACCACACTACAGTAAGTGATTTTTCCTCTCCATTTTCCCAACCTTTCCATCCACATCTCCCCAAACACAACACAGTTTAATGATGTAACAAAATGTCTCGAAGCATCAAATTCAAGTCCAGAGGTGACAAGGAGTTATGAGGCCCAGTGTTTCAGTCTCATTCCTGGGCCCATTCACAAAGAAACAATCTGCTGGAGGCTCAGGTAAAGTGTGATTGAAGTCCCATACTTTACACTTTTCTGGTGTTTTATTTTGAAGTGCTGATCCGATATATTTGTGCCTTTAAGAGCCAAAAACCATCTCAGTGTAGTTTTACAGCTTCCCTCTCAAGCTTCTCTGTGGAGCTCTAGTAACAACAGGTCAGTGTCAGCCAATCAGAAGAGAGACGGTTCTGACACCAAATCCTGCAAGTGTTGGAAGGTGAGGACAGGTGAAAACAGTCACAAAGCGACACCACAAAGCAGTGGCGGACTGGGACAGAAAATAGGCCCTGGCATTTTTGACAGAGAGAGGCCATATATATATATATATATATATATATATATATATATATATATATATATATATATATATATATATATATATATATATATATATATATATTGCTTGAAATAACAGCAATATGAATGGAAAGCATAAGGAACATCCAGATCTGGACGTTTCTTATGCTTTCCATTCATGGTATTACAAAATAAACAACACAACACAAAAACAGAGGGAGAGCAGCCTCGTTTGGTGATAAGAAGAACAGGTTCTTTAGTGTAGGAACATGAGGAGAAAAAACATGCAGGTTTTCTGTAACATTATAACTAAGACTGCGCCACCCCCCCTCCCACTCTCATCTCCCTCCCCAGGCTGAATGAACAGGCGATTTGGGGGAAAAAAACAAAAAAAACAATTGCTAGTCGAAGCGTAAAAGCGTTAAAAGCATTTCGCGTTAACGCTTTAACTTTGACAGAGTGATCATAATGATGGGGAAAGAAAATGCATTATCCAAACTCAGGGGGTTACGGAGGGATTCGATCCCACACAGGAGCAAGATTTTTTATCACAAGGTTAGGTGCTTTACCAGTCGAGCTACACTTCACACTCACTCCTCACCATCAACGGCTGAGTGACGAGTGAGCTTGCGCATCTATGTGCCTGCAGGCGTGTTGTTGCCACCTATTGGTCTGGACATGGAACAACAGTAGATGATAAGCAAGAGAAAAAAAAACTGTGACGGCTGCGCAGCGGCCGGCGGCGGCCGTCCTGCCGTACCGGCCGTTCTGGTATTCTCCAGAATGTACAGATGGCCAGTCCGCCCCTGCCACAAAGTTACAGAAGCCCTGATGGCTGCATGGGTTTAAACTGCATGCATTGCTCAATGGAGTGAGTGATGATTTGCACCAGAAATAGTTTTTTGGTTTCGTTTTGGTCTTGGCAGTCAGAAAAACAAACAAACAAACAAAAAACATCACACACCGCTGAGCAAATACAGATAGGACTCAACAAAATCCACCGATCCTACTCCAAAACAAGGTACAGACACACAAAAAAAGTAATCTGTGCTCATTCACACTGAAATACTGCAATTGCAGTTACACACTGCATCTAATATCATATAATAATGAGAATACGGAACGAAGAATGGCTTTGAATGGCCTTCAACATCACACACAGTCTGATGTCTGTGACTGTCAGTGTAAACTGTAGCATCTATCAATAGTTTGCATATAACGTTTTTAGGGAACATCTGCGGATTGAAGAATCTATCAGTAGCATACAAGCCGTTAGTGGAACATCAGCTGTAGTATCTACCAATAGTTTGCATGTGAGGCATTTTACAAACATCTGTGAATTGTAGCATCCACAAACAAGTTGCGTGTGAATCTTTTCAGGAGTATCTGTGAATTGTAACTCTCTACTGTACCAGAAAACTGAATGAGAGGTGTTTATTGAACATTTGTAAATTGTTGCATCGTCCGCATGTATTCCTGTGTGGTGTTTAGGGAACCTCAGTAAAAAGAATCAGTGGGGTGCTTTAAGGATTTGATGTGCTTCTTTGCCTGGCCAACATCATTCGATCAGATTTTACAGTATTTTTAATAACTAGTAGTGACTGACCCTCAGAGCACACACACAGATTTCTGAGAGCAATTTAGATCTCAGAGGGAATTCCTGAATAAATCAGGTTTAAAATTTAATAATCTCTCTATTATTTTTTGACTTAAGTCTTTATTAAAGCCCGCAAAATATAGGACTTTGGGTTCATCACAACACACTTCAACCCGGTTAACACTGAGAGTTTGTTGTAGAGCCTTGAAGCAGTGAAAGGCAGATATCTATTAGTTACAGCAGAGATCATTTGACTGAAGGGTCCAATTCCAAATGAGTGAATCATCATGTAGCGATAAGAGAAAATGTGTAATAAGGAGTCGGGGGAACATGAAAATTTCACTCCTGACCTTCCTTTCAAATTTATAATGTCAGAATTTTGCTGCTGCTCAACTTTGACATATTTTGGGCGACCCTAGGGCAAGAAAGTCAAATTGCTGCACTGAAACAATTTTATATTATTCCTTTTTATTTTAAATTGAAAACAAGCTTAAAAACAAAATAAAATAAAAACACCAGAATATGCATCAACTACAAAATAAAGGTAATATCCATGAGCTCTAAACTGCAGCGTGAACATACTGTGTCATACTTCAGATCAGGACAGATTGAACAAATAAGAGCTAATGGCGTCACTGCACCATTTTCAACCACTTTCCGAGGCTCCGGTCGGTGTGAACAACAAACAACATGAACACTGACACAGCAAACACGACACCAACCCTCTGCAAACATCGATCTGTGTCTCACTAAAGGCTCAGCTGATTATGAAGCAGCGATACCTCTGCACCTTAACAACCATTTGTTTCTGCAACAAAAGCACTGGAACAGTAAGTAATATTCAGTGAGTAACAAACTCTCGGCCTTGTTACAGTCACTCTAATCATCAAGGCAATGTGTTTTGCCTTGATGTATAGACAAATGGATAAGGACATTAAGTCTGAAACTAATTATCTAAAACCATACAGATGATGGAAAAGTCAGAAACTTTGATTTATTATCAGATAGAACCGACTGAATGACTTCACATCATGTTGTTTGTCAGAAAACAACTGTTCCAAATGTCACAGACATGGAATTAGGAAATTAGTCATCAGTGACTTCAATATGCCATAGAATAAAAGATCTTCAGTGTGGGCATCAGCATTTGTCAGTCATACTGCAGATTTATCTTTAACATAACATTATAAGAAACTACTTTCATACCTCATAGAGCACGAGAGACTGTGAAAAGTGATTGACAGTTTCAATAAACACAAATTATATTTTAAAGTATTAGCAAATGCCATCATTTTAAAGCCAGCCTAAGATAGATATGTGTGCTATATATCTATTGTATAAGCCCTTTGTATACTATATAGTCCCATGTTAAGACCCCATGCAAAAGCCAATGAACCACATCATGATTATGAGGCAACACTATACACAGACCTGGATTTGAGCTCTTTCTCCTCCAAAGGTCTTTGCCTGACGAGCTCGTTTGATGCAGTGAAATCATCTCCATACAGATTTTAAGGAGCCTTGTCTGAATGTGTCCTTCAGCCACACTGAAAAGTTAATAATTTTACCAGTCTGAGTCTTTTATTTATTTATTAATTTTCAACTATTTTTTCTTGATTCTGATATGACATATGGCTGCAAAGGCAGTAGTGATGATGATGATAAATGTTGCCTATTTTTCTACTTGGCAAAAAAAAAAATCCAATTTTATGTAAGTAGACATGGGTCTGATGTGACCACAGTGTCAGTCTCTCTTTATCCTGTCCAATCACTTTCCAGTCATGGAGAAAACTCTCAGCCAGAATAAAATATTGAGTAAAGATCATCATAAAAAAGTTATATCATAATTCAAAAAAAAAAAAAAAAACCTTCTTACATCTCGCAAACTCTATACTGGATCCACCTGTGAGTTCAAACTTATTTATCTTGAACAACTTTGATAAGACAAGTCAGAGAGAAACATTTGTTAAAAGTCTTCGTTTCCACCACTTCGAGTTCATGTCAGAAGTAGGAGATGCAGAGCAAAATCAAGAGTTACACAGATGAGGCAAAATGAAAACTTGTGAATCTGACTGCAGACACAGGCAGCTGAAGCACAGCCCCAGATTCTTTTGGAGATTTCTGATGTCGTTGCCAAAATATTCTGAACATCAGAGTGTAGCCACGGGCAACTGTGAACTTCTGGGGTTAAAGCCCCCATGTGGTTGTTAAATTTTAGCTGCAGTCAGAGATCAACTGCTGCATGAAAGTGGTCAAACAATGTGATTTGAGGAGTAGAGGTGTAACCAAAAAATAAAAAAAGATTGTTTGTAAGAGCTTCATTTTTGAAGTAACGTGCCATCAGTGTACCTCAAGTTTTGTATATGAATATAAACCTGCTCCTGGGGTTTATAAATATTATATTTAAATCTGAACGCACCATCACAGGTAACGACTGGTTTTCTTCAATTTTATTTTAGATCTGAAAAATGATCTGGGTCTTGAGCTGTAATTATAGTTGTTGCACTGTACTGTATATCAGTGAAACTAACTTGAATTACATCAGATTTTCTAATTAAATTTTGGAAGAAAAAAAAAACAATTTTGCTGAACTTTGACGGTAAGAACAAAATGCATCATGTATATTTATGCTGTGTAACTTTTGATTTTGTTTTTCTTTAAAGTTTAGGTCTACCAAATAAATAAATAAATAAATAAATAAAAGAAACTACAAAATGATGCCAAAAGTGAGCATACTGTAGGTGCAGGATGAAAGCAGGATGTGAATTTTTTGTTCACACGGACCTTGTGCTACGACTTCAAAAAAAACAAAAAACACACACAGCGTGAGCCCCTCCAGCTGCTGTGGGTTATTCACAAGCTTCTCCTCTCTCCCCCTCTGTGAAGTCTAGATAAATCTATGTGGCCTGCAGCTGCTCAGGCTCACCAAGAGTCCAGAGTCGTGACTGCAAGCGGCATCAGTTGCCCGGGTTTGGTGCATGAAACGACCTCGGGAGACCACAACCTCCATCGCACCAACATTGATCCGTGGGGTGTGGGTGTAGAGAAGTGGTGGTTTGGGCTGTTAGCATAGCATCAGTCAGAGTCAGGGTGGTGTCTCTGAGCAGGAGGAGTCCAAGTGGATTTGTGCACTGATGCAATTTTGTCCTCTGGAGTATTAATGCAGATTTTCACAGTGATGCTGCATGTCACATGTTTTTGGACTTCACAGAGTAAAATTCAATATCCTCTCTTTTTATTTGATCTAATTTTCCTCCTCCGCTCTCCATCTTTCAATATTAAGTAATTAATTAATTGACCCAATGATGCTAAAATGTCTCTCATCCTTCTTTACATTTTCCTGTTTGTTTTCCAGGCAGAGTAGTTTTTCATGAACCAGGCAGGCTCAGGTGTGAGACGCCCCAATGCTCGGATGTCTACGCCAAGCAAAAATAATTTCATTTACTTCATTAAAAGTTAATTTTGTGGCTTTGTAATCAAAGTGTTCCTGCTGAGTTAATGTGATTTACGCCAAGACGAGCAGCTCATTGTGTGTTCAGACAAAGCTTTGCTGCTCATTTGCCAATAATCAGACAGTGCGCCTGAGGATCTGGAGCATTGCTATCAATGATGACGGGGATAGTGATTAATTTACATGAAAATGCTGAGGTAACTTATTAAAATATGCAAACTGTTGACTTAACCTTTTAGAACATTGCATGCTCAAATCCTTCTCTTCCACACTTGTGTTAATTCATCTCAGATTCTTCCTGGGAGAAAACAATCACAAACTCCCAGTAGAATGTACCGTAAAAAAAAAAAAGTTCAGTCAACACCTCCATAAAGCTGCCTCAACAAAGAATTAACATCGAAATCTACAGTATTAAGGTTATTTGTTGCAGAAGTGTATATACAACAGTAAATTAATGTTTGTGAAAGAAAAATATTAAATATTTAATGATTGGGTGGTGGATTTCCTGGATTTGAGGCAAAAAGCATTAGCCAGTGCAGTAGGACTGTGGTTTAGATGTGATGGTTTTGATGTTGGATGGGAAAACATTTGTTTCCCATTCTTTAAAAAAAGAGAGTTTTGGAGGAATACAATATTTATCTGCTGCTCTAGGTCACTGTATTTGTCCAGAAACTCCCTGCTAACCATGTCATCAACCTCCACTTTTGAACATTTAAATCACATCCTACATGATTTGTTGAAATTCCACATTTTAACTTTCACAATTTGTGAAAGTGCTCCACCTGTTGTTTTTACAGTAGGTTGGAACGTTAAAGATTCACAAGCTTCTTGTGGACTGACATCAAACCAACAGGATATCTCGACTGCTGTCAAAACTTACTTGTAGCACTCAGAGCTTAAAGAATACTGAACATCTGATGCAGCCCTTCCTGTACATGTAGAGGGAAACTGTTGTCCAAGTGAAGTGTTGGAGAAGAGGACAGAGGCAGGTAGTTGCCTCAGCCTATTTTAGAAGCTAAAATAACCAAATATTTAATCTGTGCCATGTAATGAATATTTGTTAGCTTCTAATCAGTAAACCGCTGTGGTTCATCATCACTAAACCTGTGTGAAGTCACAGGGGTAATGTAACTGAGTTCAAGTGTAGCTGAGGTTTGGAGACAAACGACCGTGGGGAGATGTGAATGCATGGTGTTGCACAGAGCTCTCGGTGTTAGGAAATAAAATGTCCCAGGAGCTGGTGCTCGCCATACCACAGTCATTAATTCTGCATCATGACCTGCCTGTCTGCCGGCAGCAGCCAGGCAATGTGTATCCTTTGGCATAATTACATTAGGAGATGGATCAGAACGGTAACACGCACACCGCACAGGGTGGTGCTATGGGGTCAGATGTGAGCCCATGTACAGTGTGTGTATATGTGTGTGTACTGTGTACATGAGCAAAGTCTCATAAAGTCTCTGAAGTGATGCCTTGTCAGAGGGATGAGGAGGAAGCCACAGAGCTACAGAGGCTTAACCTTGTTATATATATATATTTTTTGTAATCCCAACCCTTCCTGAGAGGTGACCCACAGCATTATTTCACACAGTGCTCCCCCAGAATAAAGACAAGAGCAGAACCTGCAGGTTTTACAAGTGTATCTCAGTGGATTCAAGGCATTTCCCATGAGATAAAACAAAAAAAAAACAACCAAAAAACTACAAGCCAACGCTGAGGATTAAAGGAAACCACCTACGACAGGCAGTCATGTGAGCTGAACTGGCATCAAGGAAACTGAAGAAAAAAAAAAGTTTCAGCCCACACAGATTATGAGTTTGATTTGTGCTGCACTGAACTGATACATGAGAGAGAGACATCTGTTTTCAAAGATTTCTGAGCTCATGTAGATTTTGGGGCAAAAAATAAAAATAAATCATAAATTGTCCTGTGTCATTTTTTAAAGGCTGCACTTTGTGTACGGCTGAAATACAGTTAGTCGAAATAAAGAGGCCTCAGGTTGGGTCTTTTCCTCTTGATGTTACTATAGGTAGATCTTGTCTTTCACTAAGGCCAAGCTCAGGGATATTTTTCTGAAAAAGTGGTTTAAAGTGGAGATGGCAGAGGTGGACAAGTTTCCCATCCTAAAAACCTGTGATTCAATGCAGCATCTGACAACAGTGTTGGTTAACTGAGGCTAAAAATGTGACTTTGACACTGTGCACAGCGCTGAGATGGGTGTGGCGGCGCAGTTGGGGGAGGTGTTGACAGATTCCGCTTGGCACAGTGACTTTTTCGTGCCAAAAGGCTGCCCTGAAAGTTTAAAGAACAAGAAAAGAGGCCAGCAGCTCTCGTATCCTTCTTATTGACTTTTATTACCAACTGCGTCGGCGCTTACAGCATACAGACCGGTTTCGACAACGTCTATAGACATTAAATTTGAGGCTTTGGCTGATGTGAGTTTTCCATATTTGTTTACATTTTAGAGGCATATTTTGCCTCTTAGTAGGATGTTTTGGTGGTTTCAAAAAAGCTTTCAGGGTCAATGACTCATAAGTAGAGTCTGTAATATTTAAATTTCATAATTAAAAATAAACATTTTTGATTGAACAAATATAGAGGGGGAGGCTCTTGATGGTGTTAGTGTTAGTGACTTGTGGTTGTCTTGTCAAGTAAAGATTGTTTCAATGCATAGTTTAATGTATGACAATACTGTCTTGGATTTAGTGCTTTTTATAGAACCCAAAGCCCTTTACAGGAGCCATTATTAATTCATACCACATTCACACCGGTGGTGGTATGCTACAGACAGGTGGTCTGTAGCCACAGCTGCCCTGTGGCAGACTGTTGCTGCCAATGTGCACCGACCACCACCAAACGTTCATACACATACGAGGCAAGGTGGGTAGGTGTCTTGCCCAAGGACACTATGACACCACATGAAGCACTTTATACAGTAAGTGTTAATAAATACACTGATCTCACAACATTGTTCTTCTGTGTTTATATCTGCATTAATAGCAGTTCAGGCAGCGGCTACTTTAAATCACAATTAAAAAAGGCAGCTACACAAGTGAGTCGTATCAAGTTAAATACCAATTAGCAGCATGTGCCAGTTTTAATAGAGCTCTGACAATTACCATTTTTATGTGCACTGCATAAGGCAACTCAGAAGTCCCTGCCAGTATCTGGGTAATTAGCTGCAAACTTCTGTATAATGTTCCAGGAGGAAATGTCTGAACGACAGTGAGTCACATGAACAGACCCTCACCACAGTCACTGAAAGGCATTTATGGAATATTTCATTAAAAGAAAAAGACTAGCAGTTTGAATTCAGTAAGAGCGTGAACAGCAACAGGTTTTCGCTGCAGTGCTACAGCAGGTTCCTGCCACGATGCCTCCTCCTGCAGTGGGTCACATTCACAGGAGGACCAGGATGTGACCTGTAAACGTGCAGTTCATATCAAGTCTGACCTCTGTGTTATCGTCAGTGTTCTCACAACCAGCTGTTTTTTTCAGCACCACGGACAGAGGTCATCTACACACAGGGCTCTAAGGGCCGGATTTACTAAAGGTTTGCGTGTATTAAAACGTGTGCAAACGTGATTGCACGCGCAAACACACGTGGAACCTGATCTACTAACCGGACGCACCGAGGATTGCGTCTCTCAAATGGGCAAAATAGCACGTGCAATCCATTTAGCGTGTTTGCCTTGATGAATATGTAAATATGGGTGTTTTTGCCAGAACGTGCAAAATACTGGGAGGAGTAGATACAAATTGATTTATTTAGGGCACGCAATGTGATTTACCAAACCAGGAAGAGATTGCGGTGGCTGTTTTTGCGTCTTTATTTACCACGTCTGAAAACCATGTACTAACTGATACAACTTTGCCAAAACGTATGCGTTTATTAATTTGATGCCTACTAGAGCCCCATGATCTTACATCTCTGCATTTCCTCACGTCTGGGTAATTCTGTAACAGTTTTTCAGCCGTGTTAAGAGTCTTTTATGCGCCGTTACGCACGGCACACGTCTGTCCTGCAGTGCGCTCCTCTCCTCTCCAGTACCTGGCTGCTCAGCTCCGTCTCTCAGTCCCAGTCCCGGACTGAGAGACGTCACCGCTGCCTTCACCTGTCTTTGATCCCTCTGGTCAGTGGTCAGAGCGTTTAGATCCGTGTGTCCCACCTAAGCTCTCTATTAATCCACTGGATCATGGGCAGCACACACACACACACACACATATTATAGGTGTGTGATTGTCGCTGCAGCTGCTTCCTGTTCGTCAGTATATGACGAGTTGGGCCCCGTAGCGATTTGTGTTTATTTATCTAAACAGAGCGCGAGAGAGATGAACACACACATGCTGTCATTGTATGCATCGGATCAAATGTCATTCTGTCCCTTCGTCCGTCCAGCTCTCTTTCCACTCTCTCCATGGCAGAAACGATTACCACGCGCAAAACCCTCATTTACATATTGCGGTTTGCACGTGTTTTCATTTTGCGGCTTACTCTTAGTAGATCAGCTGTTTTGCGTGCACTAACCAAACACGCAATATTTTAGCGGGCGCAAACAATTTAGCGCCCGCTATCTGGGATCTTAGTAAATCCGGCCCATGTTTGTAGACCAGGCACAAGCGAGGCGCAGGTACTCCTCCAGCTGTTAGGACTAGAGTGTCCTTATGATATCACAACAAAACAGTCACTAAGCCCAGGGCCCACCATCCAAAACTTGCAGCATTTGTTTTCTTTGACCATGTGCTCTATTTTTATTGGATCAGTCAGAAAACAATCAGGTCAGGTCAGGTCCTTTCTTCTGATTGGCTGACACCAATCTGTTGTTACTAGAGCTCCAGTTTGAGGCCTGGGAGAGGGGATGGGGATGGTTTGTGGTTCTTGAATCCACACATACAGTATATCTTCTTATGGATCAACACTTCCAATCAAAACACAGGAAAAGTGTACATTTTGGGACCTTTAAAGCTGCCAATTGGCCTAAACAGTCCTTGTTTTCCCAGGAGCCTGCAGCAGCTGCATAAAACAGATGTGCACACAAAGAGAACCTACAGTACAAACTCCAAATTGACATGAGAGTGCTAACCACTACTCCTCTCCAGATGTACAGTAAAAGCTTTGTGCTCACAGGAGCAGAGCTGTTTTTTTTTTTTTTTTTTTTTTTTATCTCTGTCTTATCTGATTTGAATGGCTGCCTTCATCCACAGAAAAAAGGAGGAGGAATCGCATTGATTCATCTGTCAGAGCCGATTTATAAAAAGTTTGAAGTGATCTCGCTGTGTGAGACAGACGGGTGATGGACATCTAAAATGCTCCACAAAATATGAATTACCTTTGAAGGCCTGTAAATGTTCTGCAACCCAAGGACCTGTGGAGAGCAGCAAGAACCACTGAGCCCCTCCTGCATGTACTGTGCCTCCCATTAGCACAGCGGCAGCAGCAGTGGCAGCCACTGAAACCTATTACTTCTCAAAATGCTGGAAAATAGACCTCAGCAGACATATTGTTACACAAAACTCAAGTCTTTCAAACCACCAGTTGCCGGTTCATTGCCTCAGTGCCTTCCGGCAATTGAAAGAGCACAGAAAGATTTGATCAGCTCCTGGGAGTCTAGCGGCAGAGCAGCAGCAGTGGAAATGTGAGCCCTTTCTGTCACAGCTATAGGAGCCGGGTCTCTTCCCTAACTTATGTGTGCACGGTGCTCTCACAGCTCATCCGGATATAATAACACCAACTTATCGACAGGGCCGCATCTTAAACCGAGCTAATCACCTCCATCACCTTGGGTGTTATGGCATGTACATTTTTAGACACTCATTTATTTGCAAGATTAGGTTTTAAGCAGCCATGGCTCCACTTCTATAACAATATCCTGACTCTCACACTCTAAAAATAACATTAAGCGATATTTCTCTACCCCTCCACTCCCTCTTCTTCTTACTCCAGCCCAGGGCAAGTAAAACAAAAACAGGCGCCCCGACACTGAAGATTTAAGCATCAGAGATGAGGGGCTGATCTCGTCTGGGTGATGACATTTACATTTAGAATTCCAAAGTGTGGGAGGTGATTTATTTCTCCTGACATTGATGGTATCTGAGGGGTACTGCAGGCATCTTACAACCAGCTATGAACCTGTACTTCCAGTTCATGTGTGCTTGTTTTGGTTAAAGGGGACTGACGCCCCCACATTCAGCCTTTGAAAACAGTCAGGTATAAAGTCTTCTGTAGCTCTGGAGGAGCTTTGTCGTTGGAGAAGTTTACAACAGGAAGCCTCTAGTGCAAACTGGGGGGAGTTTGACGTTAGTGTTATTTAAATATTTTGGCAGCTGTATCTCTAAATGTACAATGCGGTGTTACCTCAGAAGAAGGTTCTCTTTATGAATTTGCATTGCAACATTGCCTCACAACTCAGAACCAACCTCACCTCGAATAACCTGTTTGAATATTTCCAACCTGGTTTTCATTTAAAAGATAACACTGAAACAGCCCTCCTAAAAGTCACCAATGACCTCCTCCTCTCCTCAGACTCCAGACACCTCAACATCCTCGTCCTCCTCAACCTCACAGCAGCCTTTAACACCATCACTCACTCCATCTTGCTCTCCCGACTGGAATCATCTGCTCACATCACTGGCACAACACTCTCCTGGATTCACTCCTACCTCACCAACCAACACCAGTTCATCAGTATAAATAACTGCACCTCCCCCACCGCTCCCCTGTCACAAGGTGTCCCCCAGGGGTCGGTGCTTGGTCCCTTCCTCTTCATCCTCTACATGGTCAGATCATCCGCTGTCATGGCCTCCAGTTTCACTGCTACGCCGAAGACATCCAACTGTACATTTCCACCAAAGCCATGACCAACACCACCCACTCCACACTCACCAACTGTCTCACCAAGATTAAATCATGGTTGCAAACAAACTATCTCCAACTGAGCAGTCACAAATCGGACATAATCATCATTGACCCCACATCCCGTACCAAAGCCACCCAAAACTTCAGCCTCACCTTGGATAACTGCACTCAGCCTCACCTTGGATAACTGCACTCTGTCTCCCTCACCACATACCCACAACCTTGGAATCATCTTTGACAGCCAACTATGGTTTGACCACCACAGGACCACCTTCTTCCACCTCAAAAACATAGCCCATATCCTCCCCTCACTCACCTTCTCTGCAGCAGAAACTCTCATCCATGCATTTATCACATCAAGACTGGACTATTGCAATAGCATCCTCTATGCTGACCCACGCTTGAACTACTGCTCCTTGAGAGCATGATGTCATGATTTTCATGAGTATGTAGAGGTGCCATAATGTTGGCTATAGTGCCTTTCTTTGTTTTTGTATAGAACTGTCTTTTGAGCAAGTGTCTTTGTGTTCTTGTGTGAGTTGTTTGTGAGTATCTATGTTAGTGTATTTTGAATTGTGTTGTGAGATTGTTTCTTTATGTTTTGTGTTGAGATGTTTGTGTGTGTATGTAATGTATTTTAATGGTTGTGAATATGTATGTCAATGTATTAATGAAAGTGTGTATTGTATTATAATTTCAGTTGCTGAGTGATCAAGACCCCAGGGAGAGTAGCTGCTGGAAAGCCCAGCAGCTAATGGGAGTCTTTAATAAACATAAACATAAACCCGAGACCACATTACCCATCCTCTCCCCATTACACATATAGCATAGTGTTCAAACTCCTCTTCTTCACACACAAAGCACTCAACAACCAGACCCCCTCCTACCTCACAGACCTGTTTCACCACCACACCCCCTCCCGCAACCTCCGCTCATCTGAAGGAAACATTCTCTCACTACCTGCACGGACCAAATAAAATGTATTATTATTTATTATAATAAAAATATGTACTGGAGGCTCAGTCAGCTTTTTGACCATTTTAACCAAGAATTAGCAGTTTGTGTTGAACAATGATGCCAACAAAGCTTCAAAGCTTCATCACGATGAAATTACAGCAGAAATACACATGTTTTTATGCTGCTTGAATTTGTGTAGCATTAAAATGCACAGGATGGTACAAATTGTTTCAATGTCAGCCTTTTGGCATAGCCTCTGCCACTATCTACTACTAAAATTATTATTATTATTATTTTTTTAGATTTTGTTTTGTTTCTCATGTAAACAGCTAAATGCCTGCGGACATAATACTAAAATTCTGGAGTAACTCTCTACTGTGACTCGTGTATTTTTCCATTAGGTTGGTAGCAGTTGGGACAGTGAAAGACAAATTTACTGGGATTGTTGTTGAATCTCTAGAAGTCATGCAGAACTGCACTTTCACCTGTCACCAATGCATTAGTGTTACATCTCCAACCATGTGTGTCAATGCAACACATTTTCACAGACTGAGGGAGACAAAGTACACCAACATCAGAATCAGGTGAAGAAGGGAAAGTAAAAGCAGGAGCAGCAGTAAATGGCAAACCACAATAATGACAAAGACAGTGACGCTCCATCTATCCTGGATTGAGCTTTTTTCTTGCATCTTTCTCTAGCTTCATAATGATTGAAGAGTGCAGATGCACCAAGGGAAAATGCAAGATTAAACACTGCCAACAAAGACAGATTGCCCAGATAGAAATGTCAGCACAAGTCATTTCTGAGAGAAATCACAGGAAAAGTGACTAATTCAAAAGGCAGGTCTCAGCTGACGACAAGAGAACTGACAAAGAGCGAGGGTGAAACTGTGGAGGAAAAGAGGAAAGTTAACAGAAAAAAAACAATGAATCTAATGATGATGATGATGCCGTCTGTTTACTTCTTGTGAACTTTGTTCTTATTTTAACCAAAATTCAATTAGTGTTTTCATCTGGCTTTGCTGCAACGAGATGTGACCCATGTTTCTCAGTTCAGAAGTAGCTGAACCACAGGAAAGTGCAGCATCAAGCACCAGAGAGAAAAAAAAGAGAAATGAAATTTCAGGAGAAGTTGCTTAATTTGGTTTTAATACATACTAAAAAAAAAATTAAAAAAAATCTGAGTTCTCTCATTCACACAGCTGCAGGAATATGCAAACACAGCTGCTGCACAAGCCCCTGAAGTTACAAAGCTCTTTTACCTACAGCTGCACTTTTGCTCCCTTTTTCGAGTTTTGTTTCCTCAGACACTCATAGTTTGACATTTCTTTTTTTCCCCTTGCATTTTATGTTTTTATTAACAATTCCCGTCATTTCTTGGTATTTCTTCCCTATTTTTCAAACTCACATGGCAATTATGAAAATGCATTCAAATCCAGAACACAATTTATGCATGTTTGTGCTGAGAGGGAATTTCTGTTGTGATATCTCTTGATAGGAGCTGTGATATACAGGGGTGATTGTGATGTTGCCTTGGAGCTTGATATTTTCATTTTACATGGTTGGAAAATGGCAAAAACTTGCATTTTACATCACAGAACACAAGAGATTCTGGTCTACAATAACTCAAACAAATGAACTGATTGAGGCAGTGGTAGGTCTGCGGCTCCTGGGGTCTGCAGAGTAAAATCAATGTAAGTGATAATAGATTGTGGATTATGAATAAAGAAAGACCCTACTTGTGTATAAAAAAAATCTGTCTCTCTTGGAATCATCGCCATGATGATTCCAACTAATCTGGACCAATCTGTGGCAAAAAATACTTTTTTGTGGATGTTCTCCAACTTGGACAAATGTTTGTGTTTGTCTCTTTTTGTATCTGGAAATCCTATCAAGGGAGCAAAGTTTGAACTTGTGCAACAAGAAACCGAAATCCAAAGGTACATACGAACAATGGTCAGTGCTCCAGACCAAGAACAGACACACAAGGAAAAAAACAGGGGAAACTAACAAGTGCAAAAACAGATGAACTGACAAAGACAACAGGGAACACAGACACTAAAGGATGAACAGGTAACAAGAAAACAGGTGTTGCACATTAGGGCGGGGCAGACAATCAGAGTGGAGGGAAAACAATAGGGATGCACAATAACATTTTTTTGAAACCGATACCGATAACCGATAACTTTCTGCTTCCGAAGGCCGATACCGATAACCGATAACATACCTGGAGATAAGAAAGACTAGTGATGGCCTAACATATATCATGACATCAATACTATAAACAAAACCAAAAACTGTTTTGACTCTTTGACATTTGCTAAAAGATATCAAACAAAACTATTTGATATCTCAAATGAACATCTATTTAAATAAGGTGCATTACTTATTGATATAAAAATAAAAGACTAACTGATGCAAATATTTTATTTATTTATTTTACTAATTTAAAATAAATACAAAGTGGGAAAAGTGCATCTCACAAGTTAAAAAAGGCTTGGCTGGTTCCATACAAATGAATAACTTTTCACTATTACAAATATCCAGCGAACAGTCTTCTTTATTACCGTCCCAGTGCCGTCATGTTCTGTTTACAAATGTATGCATGCACGTTGTGCTGCGTTCACGTGTTGACGGGAGTTCCCAGTTCATATTTCTATGGTTTATGTGTAACATGGGTAATAATACTGTGGCTAAGATGTTGATCAAGTCAAGTCGGCAACTGCCAAAATTATGACCGAGTTGCCGAGTTGTTTTCCGAAATGAGGGAGTATTCTGATTTTTTTTTTTTCAGTCAGAAAGTTGTTTTTCCGATTAGGGGCCACTTGAACGCAGCATTCACTGCAGGCCTTTCAGGTCTCATGTAGGAGTGAGTGCAGAGCATCTGGTGAGAGCGCTTGGTAAAAAAAAACGACCCACACCGCAGCGCTGACAAAAAATATATAATAAATCTTATCGGGCCGATAAGTTTATGATATCGGACTTATCGAAATGACGTCATAATTTCCTGATATCGGGCCGATAATTATCGGACCGATAACTATCGTGCATCCCTAAACAAGACTACTTTACACACTGAATGCTGAAATATATTGCATAGTGTTACTCGTAAGAATAACCTATATTTAATATGTGTAGTAAGATGAAGCACATGCAATTTTAATATGAAGTAAAAAAAAAAAAAAAAATCTAGAATATAATTTTTAAATTCGTATTCATACCTGAAAGCCAACTAGAAATATGAAAAATACTGCAATATGGGTAGAAATGTATTTTATACTCCACGCAAATTGCATACAAAAACTGAATTTTAAATGTGAAAAATTAATTAAAATAAATTAATCTCTTGAGGCAGATTAGAGGTTGTTAAAAACTGGAATTTGAAGAGACACGAGCCCAAAAAGTCCTTATCACCTCTCTGTTTATGCAGCGCTTCAAGTGTGGGAAGCCACAAGATAATGCACTCCACCAAAAAAATTACACTACTTAGCATTCAAAAGGCCAGGACCGGCAGATAACTCCCGTCTTATCACTGGTCTGGGCTGTAACAGAGTTGAACTGTATTAAATTCTTCCTCTTTGCCCTAAGAAAATATTAGCATTTTAGATAAATTACTGAACCCCCAGCTTTTATCTGGCTTTCTGGAACTTATTATTTTACACAGTGCTTCTCAGCTGGGAGACAGAAATAAGCAAAGGATAATGGAAGGTGCTTTATATTTCATCCTGAGGGTTATATAACAAGTTTATGACATGGGGCTTTCCTTTCAGACGACCATCAGGCACCAAAGTGTTGGAGGTCTTCAATCAAAATTTACTGGAGTGTCCGATTATACGAGCACTTTTATTGATGTATTAGCAAAAAGATGAATGTCTTCATTCGGCTGGAGTTTGAGCGATGTTGGAGTGACCCCGTCTGAGAAAGCCTGTGTTTGTAAAGTCAGTCAGTTCATCAACCTCTTCAACATTTCTCTGCCAAAAAGGTAATCAATCCAAGATGCTTTTATGTGTTTTTATACAACGACCATAGGCATCGTTTACACCGGGAACACAGTGGAAGGGGTCACTTCTTAAAAGCATAAAATAAAAATAGCTGCACCACGAAATGTTGAGTGACAAATGAGGAAGGTTTATTTGCAATGCAGTGTAAACATATATGAAACAAAAATAAGAAAAAATGTACATTATCCAAGACAATTAATATAAATTAAAGGAAAAACAATGAACCAAAAACCTGTTGATGTTGTCCTTTTCCTTTTCGTCATACAGGACAGTGGTCATGGTTGTAGTTTTCTGACAGACACTGGTGTTGTCCACAGTTGTTTCATGCTTTTATGTTAATGCCATATGATTTCATAACATAAACTCTGTAGTAGCCAAGCTTAAAGCAGAAGTAAGTGATATTTTTGTGTTAATATAAGTCTTAAATAGTTATATCTTCCGACAGCAATCACTTACATAGAGTGTTTGGTCTGAAACATGGGTCTCTCAGTCACTCTGCTCTGAGCCGAGGAGAAAACTTTTCTTGTATCCTACAAGTTTTATCCAATGAGGAGAGAGAACGGCATGAAGGGCTGTGTGTGCAGCCAAGGGATGCGCGTGAATGTGGTGACGTAGGGACGAGGACCAATAGATCCATGACGAGGGTGGGGGCTGCTAACTCCATCGGCTGACAAGAAGTTATGGTGCATTCAACTCATGTTTTTCCGACCTGTGAAGTCGTACCAGTTCGATCTGGTGCGAGTTCACGGCTCGGAAGTTACGAGTGGCCATTATAGTGCACTTTCACACGCAACAGGTCGGAGAAACGCGAGTTGCAGGTTGCCTGGAACGCTACAAAGTCGTAAGTCGTGACTTGAAGCCTTAACTTACGGTTTCAAAAGCCTGCCTGGAACGCAGCATTAGCCAAAACGACCGGATCGCTTACTTCTGCTTTAATGTCGTGAATTTTCCCACCATTTTGTCCTACCTAAAAATTATTGTAATTTTCTTTTTTCAAGAGTTCAATTCATGAACAACATTTTAAAGCCAACATAAGATCTTCTCTGAACAGAAAGTTTCCTACACTTTTGTCATCTCAGCTCTTATAATAACCTACAGGTTGTATCACGTCAATGGGTTGTGAACATGTCAACCAAAGGTGTTATATTTGAATCATTTAAGGGCCTTGAAGAAGTAAAATTGCTAAGAACCAAATCAAAGTATAAGTCAAAATTTTTACTTTACTATCCCATTTATTATCTTGTGACCTCTTAGAATGAGCCGTCGACCTTTATCCAGCCAATAAATTGCGGTGATATAATGAAAACAGGGATCTTCAGAGGTCTGTAGGACCTGTGAAAGTATTCAGCAGGACAGAGTGTAGGAAACCAGTTTGTGTCAAATGATACATTTGATAAATTGATATTACCGCCTTTTTTAATTCAAATTTGACGGTAGATTTCCCAGCACGTGAGATTTTCCACAACCTGCGTTGCAGCTTCATTGTTGAGGATGAAGGACATTTTTAAAAACTTCACAAAGGGTTTAATGACGACAGGTCAGACACCAAGCTTCTGACTCGCTGCCAAATCTGCGCTCGTCTCGTCCAACTGGACATTCTGCTCTTACATGATCCCAGATGATATTATATAATTGAATATACCCAACACTCAGTGGCTGGTATCAAACAGACCCCCAAAACCACACAACCCCCTGAGTGCCTGCAGTAATAGCTTCGTAAACAGCCCGCTATTCTCCTACGTAATGACCCATGAAGGAACCCTTCTGTGAGCCAGTAGCTAAATCTAGCCGCCGGCTTTTGGCCTGCTCATGAAATGCGCTCTGACACTGACAGAGTGGGACAGGTGGCAGAGGCTGGAATGGATGCCGCGGCTGATTGATAAAGAGCCGCTCGCTGCTGCTGCCGCCGAGAGGCGTCTGGCACTCTGTGGCCGAGAAGCAGAGCTGCTGAAGGGTCGCCGCAGTTCTTCCAGGTCACCTCCAGACTCCTCCTGACAAACCAGAGCAACAGAGCTGAAATTTGGTGTCTGGAAGTTAATTTGCCATTCATTTGTCCTGCAGGGCCGTGGTTATTAGTTGTAGCAGTGTAAGGCAGACGTACCATAAGCAACCTGACTGTGGAGCGGCTGCATATGTTCACACAGATCACGACAGCCAGTCAATCGATCAAGATACTTCAATACGGCTAGCAACCACAAGCCACACGATGAGGATCGGTTGTATCAGAGTATCTGTTGTGTGTCTTGCACTACACACAAAGTTGTGTAACAATAAGGCTACAGTGAGACCTGAAACAACCCTTTGAATTCTTCCTCAGGTTCTGGTTATAGATCCATCAGTCAGCTGTAACATGAGGCTGTTAAACATCACCATTACCATTATTATGCCATTATAGCGACTGAGAGGATGATGAAAGCTTTGACTCACATTTATTTTCAGGTAACCCAGGGTCTCAAACCTGTGAAAGAGTTTATTACTGCATGTCCTGAGGCTGATATTTGAAGCTTTATACAATATATTTGTTTTAATCATATACTATGTATCACATATAGATTTTCTAGTCATGTATGACATTAATCACCAAGATTCCTGTGACTAATTGTCAGCATGCCACTAAGTAAACCACAAATCACGACTGTATTTAATTTTAATTGTTTGTTTGTTTGTCTGTTGTCAGGTTCATGTTTTTATTTCCCACACAGTAATCAGTGAGCAATAATCCGTAATCACCAATGGATGTACTCACGAACCCAACAAGGTAACAACAGCTCCCCACCCCTATCTCTTCCCTCCCTGGACTTTTCTAAGTTAGCAGCAGTAGCTATCAAGGTCAAACTGTTAAAGCTGGTTTCCAATGTTGGTGTTGATCCAGTTGTAATTTGTTTTTCTGTTTCTATTTTTCTGTGTGTAAAGCACTTTGTGTTGCATTCCCATGTATGAAAGGTGCTCTATAAATAAAGATTGATTTGATTTGATTTGTGCTGGTTAGAATTGCTCTAGTTCATCAATCAACACAAAATGATGTAAAAATTATGACAAAATTAGACCTCTGGCCCAACATAACACCGGGTCCTAGACCCAAGAGTCCATACACTTCAACATGAGCATCATGCTCTAATCCAGAAAAGTTTCTCTGTGTGCAGAATGGTTTTAAATTTGGACGTACGTAGCATCTTCCCATCGTGCAGCATACGAGCTGTAGAATCGGGTGTGTATTCAGCTAGAAGAAAATGAGTATGTGCTGGGTTATTTGTTCATCTGGTGCAGGTGAGTGAAAGGAAGAGACACTTCAACACAGAACAACGTGCCTCCAGACAAACAGCAGCTCTTCCCTCTGTGACTCTAACCTCCACCTCCGCTATAATCCTCCTCATTTCCCTGCAGCACTCTTCTTACTTGATACACAGACAGCTTTCATTGAGACTGTGTGTGCTGATGACCAGCCGCAGGTCATCTCATCATCCCTCCTGTCTTTCCGTCTGCCTGTGTGCTGGCTGTGTTTTGTGTCAGTGCCCCTTTCTAAAATTAACTTTCCAATGCTGAGGTTACAAACCCTGAGCCTCACATGTTCAGCAGCGGAGATGGGGAAAGGACGGGAGGAAGTAGCCAAAACAGTTGACATTTTACAGATTAAAAAAAGCTTTATTTGTCATTGTACACGATACAACAAAACTTTGTTTAACAGCAATCTCTTGTAGCAGCTAACGTATCAAGTGTATTAAATATAAAATAATATGTGTAAAAAATATGCGACACGCTCAGGCCTGGGTGTGGTGTGGTCCTCGACCTCTGGAAATCAATGATGATTTCCCCCCTTAAGTGGGGCCCCTGATGATGCGTGCTGCTGGCATCTAATGAGCTGACATGCAAGAAATGTTGGCACATTTGTATGATTGTACCATCTTACATAATTAATGTATGAGGTGTTTACTGGACGTCCAATCATAATGTGAGGTGGGCTTATTTGCCTGGGTGGGTCTACAGAGTGTAAGATCACCACTGTTAACACCAGTCCTACTTTTAGTTTTGCAGAGCTTAGTTTTTATAATTGAAGTTCAATTTTGTTCCTTTCCTCAAGTACACTGTATTCTATCACATTTTCATATCAGCCTGTTCTGAAATAGACAAATCAACAAATAACTAAGGTAGTACTGAACTAAATAAAAAAAAAGAAATAAAAAAGAGCCGTATTATTTGACGTGACCTGTCTGACACCATTTGTGTGGATTCCTCCTTCATATTTACTTGAGAAAAACCTTCATCACATAACAATTTCCCACTCATAAATGATTCATCCAGTCGTTTCTGATTCAAGCTGGTGTCAACGTGACACGTTGCGACATCTCTTTACGGGATGCTGACATGACTAATTCTGACAGGTTTGCAGATCAGCCTGTCTTCTACGCAACAGAGTCAAAACAAGAGGAAGCAAAAGCAGCAAACTCTTGTAGAGGGAGGATTGGGGGAGAAGGTCAAGGATGACGCTGGCAAAAGTGGCATTTACCTGCAGATGAGTGGTCCTTTTTTAATGGCACTTCAGTAGACATTAAACTGCAGCTGAGCCCTTACACGACACAGAGAAGTGCCTGTAAACAGAGAGCAGGTTCACTCGGAGGATACAGTTTATTAACGATGCAGAGGACTTTAGCAGCAGATGACTCAGTGTGGGAAATGGATTGAGGGGAAGAAGATGCCTGGCATCGTTCCCCACTTGCAGTCAAACGTGTCTGCCCCCATGTGTTAATCCCATGACAGCCAGAGGATGTGACAGGTCCTTTGATAGACACAGTATACTGCTTCATGGGGGCACGACAATATTCTGTCTTGTTTCTTCCAACCCCCCCCCCCCCCCCCCAAAAAAAAAAAAAAGGAAAAAAGCTCAAATCAAACTGTGACCTGAGTAGCAGAGGACAGATGTGACTAGTGAGCAGTACCACTGTCAACATGCACCTGAAGCTCAGACTGAATTCCCTCACAACCCACATGATGACTAAAAAAAATGAAGACAACCTAGTGTGGTCTTGCCCACAGAAAGCTAACTCTTGAGGTTTTTTTTGACACACTATAGCCAGTTTACTTAAGCTTGAAGTTACAGTTGAATTAAATAATGTTAGCTTTTTTCCCAATTGTAGCCATAAAGTTACAGTTTAACTACCTAACGATAGTTCTTAACTTAATAGGGAATTATGCAAGAGTGGTCGCTTTTCCGCTGTTTTGATAACCCTCCTCCCATCCATGTGCATTACAACAAAGCCGAAAAGAAAGCAATCCATGGAGCGGTGGATAACGTTATTTATCATATATGCATTACAATGTTTATATTTGTGCCGTACTATCTGTCATAAACAAGATATTACGGGTCACGGGCTGTGTTTGTGTCGCAGTGCCGCCGAGATGAGAGCTGGGACACTGGGCCAGAGGCACTGATCTTGCAAGGTTGGTTTTCGGCCAAGAGACCCTGGGTGGAAGACAGAGAGCCTCCATTCTCTCTCGTAACAAGTTACAAGTCATTAAGGTAAAAATCTTGCATAGTTTCTCTTTAATTTGGCTGATTTTGGCCCAATTTCCCCCCTTCTGACCAAGGACAATAAAAAAAGCAAACTGACTTAAGAACATGAAGCTTCTATCAACAAAACAAAACGTCAGATCATGTTTGACTATAGCGAGATTTCTCGCGTGGGGGGACAAGATTCTAGTGTACTGTATCATAAGACAAATTTTTATGTGTGTGATGTGCCGTTGGAATATCATAGCATACCACATGCAATGCAATCAAAACTGTTTAATCAAAGATTGGGGTCTCTCACAGATAAGAAATCTGTTGAGATATCGAAAATCTTTATGTGGGTACCAGGCTTAAGTCTTAAATTACAGTTTCGCTAATTAGCATTATTAACTAACACCACAAGTTGCAATTTTATTATTTCATTTTAATAGTTTTGTGATTGTGGTTTGGCTAGTCTTTTTCTTAACACATAGCGTCTAGATTTGACAGTCTTGTGTGCTGAATGCTCGGTAATTGTATCAGTGGTCGTGGAAAGTTATTACAGCACTGACTAGGTACTTTGAATGGTATTCCTTTTTCTGCTACTTTAAACTTTCCACTTAACTACATTTCAGGGGAGTATATCTATTTTTTACATGTACGTAGGCTACTTGACAAATTTAGTCAAACAACCTGCACTGCACTGGGTTCCTTTCACCAACGATACAAAGCTGACCCCCGATGTGTGTAATTTCCACTCCGAGCAGCAGGATAATGTTATGAAGTTGCGAGGATATAAATTCAGTCAGAGCTCCGTTGCATAATATTTGTTTTCATTGTGATGCTGCCCACAACAGATCGGCCCTTTGTACTCAGTATAAAGATTATTACAACAGAAAAAACAACAACAACCACAGCAGTTGCTATTTTTTTAAGTCTAATGTTCTTTGCTTGTCAAGTCCAGTTTTAGGGCTTAATTAGTGCTTGTTTAGGTTATTTATTTATTTATTATTTATATTTTAAGTGTGTGTCTCTAAAAGTAGCAAACCAACCTCGCCCACGCTATCAAAGGCAGAAACTGAACCTGACTCTGGAGCACAGCACATTATTATGTATTCAAACTACATCATTTTGTAAAACAAGCATATTTATCACTCCCAATGGGTGAACTGCAGAGACTGGGCTGGGCGCAGATTCTCTCTGCAGTGTTGAAATTCATTTCCCTGTTGGACTGTTTTTTTTTACACGCATGCACACGCGCGCGTGCAACCAGACGGCAGCGATAAACCATGTTTTTGTTTGAAAATGAAATGTTGCTTCATCTCCCAGCAGGCCACGGTGAAGATGTACAAATACAAATCCCACATAATTAGTAAATCTAGAAATACTAACTTGTACAGTGGTGGTGGCGGCTGTGTTTTTAAGACACAAAATGGCACCGAAGACTGGTTGTGGTCTGTTTAATTGCAGAGGATATGGCCTCCACCAAAAGTCAACCCCAAAAATAGAAAAGTTAGGAGTGACAGCCCTAAACTTTTCAACAAAGACTCAGACTCCTGACTCAGCAGACAGACTCTCCTGAGGGGTCCAACGGCTATGTCACTGAGTTTGACTTCCAACCTCTGAGCGGGGGTCAGGGCGCCGTTGTAAGTACATTATTCATTTAGAGATGACATTTTAATCCAACAGGATCTTTCTCTGTTCTGCCCACTGACAACAGGGATTCAGAACATTTATTAAACATGAGATGGGCTGAATAATACATTCAGTGACAAAAACTAATAGGGTAAAACTGAACGCTTAAAGATCCAATACTGTATAAAGTGTGTGTAGTTTCATTATAAAGCTAGTTTCTATATCAGCACAGCAGTAGTGGAAGTATCAAAACCAGAGAAGTGCACACAGCCCGTATTCAGAAAATGAGCCTTAAAACCAGCTGTCAGGACTTTGTGATGTCACAACAAAGCAGTCACCAAGCACCAGCCACTCCACTTGGACCCACCATCCAACTTTGCATTATTTGGTTGACATTTTTGTCAGCAATAAGCAGAGGCTCAGAGACCCCTCTCTTGTGATTGGCTGAAACTGACCTGTTGTTGTTACTTGAGCTCAAGAGAGGAGATGTAAAACTACACTCAGATTGTTTTTTGATTCTTAAAACCACATACACTGTATATGTCTTCATAGGATTAACACCTCAAATAAAACAGGAGTGTGAAACATGGGGCCTTTAAGGACACTATAAACAATCCATTTACATTTACAATTGATAAGATGACTGTATATGCAGCAGTTTCACCTGGGCTCTAGGGAGTGTTTCAGCATCTTTCATCTTTATATTTGTTTGATTTCAGTGCCCAGAAACAGTTTGGATGAGTCCCACAACTCTCATCATATGTGTTTCAGCAACGACAACAGAATACACTAACCCATCTACATCAGACAGCAGACTGACAAAGTTAGCAACTTCCTGAGGCAATTGACAAAAATGAGTGAGGAGTGACTTAGATTTAAAATGTCAAACTGACACTGAACATTTGACAAAATTGGGGCAAACAAGACTTGAAAACCCGACTGATAGACATGTGACCATGCAGACGCTGAGAGTAAGATGCTGAAGAACCAGCAGTTAAACATGCTGTTCGTGTTCTCATTATCCACAGTTTGACAGCCATCTCCTGACCTGGAGTATCAGCATCGCTCTCATACATCTTTCCTGCCACTGCCTAATTAAGCACAATACCCTTGATATATAAAAAAAACCCACTGCTGATTGGACGACGGGGAAGCAGGACAAGCTGACAAGACAACCGAGTGTTTAGACGGAGAGTTTTCTGTCACAGCAGAGGAGATCTGGTCCTTCAGTCTGACACAGAGCCTGGGAGGACTTGTCAGTGCCGGCTAATGTCGGATAGCTTGTCGACTCTGCGGGGGTGGAGGGGCGCCTGCCAAGTGAAAGCGCGACCTTGTCTAAAGGGGATCTTGTAGGGTCATTAGCTGAAATAATTGATTATTTATAGTCAGATCAGAGATGCCCTTGATAGCCAGCACCAGGGTGGACAATTGCTCAGCTGGCCTGTGGCCATGTATAAATCAAACTGTGTTTTCTTTATTTTTTTTAATCAGGGAACAAGACCCAAGCTGAATCCAGAAGTAGGAGGTGACGTTAATGATGCAAACAGATGTGGATTAAGCTGAGAGGATGGCCAAACTCACTGCCGGCCATCAGAAACACAAATAGTTCACAGCGTGCACCTGCACAGAAACAGGTAAACAAAGAATTTAAGAAGTATTTCATTTTGAAGTGCACCTTCACATGTCTCTTAAGTTTCAGATTAACAGACTCAATGGTTCCATATGAATGTGACACTCAAGTGTCCACATACTTTTGGCCAGGTGGTATGACCTCCTTCCTGTCTCTCTCCTTTATTTTCAGTCACATTCTGTGCAAAAATAGACAGAATTCCATTAATATAATCTGTGCATCTATGATCCTGCAGCAGTTGTCTGCATGTGTCTGGCCTCCTGGCTTCACCCAGCTCATCATCACCAACTGAAGACCAGAGGAAAAAAAAAGAAAGCAGGCGAAGACAGAGTAGACAGGAGGCACCACTATCTCAGGCCTCAGCATGATTTTAAACGACACCATTAAACGAGGTCGTAATTCTCATTTTATCTTGGCCCACATGCGTTGCCGAAATGATGACCTCCCAGAGCGTAGGCCGACCAGACTCGACAAAGAGAGCCAGCGGGGGAGGCGAGAATTAATGCAGATAGCCGGAGGGTGAAGTTATTAGGGGGCAGAGACGGCCTTTTCCAGCCTATCATAGGTGAGTCCCTCCCTCAACTCCCCCCAACAGCAGGATGTGGTTTATGTTGGATTGGGTTATTTCGGAGAAGATGAATAAAACATCACTTGGTTTCCACTGTGGGGCAAGTTGGAGCAGATCATGACGGAGCCAGATTCAAAACTTGTCTGTAACGCAGAGTCAACAGCAGCTAATCAATGTTTTCTATATGAATGAAGATAGAAACGATTTTTTTCCTATTGATCACAGAGTCTTTTGAATGTCTCATTGTAATATAGGAATAAACAATAATGTTAGCTGGCTTTTAACTTCAGCCCTTTGTGACATTTAACAAATGTTAATCAAGTTTATAATGATGCAGACAAAAGAGGAAAATCTGCAGTAATGACATCTTTAATTAGAAACTAAACAGACAGAACTGTTGACTGATCATCAAAAGTTCTGTTCGAACCAAAGTGTTTAATTAAGCACTAATCATTTCATTATAGTATTGTTCGATTGCCGAGCAATAAGAAGTAACTCAGATGTGAAAATATGAACTTCTTTGATGAAATGATACCGAATACATCAATTCAGAGTAAGAACTTAACCATCACACCACAGTAAATTTTTCAGTGTATTTAACATTTGAAGTCATTGGTTAAAAGTTCCTTACAGTATAAAGGTTAGATGTCTACAGGTATGTGTAGGTTGATTATAAAGCAGGTCTAGGTTCTATTAATACTGTGAAAGTATCAAAGCCTCAGACCAGAGAGAAATGTACAGTTTGTATTCAGAACCTAAAATTTCTACAACTTTGTGTGATGTCACAACAAAGCCATCACCAAGCCAGCTGGATCCACCATCCAGCACTTGCAGGATTTGGTTTCTCTCAGTGTTTTACCTGAAATCTGTTCTATTATTTTATTGGACCACTCAGAAGAGTGCCTCAGAGCCTCCTCTTTTCTGATTGGCTGACACTATCTATTGTTACTAGAGATCCAGAGAGAAGCCTGAGAGAGGAGCTATAAACCTACACTGAGATGTTTTTTGGATTTGAAAACCACAATTATTATAATACATAATACAACACTTAATGTATATAATGAGTTTGACCTTCATTTCACTTATTTGCCAACGGTAGGCTACATTGTACATAAACATGTGATATACAAAGTTTGACCTTTGAACCCCCTCTTTATATTATTAAAGCATATTTGGGTTTGACTGTAATACATTTTGGTTACTGCCCAGGCCTTGAAGATTATTTGTCCTGATAATGAATAATCAAATATAATTAGGTATCAGTACAACTCGCTCATCGTTATTCCTCAGTGTCTTATTATGGAGGGTACAATGGATTGTTGGCGGTACCACAATATTACTGACTGTCACCCAGAGGTGCATGAAGACACACACACACACACAAGTTCCTACATTCATTCATGAACTAACATGCATACATTCAGCTACGCACACAGGATTGTACACCCATGAACACACATGTACACACTGCAGCCCTCCCCTACTCCTTTTGCTGTTGTCTCTTGACAGCATTTGTTCTTTTCCTCCACCACTGTCTAACCTGTCAGGCCCTGCCAAAATATGTTTTCTGTCTCCCTGTGGCTCTGTGCACACAGATGCTACCTTCCAATTATCTGAAGAGAGAGGCAGACAGAAAACTGGGTTGATAAATCTGAGGAGCTTTTGACAGTGAAATGTTTCACCAGGTGATTCGGGCGTCTTTTTCTCTCTCCCTCCTTCTCCTTTCCTCTCTTCCTTACCTTTCTTCATTGTGTGTCATTTTTCCTGATCCGTCCTTACGTGTCTCATAACTCAGCCCCGTTACCTGACTGCTCTTTTCTCTCTCTGTGTTTCTCAGACAAAGGAGCACATACAGCTCACAGGGCCACAGAAGCTGAGTCTGTGAGACTGTGTCAAAGAGACGACTGGGCTTTAATTGCCAAGACTGCAGCATCACGGCTATGTGTGTTTGTGTGTGTGCGCGAGTGAGACTCTCTATGGATGTGGATGTGGGGGTTTGATTTGTGCATGTCTAATGTGCATGTACGCGTGAGTGTATGTGCACGTGTTTGTTCGCACGTCTCAGGTCTTGCCATCTGCCATTCCTCAGCATTGTGCAGGGGGAACAATGCCCTGGTGAACTGAACACAGTAATTAAACCCGAGGTGATTTCGACTGTTATGAGAAAAAATCATCATCAAGCGTTTGTTTAAACTGATGCTAAAAATATTCTTCATTTAAACAAAGACTTTAGATAGATTTGGGCTGAGGTGTAGGGCTGTTTGTTTAAGTAACTGCAGCTATGACGCACACACACCAATCATGGCTTGTTTTGAAGGTTATGTAACCAGTGTTTCTACTGCACAGAATAGTGGAGGATAACTGACCACACCACCAAATTTTAAACTGAGAATTGGGCGTCAGCTGGACAAACACCTGACATCTACTAAGTAGGGTTCTGTTTATCCTTAGGGAGTTACTTAAAAGCTATGGTCTACGATTTGAAAGATTGATCATTATTATTAACATCACTTAGATGGTGGTTATGGCCCTATAGTTTGACCTACACGATGTGAAGATGAAAAAAATCCATTCTCTCTAGTGGCTGCAGCCTTGCAGAGAAATTGACCAATAGGAGCCATTCGGTCCGCATGGCTCCTATTGGTCAATTTCTCTCTCGTATACCCTCCAGCCAATCCCCTCGACTCCATCCCCCCTTGCTCCTCGTCATCCTGAGACGTCCCGCCTCGTCCCCACCCCCTTCCGCTTACCACTACAAGTGGTTTGTAACCGCTCTGAGCAGCTCAGCCACAGACACATCGAATCCATGAATTCAGCCCCTGTTCATCTATTGCACGTCTGTCCGTCCTGGGTGAGGGATCCCTCCTCTGTTGCTCACCCTGAGGTTTCTCCGATTTTTCCCTGTTAAAAGGGTTTTCCATGGAGTTTTCCTCAGTCGATGTGAGGGTCTAAGGACAGAGGATGTTGTTATGATGCCATGTAAAACCCTTTGAGACAAACTGTTTGTAAAAACGGGCTATACAAATAAAATTGCCTTGCCTTGCCTTGCCTTGCCTGTTCGCCCCACTGGCAACGCGTCATGCACACTGTAGGCTTCACAGAAGCACAGTACAGAAGCACAGCATTTGTTGCAGCTGTCATGACCTGTAAAAGTGCCGCATTACAGGTAACAGCGGTCCCGTTGCCGGTACCGGCGCCAGTTGCCGTCGCCGGCGTCATTACCAGTACAGTACTGGTGCTGTCGCCCTGTCCGCTAACTGCGGCGCCGTCAGTACCAGTGCCGAGCAAAGCTCCACAGCTCGAGGGAGGTTGGTTGGCTGTGTAGCCCAGCACAGGGCGCTGGTGTGTGGGTGAGAGGAGCAGGGAGACACGGGCTCTGGAGCTGCGGTGTGCAGCGGTTTCACCAATGCGACCCAGTTCAGGCTGCAGCGGCGACACCATTCATGCTTTTTTCAAATCTGTCTCATCGTCTTTCAAATCGTAGACCATAGCTTTAAAGGTTTGTAGAACAGAATCTTGTAAAATGTTTCCTTAGTTAAGGACTGATGGTAAGAATCAATTTCTCACTGTTTAGGGTGTCACTGGTAATGAAACACTTAGAGATACCTTTAGTTATAACCTTACTGTAGTTGCTGAGGTCTGTTGGTTTACAGTTGAACCTTGTTGACCCATGCATGATCCAATAGAACTGGTTCTGACTGTAATAAATGCATTAACTTTTGTCAGTATAGACAAGCTGTACTACCTCATTAGATCGGTTATAGTTTCTACAATTCAAATATTCAGTGCGGTTTAGCTAATCATAAGCACATAAATCTGATTTATCAATGAGCATAGGGAAAAAGCAGGACCAGCATGGCTGTGTTGATACCGACCTCTAAGATGGTCCTATAAGTTTCATTCTGCTTTAATTCTTTCCTTAATCCTGGAGGGCCAACTCCCCATGTTTTTCCCCCAGAGCTTTACTGAAAGAGTCCAGCCAATCAGAACAATCTAAGGTGAGGCCCTTCTATGTCCTGAAAATAGGCTGAGACATAAGGCATAACAGCTCACAGGTTTGAATTGGAGTCAGAAAAGGTCAGCTCAGTTCTGAATGGTTACAAAAGTTTTCGTATGCATCACAATGCTTCAGTATGTTTTCTATGACTTTATATTAAAGGCCAAATTTTCTTTGTAAAAAGGTTTATAGGCATCAGTGAAAAAATGAACTGTAAAGTCTTATTAAACTAAACTATCAAAGGCCTTGAAGTTTCACAAAGGAGTCTTTGACAACATGTAGAAGTAAGTTGGACCGTTTTCATTGCTCTTGTATAAAGTATATGCTATTGATTGTATAAAGGACAGATAAATACCTTGTTTGAGCTGATTTAGTTAAGATCTTGTTCTAGATGCAAAACAAGGACATTTTCAGGAAGATATTGCCTTTTGAATGGTGTCTTGAACATTCCTTTGACTTTACTCTTCTTCTGTTTAAGGTTTTTACTTTGAAATGTGAAAATAATCTGCCAATAAAAACATGTGCATGATTTTCAACTATGTGAACTTCAAATATTAAATTTCAGCTTCCACTGAAAAAACAAAAGTCAACCAAGGAAAAGCTATGGGACTGGGTTCGTCCCTGGCCGTGGCCCAGCTTTGTGCAAAGTTTGGTGCAAATAGGATCTGTACCTTTGGCACAATTCTGCTGACAAATAAACAATCTCAGAAAAGTCAATAGGCTAACACCACCAAGGCCAAAGTATCCCACCAAATTGTACAATCTGTACATCTCAACACCAAAACTAAAATTGATTTTTCTTATATTTCCGGGCAGGTAGTAACAGGACTTAAACAACAGTTAATAATATAAAAAATTTACAAAAAAAAGTAAGTGATAAATTTAAGAAACATAGAATTACAAATAAAATGGAAGAGAACTCTTGTCATTAACCTTTTCCCCTCAAACTGAACATAAAGCATGAAACCATACATCATCGAACTCTGACATGACCATCACTGTATCTATAGTGTCAGCTGGATAAATAGACACAGGCCAGACTGGAGCTGTGCAGTGATTATTAACATTGCTATGATGTGTTGTACAGATGTTACTGGTTCAAATTTGCGGACTTCACGCGTGGTCCACGCGAGACGGCACAAGACTCATGCATTTTTTTTCTTTGGCGAGACAAGAGGTTTTAATGAAAAGCCTCAATGTGCCAAAACAACCGCCAGGTGGCATCTGTGAGAACGGAGGACGACAGGCGGATGACTCAGTGATCTGTGCAGTAATCCACAGCTTAAACTCTAGGCTATTAAACTAGAACTAACTACTGTATACACTGCCTAAATCACAGAAACTATTGTAATATGATAAAGCCTGTCTTGCTTTATGACTTGATGATTATGTATCACATATCGCCGCGATTAGGAGTGGCGCTGTTCATGATACAGAATACAAGAGGATGAAAGGAGAACTAGCTGCAGACAGTAAATAATATAGTAGCCTAGTTTTTCAATGACAAAATGTAACGACGGCAGCTACAGTAGACTATAGCCCACGTCTCACTCTCTTTTTTCGGTCATCTGTCTCGTCATCTCCAAAATGTGTTTTTAAAATGAGCCAACTACAGTACTGTGCAGTAGTGCCGCAGATTTCTCAGTCCGCACCTTGTTTGAGAGTGCAGCTGGATGATTTCTTGTGAATGAACGGGTCTGTGTCACTTTGGGGCTGGGCGATAAAACATAGGATAAATAACTTTCCCTCGATAGAAGACGCGGCCGATACAAAGTGACACCGTCAGCCATGCAGCCGGCCTGGACTTTTTATTTTTAATTATGAAGGATCATCTGCGCAAGGCAAAGATGATAGCATCAACAAAACACGGCGTAACACACGCGGCTGTATGGGACAGGCTTTTATTTAATTCAGAACAAACCGCTTAGCAAAAATGGAAAATATAGTCTATAATAATTAATTGATCTGTTGTTTGGCCACTGTTTGAAAATAACCCGAATTATGAGCAAATAATCTGATCCAGAACAGCAGTCATAATCAGACTTCTTCTAAATAAACCTAAACATTAAATAACTGGGTCAGGTCGGACCATGGGGTTATTTTTTCTCTTCTTCTTCACAGGAGAAAATGAGGTGGACGCGTTGATGTTTTGTGATTTATCTGCTGCCTTGACTCTGCCCTTTATACATGTGCGTTCAGATTAACAATAAGACAAGCCATGGTTGAGTTTATTGAGTTTTAGCTGCTCAATCTCATTGTTTCAAAGAAAAGGGATTGATTTTTATAACGAAATGAAACGAAAACAATATTATATTGATACATTGTTGTAAAAAAAATCCAAAAGAAACGAAAATGAACTAAAGAAAATAACTTTCACACACACACATTAAAACAGTGCGATTGGTTGAAAGCTGATAATTAGCCATGTGCTTATAAGCTGATTGGCCGAAACCAAGAACAAAGCCGCGTGAATGGCCAATCGCCATGTGTTAACATTTCCATATTCCGCACATTCTGTGACAAACTGTAAACTGTTTTCTTGTCTGTAACAACATCTATTGCACGTCTGTCCGTCCTGGGTGAGGGATCCCTCCTCTGTTGCTCACCCTGAGGTTTCTCCTGTTTTTCCCTGTTAAAAGGGTTTCCATGGAGTTTTTCCTCAGTCGATGTGAGGGTCTAAGGACAGAGGATGTTGCTACGATGCCATGTAAAGCCCTTTGAGACAAACTGTTTGTAAAAACGGGCTATACAAATAAAATTGCCTTGCCTTGCCTTGCCTTAACGGCCGACATGTAAATCAGCTGTTTCGATGGGCGTTATATGAATAGAGATGTTAATGTGGTACTTTGCACATAGGCTACTTTCTGTAACTGGAAGAAAAACAGCCAGGTGGAAGAATGTGTTGCCTAAATCTTTTACTGTGTGGGAGATCTCCACCAACGTAGCCGGGGAGAAAGTGATCAAAAGTTGTATTGTGTGTTTAATGCAATAATAATATGACCTAACAACAGATGAATTCGTACATAAACAGGTCCTAAATTATGAAATGTCATAGTTTTGAAGTTTAGAGGCAAAACAGGTTTTATTGTCAGTAGTCGCTGGAGGGACGATTGATACAGCTGTTTCAAATGTCCCTCACGCCACCGTGCGTAGTGATTGTGGTCACACTGCGCGATCAATATCTGTATATAAATCACCAAATTAATAGCCTAACTGTTTTGCAATGAACAACAACCGATTTGAATGAACAACATGTATTTTTAATAAACACCACATATTTTTAATGTTCGTGTTTATGACGTGAATCAACAGATATTCAGCAAAGTGAGGGGAAAATGCCGAGGGAAAAATGACAATATGTTCAACTGTGTATCCATAAACATGACTTAGGGCAGGGAAATAAGTAAATTAAATGAAAATGCAGTTGTCCAACAACTCGTACAAAAGAAGAAAGGCGAGTTTAATCGAAATGCGGATCTTGACAATTGCGCACGGGACAAAAATATTTATTTGACCTATTTATATTGCGAGAAATTATGTGACATTTTGGCAATAACAAGTACACTAGTATGTTGTCCGATATGCTTCATAAAAACGAGAGTAATGTCAGTAGTTTCTGTTTAAAACATGCTGTTTCAACCGTCCCTCCTCTGTGTCTCAAACGACCCGCATAGGTGGGGCGTTTGAGACAAATGTCAACTTACGTTCAAAGTTATAAAACAGCGCGATCATCCAACATATGTGTTAAATTACACTTGTAACTAAGAAAATACACATGTGAGTTGTTGATCACATGATAAAAATGTTTGTGTACATAACGTCATCTTTGAAAAAGACGTTTAAATGAAAAGTGTATCAATCGACCCGGCTCTCCCCTAGACTATATTTTCCATTTTTGCTAAGCGGTTTGTTCTGAATTAAATAAAAGCCTGTCCCATACAGCCGCGTGTGTTACGCCGTGTTTTGTTGATGCTATCATCTTTGCCTTGCGCAGATGATCCTTCATAATTAAAAATAAAAAGTCCAGGCCGGCTGCATGGCTGACGGTGTCACTTTGTATCGGCCGCGTCTTCTATCGAGGGAAAGTTATTTATCCTATGTTTTATCGCCCAGCCCCAAAGTGACACAGACCCGTTCATTCACAAGAAATCATCCAGCTGCACTCTCAAACAAGGTGCGGAGTGAGAAATCTGCGGCACTACTGCACAGTACTGTAGTTGGCTCATTTTAAAAACACATTTTGGAGATGACGAGACAGATGACCGAAAAAAGAGAGTGAGACGTGGGCTATAGTCTACTGTAGCTGCCGTCGTTACATTTTGTCATTGAAAAACGAGGCTACTATATTATTTACTGTCTGCAGCTAGTTCTCCTTTCATCCTCTTGTATTCTGTATCATGAACAGCGCCACTCCTAATCGCGGCTATCAGGCTGTCAGCATTGTCCCCAAAACGTCTGAGCAGTATTTAGTACGGTGCTGCCACCTAGAGGAAAACAGTTGTGGTGAAAAGTCACGCGATCACGCGATCCTGCAGTGCAGGAAAAACCCCGCAATTTTGAACCAGTAACATCTGTATAATCACTAAAGCTCATATGTCTCCTTGGAGGCCTGGCTAATAGAGGAGAGCATTTACAGGGATTCAAATGACACCACCAGGGCCATGTTATCGTTTTCAAACCAATTGGGACAGTTGCCAAAGCACCAGCAGCGAAGGTGCACTTTTCTCGCTGGCTAATGACCATAAAGTGAATATACATCTCCTCACTGCCCCGACCACTAAATCTGCCGTAAGAGAGAGAAAAAAAAAAAAAAAAAACCTCTTTTCCATCATGGTGGCGGTAACCCACAGCGGAGATGATATAATGTGATCGTAAAAATGTGGTCTGGAGAGAGGCGGAAACTCTCACCTTTTTTTTTCCATCAGTGATAATTTGTTTTCCCCAGGAGGTCCCACCAGCTTTACCCGCTGCCTCGCCTACTTGGTTCCCAGCATGCAGTTGGGGCGTGATGAGGGTGGCACTCTGGTTCATATCTGTCATTGTAATGGTTTCTGTTCTTACCGCGGGGGTCCCATGGCCACCAATGAATAAGAAAGGACTCATTTATTTACATTGCTTTCATTATCATACATTCTTAGTCCACTTTTGTCTGCACTGAATAATGACATCCGCCTCACGAAGCCTATGCTCCATCTTTACATCTATATGTTTTCAGCCTGCGGGTAAATCTAATAGGTATAGCATGGCCAGTACTGCTCAGTTACTGTGAGTAAAACTTTCATTGACTAGGAACCAGTGTTTTCAATTGTAACCTGAGTCACGTTTAACACAACACATTCACATGCGCCTGAAGCCGCACTGTGTGTGACAGATGTTCTGAGTGTGAAGTGTATTATTCATCCACAAACCACCCACCACAAGATTTTTGGGAATTCAAACCAACAACTGTGTTTCAAGACAATAAAGGCAACAAAACAAATAGCAGGAATGCGACACAAACACATGTCTATAAAACAACTGCACATTATGCAACAGTTTTCCTTATGAGTAGCTTTCAGCCTGCTACACTTTAAACAGGAGGTGAAAGAGCCTGTTGAAACGTCAGCTTAACATGTTTTTTCTAAACCATACTTTGTATATGAAGTGAAATCAAAACAAAAATTGAAGCAAAACCATCTGTCAGATCTTGCAGAACCGCGTCACTCTTTTTTTTCCTCTTTACTATAGTCGCAGGATTTGCAAATGGTTTTTGTTGTCTCCTTGAAATAAAGAAAACAGAAAACAATCCAGACCATATATTGCTAGAACATGCTGGATGTGTGGCATTGCCTCATCTAGAGATTTAGCAACAGACAGAAGTCCTGTTGATGTCATAGTGACGGTTACTTTGTTAGATAGTTATAGTGTGTGCCCACGCCATGTGCTGGTTTTCTTACAGTGCGTGCACACCATCTGGCCCATATACAGTTTGATTGTCAGAAGCTACTTCCACATCTGGAGCAACTCTGATGCACATGCAGAAGATATTCTGCCCAGCTGTGTGAGTACATGGGCCAGACTAAGGCGGACGACTCAGGCCTATGTTTGGCCAGATGTTTGATTTTTCTGTGCAGGAAAACTTCTAGGAAACTTGAGAGAGCCAATTAGTATGGGATGACCTGATGGCCAAATGGTCAGGGCTGAGAAGCCATTCCCTGGGTTAACTACCATTAGCTTCATGTTATCCCCTTGCCCCTAATACAAGTTTAAAATGGCCACTTAAACATATTTATGTGCCTCGAACTTCAGTCGACTGTAAAAGTCTCTGTCATTTCTCCCACTAGTGGAGAAACAATTCACCAGAGCACTGACACTCTGGGTGTTGATCCAGGTCTGGAACCAACCTGTAGCCAAGCAGCATTATTCTCAACGCAGATGTGACATTGGCAGAATAACAGTGAATGCCACACAAATTAGTGACTGATCGGATCACCTGCAGTCACAGAGGAAACTGAGGGAACACACACTAACAGCTGCGTAACCACTGCCAACACATCTCAGCTCATTCCAACACCAGATTCAGAAATTTAGGAAGGAATGAACAGTTATCTGAAAGTGGGAAGTTGGTAAAGAGTTTGTAAACACGTTTAAACACAAGGTGACCTCCCCTCACCTCACACATAGAGGTAAAGATCAGATTGTTGTCTTGTTTATGCCTCCTAGTAGTGACAGGAAGCGCACTAAATGAAAATGCTAAAAACCGTAAAAGTAAAAGTTTGAAAGACTGACGTTTTGCAGAAGTAGGAGCAAGAAGTGTTTAATAATACACAAGCCCAGACAGGAAAAGCACAGAAACAGCATCAAGCTTGCTGTGAGCTTCCTGTCATTTAACCTCTCGCCAGAGGCGGTGGAGTGTTAGCAGGTGGCACAAAGAAGAGCTCAAAGTGCCTGAGGAAGTTTTCGTAGTTACAGAGAGAGAGAGAGTTAGAGAGAAAACACAGAGGGATTGAGGAAGTGGAGGAGGTTACAGTGTCTGAAAAGAAACTTTAAAGCTATTTAAGACTTTTTTGTGCTGGTTTTAATCTATTTCAGGACAAACAATGAGCCTTGAGTCACCTACAAACAATACTAACCAGTGAGACTGAATCAACCAAGACTGCAAATCGCACCAAGAACAGTTGGTCCATCAGAGGGTAAAACCAACAAGTCCTCCAAACAAGCTGCTAAATAGTTTTCATTTGGTCTTAAACAAGAATCCATGTGATGGGTTTCTGATCTGACACTGTCAATAGGTTTGTTTAATTCACGATCAGAGCTGATTAATCAATAGGATGCTTGGGTGGTTGAGAGGATGCACGTCCAATATGGGCACTGCCTCCCCAAAAGCAGGTGATCAGTGGGTCAAATCCTGATGGGGTCCATCTTTACTGCATGTAATTGTCCTCCAGTCTCTCTATGTACAATCCAATAAAGGCAAAAAAAAAAAAAAAAAAAAAAAAATTACTTACGTTTAGATACAAAAACTATTTGGCTACGGTTTTAACTTCATCGTTGAGGATGGAGACAGGTTTATCCTGTCAAAGTCAGTTTTGCTGACTCACCCATCAGCAAGTACAAGAAGCACTGGTGAGCATCTTAGCTCCGTATAATCTCCATATAATATTACCTTATTGAGACTTTGTTCTAAATAGTTAAGTTATGTTATTGGATATTTATTTGGTCTTTAGATATATGGTAAGTTTCATTTGGTAACATTCATACCCTTAACCTCTGAGTTGAATAGAAAAGATTGAGTATCATGTCCTTTAACCATTGAGTTATGTTTTATGACCTCTGAATATCTCAACCTAGGTGTCAGGGCTGTTCTTCTTTGTTAAGAAGGTCAATGAATATCTCTGAAGATATTTTAGACTAACTTAGTTCAGGGATAGCAGATCCCAACAGGTGTGCAACAGGAAGCAGATTGTCTACTCTGTGCATGATTACTTGCAGAAAATGATGAACAGCCGTGCATGCAGCTGTAAAACACAATGAATCTAATGCATGGAAGCTGCATGTTGCTTTCACCACATGGTTGTGACCAATAAGTGACCAGTAGTGTCTATGTAATCCCTAAAACATTAACTGAGTTTTCAAACTAACCCAAGGTCAGCAGTGTTTCCAAAAGTCTCTGCTTTAGTCACCACATTGTCCTTACAAAGCTAATGAGATGCATTCTGAAGCTAAAACCCATTAGTGTGGATGTAGCCTGAGGCTTAGGGACAAACAACCTATATAATTGTATGGTTGGAGGACATCTTGAGCCTCTGTGTTGCTTCCTTATTGCTTTAGTTGAAATGATACTTTAGAATACATACAGTAGGGGATATGGATAGAAAAGAGAAATGTGTTTGAAGCTGCTTGAGGTTGTGAGAAATTCATTTTTTTTCCAATGGCAACTTTTCACCATAAAATTGAAGTTCCCGACAGCAAAAAATTATTTATTCAAATTGTTCTTATGGCTCTTAGAGTACTCTAAACCTTCTCTGATACCGTTTTGTACATTATATGAACAGGGCTGCAATAGAGACATCAAACACATCACAGATATAGACATCAAGCCCATCATGGCTGTCGACGCAACCCTCTTAATAAAGACGCAAGATGAGCTGAGCACGCTATAGACAGGACGCGTTCAACAGCACCAAGCATCAGCTTTGTTGTTTGCTGCAGTCTAGCTGTTTCCTCAGCACCTGGTGAGGCTCCACCTCAGCTGCAGGCGGGAACACTGTGCAGGCAGACAGCTTGTCAAGGTGAGCGACGGCCTGAGTGACAGAACCAAACTCTTAGCAAAATTGAGCAGGAAGATGGTGGGATGGTTCCTGTCTCAGGATGGGGGGAAAAGTGCATATTGTAGCTTTAAACATGTCCTGCAGATGACTTTTAAAAAGTCAATAATGTGGACTGGAAGATGGAAAAACAAGCAAAGAGAAATTCGAAAGAATTACATTGGAGGTACTAAAGGAAGAGGAAACACTGTTCTTTCTTTATTTTGTCAACCTCGCATAATATCTTCTAAAAATCTGATTTAATTTGACTTTTACCCCTGTGGTTCTCAAGCTTTTTGAGTTCAATGCATCTCTTGTGGAAACTTTATGTTTAAAAATTCCTTGATGTGAGAGATGTGTATAGTGTTAATAACACACTGTGGAAAGTATACATAGTTTGTTCTTGCTTGAGTAATTTCAGGTTGAGATTTTCAGAGTTTGTTGGAAGCAGAATCTGTTGGAACCAGTAGGCTTTGGCTCTTTAAGTTGATGGTGTTTCTGTGAGACTTTAAAATGAAAATCTCATAATTGTTGCATCTTAAATTTTTATATTTGTCTGTTGTTGTATCCTAAATATCCAGATTTAATGTTTTACATTCAAACTGAGAACCTTCACTGACAGCATCCATTCAATCTCTCTTAACACCCTCCACTACATGCTTGACCCTCACTGGTGAAGACACGTCCGAACGCTCCAGCTTATCACCATGGATACAGGCTGCACAGTTGTCATATGGCTCACACTACAAACCTGTTAATTAAAAAAAAAAAATCACACCAAACTGCTCAGTGATCTGTTGTGATGATCTGTTTTGGAGACTTGTTGACCTCCAAACTCCTAGTGTAGCGAAATTATTATTCATTCCAGAAATAAAAAGTGCTCATTCACATTTGTCCACGGCCCAACAATGACTGGTGAGCCGGTGTTGGTCTGGTCTGTTGTGGCAGAACAAAGCTGTCGGCTAAAAGCTGAACACATCTGGACTGTGACCTAATTCTCCCTGTAATTGAATTATTAATTAATTAAGTTCACATCGGGTTCAATATGCAGCAAAATTAATATCTAGACCAGCAGCATTTACACTATTATCCCATTATAAGCTTTGTGTTTTAATAATGACACATACAATTTTAAAAAATATATATTTTGACACATAGTATTGTCAGTTCTTCGTATCTTCCACTAAATATTATCATACTGAAATTGAACATGTTTTGTTGGGTAACGCTTCCTTTTACAGTACGGTAATTACCAGGCAATTACCAGGTAATAAGATGTATTTACTAGGTAATAACCAGGTAATTAAAATGCAATTACATTGTAATTACCAAGTACTTACTAGGTAATTACAAGGTAATTACCCAGTATTTACAGATATTTTCCCTGACTACTACCAGGCATTTACCCAATAATTTCCTGGTAGATACACAGTAATTGTCTATTGTAGATTTTAAACCCGGTAGTTAAAAATATTTACCGGATATTTATCTGGTAAATACCAACAAATTACCTGTATTTACCCAATAATTACCAGGTAGATATCCTGCAATTGCATATTGTAGACTATAAACCCACTGAATGTGTCTATATGTGACTTTGTTAGGGTGATAATAACTTAGATATTTACCTGGTAATTACCAGGTATTTACCCCAAATCATCACATGTTTACCTGGTAACTACCACTTATTTACGTGGTAGTTACCTGATATTTACCTGGTAAATATCAACTAGTTACCTAGTATTTACTAGAAATATACGGAAAACTACCAGGTATTTATCCAGGAATTATAGATTATGTATTACCAGTCAACCTGTGTAGTGACAGTGAGGGTATAACTTGCAACTATTTACCAAGTAATTACTTTCTAATTACCCAGTAGTTACAATTTACATTATCAGGTAAAACCTTGTGAATTACCCTGTAAGGAAGGTGGAACTGTACTGTAAAAGGAAGCGTGGTTTGTTTCAATGATATTACCATGTACTTTCCTGGTAACTGTAGATTATAATCCTCTGCCCCCCATCAGGGTGTGTAATTTTGAACATGGTACCTGGTAAAAACTCCCATATCTACCTGATAATTAACAGGTAAATATCAGAGTTTTACAGAGTCGTTACCATGTAAGAAAAGTGTAATTGTACTGTAAAAGGAAGCGTGGTTTGTTTCAATGATATTACCATGTACTTTCCTGGTAACTGTAGATTATAATCCTGTGTAATTTTGAACATGGTACCTGGTAAAAACTCCCATATCTACCTGATAATTAACAGGTAAATATCAGAGTTTTACAGAGTAGTTACCATGTAAGAAAGGTGGAACTGTACTGTAAAAGGAAGCGTGGTTTGTTTCAATGATATTACCATGTACTTTCCTGGTAACTGTAGATTATAATCCTGTGTAGTTTTGAACATGGTACCTGGCAAAAACTCCCATATCTCCCTGATAATTATCAGGTAAATATCAGGGTGATATCGGAGTTTTACAGAGTAGTTACCATGTAAGAAAGGTGGAACTGTATTGTAAAAGGAAGCGTGGTTTGTTTCAATGATATTACCATGTACTTTCCTGGTAACTGTAGATTATAATCCTCTACCACCCATCAGGGTGTTTTGAACATGGTACCTGGTAAAAACGCCAAGGTTGGGTTAAATATTTCGACCCAACAGATTGGGCTGAGATTTGGACGACCTCCAGCTTCAGAAAACAGTGTTTGGTAAGTAAACTTATAATTATTAGCCTACAGACTTGGTAGTTTAATGTGGTAGCCAATTAGTGTTACTTCAAAAACTTCACCTCACTCTGCGGCCAGGCATTGTTTCCTCGTGTTGCTTGCTTGCTAACTTGCTAGCTAGCTAGTTATTTTCACCTGATAAGATAGTTTCCAGCACAGCAGCAGCAGCATCAATTGTCAGGGCCGTGAAGGAAAGGAAATGACGGTAGCCTCCAGTCTTGTGTTTTAATTGACAGGAGGACCGTTGTGGTGAGTTGGGAAGTGGGTGTTAGCAGCGGATGCTAACTGCTAGCGCTAGTCGAAGTTAGCATCGAGCTAGCTCACCTTTCCTTTGCGATGCTGCTGCTGCTAAGAGGAAGAGACTTGCTACCAGCACTGGCTAACATCCAGGACATCTGGTGGTGCTAGTAGCCCTCCTACTCTGCTTCTGCTGCACATAGCCGTCTATCAAAGTCTATGAGGGTGAGTGTTGTTTTCTGTTAGCCGTGTGTATGTGCGCTCGAACTGTTTTGCTTTGTCGTTAGTGGAGGGGGGGTGGGGGGGTGCGTAACGGACGTCACCATAGTGACTAGCAGCAGAGACGTTTTGCTAGCAGTGCTTGTTGGTGCTAGGTTGGAGTATTTGGGTTTGCTATTTTGAGATTATTGTGGTCTTTCTTTTCTCTGCCCACTACAGAACCCAGTATAACTGGTGAGAAGTGCTGGCAAATGACATTGTGGCCTCCTCTCATCGACACTCAAGGCATGGTGAGTATATGTTTGTGTGTTGCCCTGTCTAAAATTTGATTTCGACTTCTGGCTAAAAATCAAGGAATCCCTCATCCCAGAATTCATATAGGGCCCTGATTAAAAATTAATGGAATAAATAGATATTTTCGAAAACATTATTGTAAAAATATAGTTCATGATTTGTTTCTACCACATGGGCATCAACAGGATGGGTATTTGAAGGGTTAAATGCAGAGATGCATAGTTTGTTGGCTGTGCACATACAGTATGGGCTACTGTACCCAGTGTACAGATTTTATATCTACCTGAGATGGCTGTTACATGTGCCTAAAGAAATGTGCTATGGGCTAAGACTCCAGATACAGTGTCTGGTACAGCATTACCTGTAGAGATGAACCTAACCTGTTGTACAAACTAATTTTTGAATCTTGTTTTTTCTTTTTTTTATTCTTCAGCCTGGAACAAACATGGTGCAGTACCTGGCGACCACAAGCAGTAGCACAGAATACCTGTATGTCCTCATGCTAGGGAGAAGCATCACTGGGATAGCCTTGGAGCACCCATCTCTGTTGGGTGGGGTGGGGTGTGGATAGGTTATAGTTTTTACGGATGTAATTTGCCAAAATGTGTAGACTGGACATGTGAAGGAGGCAAAAAGCTCTGCACTTTGTGTTTTTCTTTTCATTTTCTTTTTTAATATGCAAGTTATTGTATGTTTAGCACTTAAAGGGATAGGCCAGCATTTTTTTTCCCGTGTCTTGCCTCACTCCCGAGTCCATGACCAGCAGATAGACACCATCCTTTTGACTTTGCGTGCAGTAACAAGGCAGAGCCCCTATCGTCCGTAATTAGCTTTGCTTAAACGCTGTAAGTGTATGGGTAGTGTTAGCCTGCCTCCTACCTGAACCGAAATCAGCAGTCAGAAGCTGATTTCATTTTAGCTCTAAACTCTGTAAATATATCACTTTATCGACATTTCAAACATTTTTAGGTGAGAAAGTAGACGTTTAGATCAGCAGTGTGTCGTTAATTTGTCAAAATACCAGCTGTGGTTTACAATTTTGTTAGGACAAATTCGGCGCTACTCAAGCTGCGGTGTGACCAACCAAACACCGGTTGCTCTTTACATACAGAAAACCATGACGATATAATTTGTGCTTTTGTTTTGAAATAGGAAGCTAACCTACCCTCGATGTAGCTCGCTTGAACCAAAATAACCGTCTCTGCTTCAACCCTCCGTTTTGACCGATCTCGTCTTGTTAACGGCATTTGACCGCTCAAGATGTCTTACCAGAGAGTTTTGTCAGCTCTGAGACGAAGATCGGCCCGCCGGTTTCCGTTTAGAGTTGCTGAAGAGTTTCTCTGATGACTTTAGGTGGAGGCAGGCTAACACTACCTATATACTTCCAGCGTTTGAGCTAAGCTAATTAGCGGTGCGCCAGCTCTGCCCGTATCTCCCTTGTTACTGCACGCACAGTTGAAAGGATGGTGTCTATCTGCCTGTCATGGACTCGGGAGTGAGACAAGACACACAAAAAAAATGTTTGCGTATACCTTTAAGAGTATTTAAGTTACTCTCTTCAAGTTCACTGGTTTGCAGATTAAGAGGATTAAAGTTAGTCTCTTTGACAGTTCACATGTTTTTGCGTATTTGTCACAGAGTGTAACAAAATGCATTGTATCTTTATGTAAAGGAAAGTACATGGTAATATCATTGAAACAAACCACGCTTCCTTTTACAGTACAGTTCCACCTTTCTTACATGGTAACTACTCTGTAAAACGCTGATATCACCCTGATATTTACCTGATAATTATCAGGGAGATATGGGAGTTTTTGCCAGGTACCATGTTCAAAACTCCACAGGATTATAATCTACAGTTACCAGGAAAGTACATGGTAATATCATTGAAACAAACCACGCTTCCTTTTACAGTACAGTTCCACCTTTCTTACATGGTAACTACTCTGTAAAACTCCGATATCACCCTGATATTTACCTGATAATTATCAGGGAGATATGGGAGTTTTTGCCAGGTACCATGTTCAAAACTACACAGGATTATAATCTACAGTTACCAGGAAAGTACATGGTAATATCATTGAAACAAACCACGCTTCCTTTTACAGTACAGTTCCACCTTTCTTACATGGTAACTACTCTGTAAAACTCCGATATCACCCTGATATTTACCTGATAATTATCAGGGAGATATGGGAGTTTTTGCCAGGTACCATGTTCAAAACTACACAGGATTATAATCTACAGTTACCAGGAAAGTACATGGTAATATCATTGAAACAAACCACGCTTCCTTTTACAGTACAGTTCCACCTTTCTTACATGGTAACTACTCTGTAAAACTCTGATATTTACCTGTTAATTATCAGGTAGATATGGGAGTTTTTACCAGGTACCATGTTCAAAATTACACAGGATTATAATCTACAGTTACCAGGAAAGTACATGGTAATATCATTGAAACAAACCACGCTTCCTTTTACAGTACAATTACACTTTTCTTACATGGTAACGACTCTGTAAAACTCTGATATTTACCTGTTAATTATCAGGTAGATATGGGAGTTTTTACCAGGTACCATGTTCAAAATTACACAGGATTATAATCTACAGTTACCAGGAAAGTACATGGTAATATCATTGAAACAAACCACGCTTCCTTTTACAGTACAATTACACTTTTCTTACATGGTAACGACTCTGTAAAACTCTGATATTTACCTGTTAATTATCAGGTAGATATGGGAGTTTTTACCAGGTACCATGTTCAAAACTACACACCCTGATGGGGGGCAGAGGATTATAATCTACAGTTACCAGGAAAGTACATGGTAATATCATTGAAACAAACCACGCTTCCTTTTACAGTACAGTTCCACCTTCCTTACAGGGTAATTCACAAGGTTTTACCTGATAATGTAAATTGTAACTACTGGGTAATTAGAAAGTAATTACTTGGTAAATAGTTGCAAGTTATACCCTCACTGTCACTACACAGGTTGACTGGTAATACATAATCTATAATTCCTGGATAAATACCTGGTAGTTTTCCGTATATTTCTAGTAAATACTAGGTAACTAGTTGATATTTACCAGGTAAATATCAGGTAACTACCACGTAAATAAGTGGTAGTTACCAGGTAAACTTGTGATGATTTGGGGTAAATACCTGGTAATTACCAGGTAAATATCTAAGTTATTATCACCCTAACAAAGTCACATATAGACACATTCAGTGGGTTTATAGTCTACAATATGCAATTGCAGGATATCTACCTGGTAATTATTGGGTAAATACAGGTAATTTGTTGGTATTTACCAGATAAATATCCGGTAAATATTTTTAACTACCGGGTTTAAAATCTACAATAGACAATTACTGTGTATCTACCAGGAAATTATTGGGTAAATGCCTGGTAGTAGTCAGGGAAAATATCTATAAATACTGGGTAATTACCTTGTAATTACCTAGTAAGTACTTGGTAATTACAATGTAATTGCATTTAATTACCTGGTTATTACCTAGTAAATACATCTTATTACCTGGTAATTGCCTGGTAATTGCCGTACTGTAAAAGGAAGCGTTACCTTTTGTTGTTTTATATTTGCATACTCTTTGTTGTCTGGTATGCTGTTTACAGTTAGCCAGATATTATTCATTGAAAAAGAAACTACCCAACAAACAACAAACAGGTCCAGACAAACAGGAACCGCGCTCCGCTCTGGCGGCTCGTCTTTCCTGCTGAGGTCGTTTGTTAAGAACAGAAACAGGCTGCGGTTTAACGCACCTACAGCTTCATGCATCAGGCATGAACCGCTGACAGATTAATTTGCAAATCAGCTCTAGGCGGAGGACAAATGAAAGTCAGAAGCCATACAACTCCTAACAAGTTGATTTCCCAGCTTCCGCGGGATAGAGCGCCACTGTCATTGATGCTCTCTTCCTTTCTTCTATTACTGAACGCCGTGTTTTTTGAAGGAAGAAAACCACTTGAACGCAGTGATGCCGGGCAAGAAGGATCCTCTGCATTACAATTCTGAGTCTCTTTCGCGTGGAGCACTTTTTCTTTCTTTTTATGAAGTAAGCCCTCTGATGCTGTTATCTACATCTGCGCTAACACACACATAAAAGTCTCAGTTCCCTTTCTTAGGATTAGAACAGCCAGAGGAACGACTCTGCTGTCCTTAACTGCATCAAAACTAGGTATCCTGTATTTGTGTGTGTCAGTATCAGCAATTGTGGGAATCCTGATACATAACAACAAATCTGCACACCCTACACACATGAGGGTTATCTGAACTGGCAGCCCTGTAGTTGAATTATTGGTAACATTGTCTTCATGGATAAAAGAAACTGGGATGGTGTTGAATTTTTTAATGTACACTCAGCCATCCTCCACAGCCTCCAACCAAGTTTTCACGGCACTATAAAACTGTCAGACCGCTTCCTGTTGCTGCTGTAGAGGACAGTCACATTAATCACTTCATGCAATATTCATTTATTCACTCAGGATGGTGAATATATACTGTCCACAGAAGCCAGCACTTTCAAGTTCCCTCACATACAACAGCTAAATGCACATTGCAGAAAGAAAGGATCCATGCAGTGAGACAAAAGGAGAGGAAACAAAAGTCACTTCTTGTTACCAACCGACACCTGACACACTGTTGATATAAACCCTAGGTGTAAGGTGATACCACAAACTGCTTGAAAAAGATGCTCAAATTTTGCACAGCTGCACAGTGGGTGTAGAAATAATGGTGCCAACAATAGCTAGCTAGCTTGCAATTATTCTCTAAGGCTGCAGCCAAAAAATTATATAATGTTGTGATAAAGCAAATTATTTAATATCATTAATGATGCTTAAGTCTGCAAAGAAGTTGTTAACTAAGGCCAGAAAAAGATCAACAGCCGAGAAAAAATAAGAAAAAAACATTTTTTTTTGCAGCCGACTACAACTGTGGCTGTCCACAAAAAGACTGAATCTAACACTCCTGTCTCATCAGGCCCAGTGAGATCTGGAGATGTTTAAGTACCAAAAGTCACGTAGAACAGGACTGAGGCTTACAGTAGTGAGCTGTTGTCACACCTTAAATGAAAACTAAAACATAGACCAAGAGCTGAAAAGAGAAGTTTTAAACCCAAATAAGTCCCACAACAAATCAAAAGATTTCCAATGGCCTCACATTCTGCAGGTTTATAGCCAACCTCCAGGTTAGATTATAGAGATGCAGGATAATCACTACACCAAAGCTGTCGTTGACTCTTAGTTCTTTCTTGTCTGATGACACAAAAAGTGCTGAACCAATTTGCACCTAAAGTGTTGGAAGGATGGAGCATGGGACGGGGATGAACCCATTTGTGGAGTCAGCTCAGTGCAGATCCATCAGACATGTGTGGAAGTGTTTGACGTCAGTGGAGGTCTGTGCTCTTCTAAAGGCCATTCACAGTTCTGAAAAGACCTGAATGCCACAACGGCCAAGTTACGGTTACGTATTGCTGTGCCTCCACGATTTACTTCAACCAATTATGCAATTTAAAAAAAAAAAAACTGGGGGAGGGGCATGCACAAAAGAGGAAAAACTTGATGTAAACAAAACACGTCAAGATCTACGACTCTGTAGAGTTGTACATTGCAGCTTTTAAACAGTTTTTAATGAGTCAAACTGAATAGACTGATAACATGCAATTTGATACCCACTGATCACAGATACTGTAGCTAATTGCTATTGCATTTTTAAACACCTCAGCTGTGGCCACACCTGGCTGCAGACATGCTCCCAGGGAAGAATATTCCCAATAGACCTTCACAAGTATTTGGGAAATTTGAATTCTGCGAGAGCTTCCTCACCAGCTGCTGTTTTTGCTTTTTGTTTATGTTTCACCACATCACACTGGATTAGAATGTCATCCCCGCACATCAGGGTGGCATGTATGCATTCACAACATTGAGAGGAGCTTTGGATGAAAGTGACAGATGAGACAGGATGTGTTATATTTGCTCCGGGAAACATGTTTTATCAATTGTCTCTAAATACAAACACAGTGTACTCTATAAAAACATGCTGTAGCCTATAATCTTTTTTTTTTTGGTCCAGTCTCAATGTGAATATCCTCAACACTAACACTATACTGTCTCCTTCGCATGGAGCAGTGATGGAATATAGTAGTGACTTTCAGCTCACAGTGGTGTCACCGCCGCTGTAATCCCACTCTGTTTGACAACACCACATTTAAATAAAATCCTGTACGGATATGTTGGCCTGAAAAAAAATGCAGGGCCTTAAGCATGAAAATAGCATTATATAACCATTTAATGTGGTGTAATGGATGATTCACACCCTTTCCCCATGGTTCACTTCCCTTTTTTTGTATCTAATCTGTATACCTGCTGGTGGCATGAAAATTGCAGTGAGAGTAAAATAAGGTATCAGACAGCAAAGCAATGTCGCTGCCAGGAAATGCAGGTGAGAGTGAGAGCTACATTAGCTATGTTCAGCGGATGCAAAAGTCTGTTGTTATAGGAAATTAGCACTTCATTGCAATGTATTTGAATGGACGCTTGAGATGTGATGTTTCAGCTAATTCTGTGCTGTTTTATACTCTGTGTGACTGTGTTATTGCTCCATTCACATTGGGTTTATATTCATGATGCTTTGAGAGTTTCACTTAGTGAAATAAAGGTTATTACGGTTATATTACGTCAGCACTATATATATATGTATGTGTTCGATACAATTTAGCCCACAAGTGCCAATCCACCTGTACCGATGGCAAAAGGAAACGTCGGCCCAAGTTTGGTCCATATTCTTCCTTGTATTATAGTACTTTACAACTTACTTTTTACCCAACAACTCTTGAATGAATTGCCATGGAATTTGACAGAGATATCCACTGACCCTTGAGAATAAATGTGTGTGAGTGTAAGCCAGTGTGAGCTTCACATTGGTTTTGAGTGAAATGTCTTAAATAACGACTGATTAGACATGGATTAGATGCTCAGTGCAAACTCCCCCCTAGGAAGAACTGTAATAACTTCACTGATCCCTTTATATCTGCAAAGCTAATCACATTTCAATTAGCCTCTGCTAGCCAGTGTTTCATGTTAGCTGGTAAATGTTAGCAATCTATTACCAGTCTCAACTGTTAGCATTGTAATTAAGAACACGTTAGCTCGCTGTTATTAGCATTTATTAAACTATAATATCATAATAAAAGCTTAAAAAAAAAAGAAGATACACAGCTAGATTCATTACCAGGATGAAAGGTAAAATGAGGTAAAACAGGCACAGCTCCATCTCGTAGTCTAACATGCAGGACATACTGCTGATATATTGCAAAGGGACAGTGTGAGAGCAAAGATGGACAGAAGGCCAGATATCACAGACACACACACATGCATGCGCACACACACACTATTCCAAATGTTTTATTGTCTTTATTAGATCTCGTGTGGTGCCTGACAATCCTGGCTCTCGGTTTGATTGTGCTGTTACTGAATTCCAGCCAATCAATCTGATGTGCCCTAGGCATCATTTACTGCCTGCATTGTCTTCCAGACAAGGGGTCTATGGAAAATGGGGAGTGTGGGGGTGGGGGTGGAATAAGGGCGGTGGATTACCTTATGCCATGCTTGTTAAAAGCTTTTATTCTCCATAATCATTTCTCCCTGGGACGCACAAAACTCCCTTAATTAGAATCCAAGACTTTATTTCCCTCCCTCTGTCTTTTAATTCCACGTTGTAAAATTCAAAGCAAGAGCCTGAAGTTAGAATTTGCTTTATCTTTTTTTGGCAGCAGAAGTACAACCGGAGCACCTGTGCAGGTCAGGAGCGGCAGCTTGCAGGCACTGGTGTTATGGCCGTGGGCAAGAGGCCATGAGGACAAAATGAGTGCTCAAGTGTTTTGATAAGAGCTTTTTAGACCGTTTTTTCCTTATTCAGTCCCCTGTGGTGGGAGAGGTGAGAGGGATCAGCCTATCTGGAGGATTGTTTGCCATCTGGAGAAGGTGAGGTGAGGTGAGGCTCATGGAGGATCCTTGTGCACTGAACATCGATGTTTTGTGATGTTCGTTGCATGCAATGAGTCTTGAGTAAAGTGCTTCTAAGTGTTTGTTTGTTTTTTAACTTTTGTACCTCACATTTTGTTCCTGCGAGTTGTAACGCTGCTGTTTTGCTCATTAAGCTGACAGCACAGCAGAGATGTAGGCAGAAAATTGGTGGAGATTTTTTTTTTCCAGCACATATAAACTTTTACAAATAGCACACGTTTTAGTTCTTGTTATGGTTTCTCTATTAATCTGTTAGATGCTTTTTTGGTCTTTAAGATATATCAATTTATTGATGGTTCTTAGAGGCAAAAACTACAGGCTGTTTGCTGAGTAAATCAAATTCTACAGAACTCTAATGTCAACTATCATAGTTATGCAGATGACACACAGATATATCTCAAATCAAGAAAAAACTGAGGTCATTGTTTTTGGAAATAAAGAGAAGAGGGTTGCTGTCAGTAAACACCTTGAGTCACTGTCTTTAGAAACTAAAAACCAAGTCCGAAACCTTGGCGTGCTGATTGACTCAGATCTGACCTTCAACAGCCATATCAAATCAGTCACCAAATCAGCCTTTTATCAACTGAAGAACATATCCAGAATTAAGGGTTTTATGTCCCAAACTGATCAGGAGAAGCTGATTCATGATTTTATCTCCAGTAGACTAGACTACTGTAACGGTCTTCTGACTGGTCTCCCCCAAAAAAGTATCAAACAGCTGCAGCTCATTCAGAACGCTGCAGCTCGAGTTTTAACCAGAACAAAGAGATCAGATCACATCACCCCCGTTCTTAAGACCTTACATTGGCTCCCAGTCAGCTACAGAATAGATTTTAAAGTTCTGCTACTGGTTTACAAATCACTAAATGGTTTAGGTCCAGAATACATGAATGACATGTTAGTAGAGTATAAACCCAGTAGAGCTCTGAGATCTACTGACTCAGGTCAGATAGTGGAGCTCAGAGTTCAAACCAGACATGGTGAAGCAGCATTTAGCTGTTATGCTGCTCACAAGTGGAACAAACTACCAGCAGAACTGAGATCAGCCCCAACTGTAAGCACTTTTAAATCCAGGTTAAAAACATATCTCTTTTCACGTGCTTATAGCTGAGAACTTAAAACTTTATCTATTTTCTTTTTCTTTTACTTTTATTTGCTCTTGCTTTTAACTCTGTTTTTAGTGTTTTGTTTGTTTTTATTCTGTCTTATGCTTCTTTTTTTATGTTTTGTCTTTATGTAAAGCACATTGAGTTGCCTTGGTATGAAATGCGCTATATAAATAAAGATGCCTTGCCTTGCCTTGCCTAATCTAACAGAAATATTGCAGATTTCACATGAACATAAATACTGTAAGGTTGGTGGGTGGGGCTTGTTTGTTGTGACATGACAAAGTTACAGTCCTGATGGCTAGTTTTAAGGTTCAGTTTCTAAATACAGGCTGTGTATATTTCTCTGTGGACTGAGGCTTTGATACTTTAACAGTATATTAATATACTAGAACAAAGCCCTTGTGAAAAATACATGGACATTTACCTTATGGGACATTTAAGTTAAATTATAATATTGTTCTTGTAACAGTCAAGAGTATGAGAGATTTCCCCAACTTTTCTACTGTACAGTCCTAACACACACAAATGGAAGCCATCTTTGGTACGACAAGCCCTTTTGTCCTGTGTCTTTTCCGTTTAGCAGGGAACAAAAGCTGCTCTTCAGACCACAATGGATTTGTACTGTTTGGGGAAAAAAAGACAAAAACTGGAGGATTGTGGGCAATCTGCTGCTTCAGAGCTGAAAGGGTCGCTGACTTACAGAGATGTTGAAACTCAGCTTGCTTCAGCTGTGTGAGGACAAAGTGGATGTTCACCCACCCAGACCCCTGGTGATGTGAAAGGAAGCTGCCACGCTGCTGCAATACAGTGGAGTTCACTGGACAAGAGCCTGACTTGATGTGTCAGTGTGAGCTGGGAATTCTGTCTGAGTAGCCTCTTCACCATAAGATTATCTTTGTCTGAGAAGGCATGTGAGTAGCTACGTCCTCTCCCCTCCATCCACTCTCTGCAGCTGCTTATTCTTCCAAAAAAAAAAAAAAAGCATCAGTCAGCATCAGCATGCAGAATCAGCAAGGATCCTTCCTTTGTTGTTGTTGTTTAGTTTTTTTCATTAAATGCATCTTTAAAATGAAAATGATCTTGGTCCAGATCAGCATTTTAGCAATCTCTTTGCTAACCAGCGTGCACTAGACATGCATGTACTGGTTGGATGTGATCACACAGGTGGGAAAGCAGACAAAGACTGGCCTTAAACAAGACAAGGGATAAGCAACCAAAACAACAGAGGAAGTGGCATAAATGAACTAAAACAACAAATTGAGAAATACCTGACCGTATAGGCTAAGACAGACACGACTAAAAAAGTCAAACATTATAATTCAGCACGTTGCATGTTGTCTTTTAGCTCTGATCCTGTTCTAACGTATTACACAAACCATGAAGCATAGTGGTCCCCTGGCTGATTGACAGTATTGCTGAGGTCATCCTGCACAGTATGCACCACATGGGCTCATTAATATGTCTAATGCACATAATTGAATACAAACACTCTCATGACAAGCCCCCACTCAGGCTTGTGACATGTTTTATGTGGAGGGATGAGGTCAGTGTTCACAGTTCATTTAGCAGCCCAGGAAAACAGTCTAATTTTACCTTTTTTAAGTGTTTAATTTTGTTGTGGAAAAACAACAACAACAACAACAACAACAACAAAACAGTGATTGCTACAGTACTTGGAATCTGTTCGACATATTTACACTCACCACCAAGCCTCCATGCCACCTACATCATCCACTTAATAAACCAGGAAATGTCATGACAATGAAACATCAGAGGTGGAGGATGAAAGCTGCCATGAGGATTAGGTATAATAAACCCTGCTGTAGCGATGCTGTAAAGGATGTTGGAACAAATACAATCACCACTGGGGATGTTTGGTTACATATTCATATACACCTGTTGTACTGTATATACAGTATATACAGTATAAAATATATACAGTATATAATATATATATAAAGCATCAGTTTTGGAAGAATTGGCATCCTCAGGCCTTAGGGGGTGTAATTTAATTTAAGTGCTTGTAAAGTAGAAGAGGTAAACATGATATACCATTGCCAATCCCACCTACTCGTTCCCTGAAGTAGTGAAACGTCTACAATCCATGATCAAAAATAAATGCAGTAAAATAACAAGAGATTGAGAGACAAAGAGATACAAGCACACACAAGAGAAGAAAAAAAACAATTGAGACAGTGAGAGAGAAAGAAGCGAAGAGATGTTTTGGGGAAACAAATCTGGAGAAAAATTGCAGATGAGAGAGACTCATTATGGCTGGAAGACGACTATGTACACCAGGGAGAGTCCCGCTGCATTCATGTCATGTCTGACTTCATCTGGACTGTAAAATCTCCCAGCATGCCATTACAGACAAACAGAGCTGAGAGGGAAATTCAAGACAATTAGAGTAAAAAATGTTTTCTTGTAGTCTGATGCACAGAGAATCACAGCTACTGAGCATTTAAACTGGGAGTTTGTCTTATGGATATAAAAATATTTTTGTCCTACATCCATTGCATCTCTTGCACCTTAAAGGAATAGTTCATAATTTTGGCAAATTGGCCCATTGCCATAATACCTATAGTTTTATGAGTAGGTTCGTTACCTTTATTTGTCGGTGCAAGCTATTTTTAGAACAGCAGAGCAGAGCCGCGAGCTGCTCAAAGCTACACTATGGTGGCTCATGGGATTTCTTGGTTTCCCTAATCAAAATCATCAAATACACAATCCAACAACTCCCAAACGCTCTTGTGGACTTTATGCAAAACCGCTGATGTGCATTCCCGTCTGGGGCAGTTTTTCGGCAAGCAGTCTCTGCATTTGCCTAGAAAACAACTCTGTCTTGTAATGTTCCGTTATTATCTCATAGCGTGGTGAATGTGCAGGTCACAACTTGTCCACAAAACGTTTTGGAGTAGTTGGATTGGGTATTTGATGAGTTTGATGAGGGAAACCAAGAAATCCCATTAGCCTCCGTAGCATAGATCTGAGCAGCTCGCGGCTCGGCTCCGTGGTTCTAAAAATAGTTTGCTTGTAACGAACCTACTCCTAAAACTATAGGGATTATGGGGGCGGTGCGTGGCGCAGTGGTCGAATCCCGCGTCGGGCAGACCTTTCCTGCATGTCATTCCCCCTCTCTCTGCCTCCCCCTTTCCTGTCTATCTCACTATGTGCTATCCAATAAAGGCAAAAAGCCAAAAAATATACTTAAAAAAAAAAGAAAAAGAAAAACTATAGGGATTATGGCAATGGGCCAATTTGCCAAAATGTTGAACTATCCCTTTAACTACGTAGATGTAGCAATGCCTATATCCGTTGTGTATGAAAAAAACCTGATAAAATAATAAAAACGAACATAATCTGAGTTGATTGTCGATCGTCTGTTAGCTGAGATTATCTTCACCTGCCATGTTTCTACAGTAGCCTAGAAGGCACAAACCAAACATTGGTTTTTACGTCTTGTCACACATACAGTACACATTGCACGTGCAAGTTATTTTTTTTTGCCAATGGTGTAAATACTGTACATCTCTTAAAATGTGATCCATGACGCCCCTGACTTAATTTTCTTTTCTTTTAAATTTTCACTCATTTTAACTGTATTATTTGGGCAGCATTGTGGCAAATGATACTGTAAATATCATTTTCCTCTTGGCACTCAACAGTGAGGCTTATTTGCTCTCTTGGGTAGTTTCCCAAGTGCCTCCAGTACTAAAATGGGACATTAGCAAAACATCAAATCTGAATATGATATAATCACTCGTGAGCTCATTCTTTTTCAATTCCCTCGCACAGATCTTTCAAACCTTGATCCAAGCCAATCCTCCGTCACAATTAAGTCACACACTCTTTTCACCAGTCCCACCAGAGCATTGCATTCAACTGAGTAAATTAATTAGATCCTTTCTCATGCAGCATCTGTCTGCTGACAAAACCAACACCAGCGATATGTTCCTGCTCATTCTCTGGGCTCTGGTTTTTGTTCTACATCTCAGGAGCCATCAGAGAAGGAAATATTTAAAGGTCCCAATAAACGTCAATGGCAATGTGTACAAAGCAGATCTTGTCTCTATATTAAAGGAGATATCAGCGGCGAGGCCGTTTTGGCTAACTTTCGGTCGGCGGATTGAGTTAGCATTCCCCGCCCTCGCCCCTACGTCATCCACATGCACGCGCATCGTCCTCCATCACAACCATGGATGTATTGATCACAACAGGTGCCTGCAAGACGCATGATGGCAGATTCATCTCCGTCAGACCAAGACCCGTAAGTTTATTAAAAAACAAACTTTGTGACTAATGATAGTTGTCCGTACACAGAAAAAACACACGTTTGTATAAATATGTAGTGTGACGATAAGATAAGAGCTTATAATCGTGTTTTTTTTTTTTTTTTCTGTAACAACATCTATTGCACGTCTGTCCGTCCTGGGTGAGGGTTCCTCTGTTGCTCACCCCGAGGTTTCTCCGATTTTTCCCTGTTAAAAGGGTTTTCTATGGAGTTTTTCCTCAGTGGATGTGAGGGTCTAAGGACAGAGGATGTTGTTGTGATGCCATGTAAAGCCCTTTGAGACAAACTGTTTGTAAAAACGGGCTATACAAATAAAATTGCCTTGCCTTGCCTTTTTGTTTTTTGTAGCCTAATTATTTGTAATAATAATAGTAGATAGAGTAGTTCTAAGTCCGGTTCGATTTTCTGTTACAGTACATATGTTGAAGATGAGCACACACCTGGACGTGCCAGGGGAAGGCAGAGAGGGAGGAGAGGAGGAACCTCATCACGCCGTAGCCGCGGTGGGAGAGGCCGTGGGAGAGGCGGTGGGCGAGGAAGAGGCGCTGGTGCCCTCGGCATGACAGTGGATGATGTCCAGCGTGTGCGGGACATGCAGTCCGTCAGGGTTGCGGTCGATAGGGTATGTATTTATAAGATTTGATCATTGATAATTGCAATGTTGTTTTGCTTTATTTCTAATGAATAAAATGCCATATGTAATATGCATTTACATTACACCAAACCTGCAGTGTTCGAGGTTATTATTTACAAAGTAATACATTTTTGTAATGTATTACTTGTTACCAATGAAATACCAGTAATGCAATTACAGTTACATTTATGCCGTGATGTATTATGTGAAAGCAAAGATGCATCTCACGGGACTGAATGTCACAAAATGAAGATAAACCTATTGATGTAGGCTAATCGGTTTTTCTGGAACATCTGTATTGTGTTTACTGTACAATGACAATGACAATGAAGTCAAAATCACAGTGTATTAGATCTGAAAAATCTGAAAATGTTATGGACTTATACAGACTGACTGTTAGCCTATTTTTAAAGAAACTTACCACTTTGAAATCAAAGTTACAAGTTACATAACAATAATTTTTCATAACAGGAAGCACTCAACGCCCTGACTGCAGAGGAGGTGATGGACGTGTGTCTATTTTGTATGGACCGGGACCCTGGCCTGATACACCTGGCACTACGCCGAAACACACAGCTAACCCCAGCAGACCCTCCCACACCTGGCAGCCCACCCTGGTGTGTGTGTGAAAACTGCAGGGACATGCCCACTGATGTGGAAAATCTCTGCTGCTCTCAGCAGCCACCGTGGTGCGTGTCCAGGCTGCCACATATGGAGGCATACATCTTAGCCCCTGGAGTCCTGCAGCTGGCGGTGGCCATATGGAATGATGTGCGGGCAGTAGATATTGCTCCACATCCGGGTGACAGAAATAGACAGTTCCGTCATGCTGCCTACCGCAATTTTGTTATGTGGCAGCATGGAGTGCTGGGTCAGGGAAACCGTGTGGTTATCCCGAGCTGCTGCGTGGTACGCATTCGCGAGAGTTTTCCTGACCCTCATGGGTTTTATGTTGGCTTCCGCCCAAGCAGGGTTTAAGATTTTTTGTTCTTGTGTTTTAAAGTTATAAGTTATTTGTTTTATTCATATTTTTTTGAAAAATGTTATTTTTTACAAAAATGTTCTTTAAACTGTTGTATTTTTGAATAAATTATCTTTACATTCACCTTATTCTCTATGTTCTTGTTTTTAAATACAAAAACAACTGCAGTCTCTGCACCAGTTATAAGTCTATGAAACTTTATTATGTACAACTAAATTACAAATAGCTCCACAGACAGGGGCAGAGCCACCAACACACACTCTTCAGGGGCCTTGACTGGATTCTTGGTCCGGCAGAGATCGTCCTTAGAAAACACAATAGTGCAGACATTAGTATTATCTAATCAAATATGACTTTGACAAATTCATCATCAATGACATCATGATTTATAAATCACCTGTTCCTCGGCTGATTTGTGTCTGAAACAGCTCCTCCTTTGTTGGTGCAGGAATGCCAGAGAGAACTCCAAGGTCTCTTGGGTCTCCTGGTCTCTTGGGCATTGATGATGACATGCCCTCTTTGGAGGACAGCCTTTTCTTTAGCACAGCTCTTTGCATGTTGGGAATGTAGCTGTACTCCTTCTTTTCCTTCAGTACTTGGAGTGTCCACTTCCTTGACTTTTTGTGAAACAGCTTCCGGTACCTTGTTGAATGTAAAAGTGTTAAAATTGAGCTCAAGCGTAAGTAATTTCAGATGAGTATTACAGCTATGATAGACATGTCTGCATTTATTCATTATTGTTTGTAATCAGAGTGAGGAAGTTTCATGTCATACACATTCAAAATGAAGTCATTAGTGTTGACAAGCAAGACTCATGAAAGTTTTTCTTTAAAAATTTCAACGTCAGCCACCGTTATGCTCTGCTTCTTTTGTATAATGATACCATGACACAGCTTATCACCATAAGAAATAGGGTTATGTCTGAATATCACAAAGTCTTGTCACAACACTATTCACTAAATTTCTGAAGCATCTGATGTCTTCATGTAGAACTTACTGATATTCTCCTGAGGATGTTTTCTTTGGTGATCGGCCAAGGTGGTGATTGTAGTCGAGGGCAGCTAAAAGGACCCGGGCTTCATAAACGGGGGGGGAGAATCCGAAACGCTTCCCAGCATACATCAGTATGTGGTTGTGGTACGACTCAAGTTCTGCAGTTGACCTATGACATATGAAATGCAGGAAGAAAAGTATGTTTGAGAGGGGGAATAAGTGTACACATACACACCTGACAAATTCTTCAGATGCAAGACCAAAAATATAACATTATGGGCGTTAGTAAGATCATATTCCGACAATTTGCTGCTGAAAAGATGTTAGACAAATAAAAAATAAACAGATGACCTTACCTGAAAGTCAAGTACTTAGTTACAGTCTTGAGCCAGCGTTCATTCATGATAACTTCTGCCAGCTTCTGGTGTGCTGTGGATCCCTTCTCAATCAACGGCTTGTCTCTGCTGTCTGTCAAGGGGCCATGTGTACAGGCACCCAAAACCCAGGAGTGCTCTCCAGTCACGTGGTGTAAAACCCCAGTCCACATATCCTACAGATAAATAAAATAAAAGTCAGTAGAGCACTAATTATATGCAATGTCACAAAACTGCACCTGAAAGGCATGGCATTTATACATGGTAAACAACTTCATCAGCCACATAATTCACAACTTCAACAGCAACCACATGGATTAGCCTGGTCAAAGTCCTTTACATTGAAAGGTTAGGTTGAAGTAATCGTTACGTAAAATATTTCAAAGGTATTATTGAATTGTACAGGGGTTTGTATAATGCTTACAAAGAAAGTGTCGTAGTCATCGGCCGTCTTGCAACAATACCAAAAGTGGTTGCAAATGTCCCTGTTCCACTCATGGAGGATAGTGCAGTCCTTGAGCTGACCTACCTGCAATTAGAATTGAAGACATAGTGTTTGTATAGGGAGTCTGAGTAACAGACTAAACTTCTGCAGAGTCTAAAACGTATAACGACCATTACTGCCTTTCCCATGCAAAACTCCAGTACTGAAGCATACATTTTTCACGTGAGGGAGTTCTTCATGTTGCATGTTTGATTAGTTTAACAAATTTCAAATTTCATTGGCAGATTGTTTGAATTCATCAAAGATAATGTATGAATGAAAAGCATTTTTTTGAGTGAACATAAGTGCATATAGTGAGACTAATGTCCACATGTACACTACATTGGAAAAATATCACTTACGGCATGTAACTTTTTGGACAGGTTTTTGGATCCATGCCACATGTCAAATGAATGATGAACTCCACTGTCTTTGTATTTCCCCTTATCTGAAAAATGAAATACAAGAAAAAACGTTTGTGTTTGTAACATTTGTAATCCATAATAGTTGCAACTGCAAATCATTCAATGCATGCTTGATTTGTGTCTAATATCTAAAGCTCTCAAGTAGGTAGAGCAGCAGTAGAATTGGAAATGCAAGTACAAAGAGTCTTACTAAAAAGAGCTGCAATTTGGACATGGGCGTCCGTGCAGAACTCTGACAGCTTCACTTCTTGACACAGGGTGTCAAATGTGCGGATGAATGCCTCTCTTTCCATGATAACTGAATTCCTTGCAGTCTCTCTTTTGTCCATGTTGAACACGCAGATAATCTCTTTACTATCGTTATCCATGGTTGTGTACGTACAATACTGTGCGCTGAAACCAGGACTGTCCATTCGACCATCACCTGTAAAAAAGAAATGAATAAAAGAAAAAAACTACATGTTAGCCTAAGAATTACTGATTGCCCCGGATTGTAATGATACCTTGTACACATCTATTTTGACTGTGCATTGTGAGAGAGACACTTACCAAGGGCTACGACACTGGCTTTCTTTTGGAGTCGAGTGATTATCTCACTCCTCTTTTGTTTGTACACATCTTTAATTGTGTCAATGCAGTACAGGCCTTGAATTTTGTGGAAGGTAGTCCTGTTCACCATGCCCATATTCATGAATTTGAATAGGAGAGCAATCTTTGTGTAATTGTTTCCTGAAAGGAGTACATTACAAGACAAAAGAAAGTCTCCAACCAGCATTCCAAAATTGATATAGGGCTGGGAAGTCCATTTCCACACGGTGTGACCATGAACACAAACCTGAAATTCACAAGTATTACATAATCACAATTAAAACATATCAACAGTTTGAAAACATTATTATTGATAATCACAGCAATACAAAACAAAAAAAGGTGAACTAGGCAATAAAGACTCACCCATTCAATTATGGCTGCCGTGCCCCTTGATGTAATACGAACATCAAAAGGTTTGGGTGCTCCACATTTTGCCATGGTGTTGCGATTGAACACTGTGCACACTTCATCTGGTAGCTGAAGATGGGCCACTAATTGTTGCAGAGACATGTTGTAAGCAATGTAGGCTGGATCATCGATAATGTCATCCTTGACTGGGACATCAGTGGCTGGATCTGGAGCTGCTATGCTATCTGGGCCATCCTCTCCCACATCATGGACAGTTTCGTCAACACTGACTTCTGGAACATGATCAATATTAATTTTTGACCTAAGGGCACCACCAGACCTGTTGGGATGATGACAAAAGCAAACAATCAAGCATAAGCACAACCATACTCATTTTACTGACTGCATCCCGTATATGTATTCACAATAACTTACTTGACATAAATGCGGGGCACAAAATCATCATCACTTTCATCGTCGTCCTCACTGTCAAATTCCCGTGTACAATCTTCCTCAGAAGATGACAGTGGCCAATCTTGGATCTCTGGAAGCCAAGTGTCATCTTCCCAGTCAAGGCTAAAAAAAATAAGAGGTGTGTTATACTTCAGCCAATAACTGTAGTTTTTATGTGTCATACACACACACAAACAGTAACTTACGTTGCATTATGGATGCTGTTGAACTCCTCTACATCGAAGACCTCATTCAAATCAACTGAGCACATACTGGAAAAAATAAAGAAAAAAGAGGCTGCATGTGTTATGCATACTACAGAGGAAAAAAAATGAAGACATGTAAATTTGCATTTATGTATTATACTGTGCTTCCATTTTTTTCCTACTTCCTTATTTCCAGTTTTCAATATTTAGTAATTGAAGAACAAAATGTACAACATCTCAAAGGAGTTCAGGCAAAAGCATCTGTCCTAGCCTGGTCAGATGCCAGCATGAACTGATGAAGCCTCTTGGACAATTAGCCTAAACGTATTCACAGACAAATAAACAAGTGCAGTTGCTTCAACAAAATTTACTGCAAGCAACTATCTGTCTAAGCAGCAATCACACATAGTATTCTAAACAACAACTCTGGATGTTTGAGCATTGCCTTCAGACAAGTTATCTTGCAAAATCAACAGGTAACAACAATACACACAGACCTCGCCTCCAATTGACGAATAGCTTCCTCCATGGGGATACCTTCCTCTAGCTGCTGAGCCAAGTCACCGTCATCTTCCCTGGCGAAAACAAAGAAATCAATATGATATTCTGACCGATCTGAAATGACCATAGCAGCCACATACTCACATGAAACTACAGCCTGTTACCTGTCAGGAGAAATGGTGACGCTGGACAGCGACGATGGGGGTGGGGGACGCTTTCCGCGGGGCTTGAGAGGCGTCGATGTTGTGTTGTCTTTCTCAAAGCTACATTATGACAGATACGCAATTATCGCTAAAAGAGCATATTTCAACATACTAGTGGCTACTGTACAACGGCTGGGGAGCTAGCTTGATGTAAAAACACGTAATTATGCCACTGAGTAAAATGTTGCTTACCTGTCCAGTAGGAGAAAAGCTAAATCCGCATCATTTTTTACACCCAGGATTGTCCTCAGATTTCTCCATCGATCGAAAGCGTCACCAATATAAATGCGGGTCTTCAGCTTAGTATCCCTTCTTTTCTTTTCTTCTTGTTTATCTGCATCCGTTTTTTTGCGTTTTGCTTTCTTTTTTGTGTATGCCGTCTGTGGCAGCGCTGGAATCGGTAGTTTCCCTTCCTCCGCCATGTTGGTTTTGGTGTATGCGCGTGCACAGGCAGGGAGCACGGCCGTTCTGCCTCCTGATTGGATAACACTCCTATCCCAGAAGAAATGTTTTCTCCTCGGGTTACAGCAGAGCAGAGTGACGGAGAGACTCGTGTTCCGGTCGAAACACTCTATGTAAGTGATTGCTGACGGAAAATATGACTAATTAGGACTTATATTAACAAAAACATTTCACTGATATCTCCTTTAATACTGGGAAAGTGTCAAAGCCCCAGTTGGCACATTGATGCACCCAGTCTATATCTAGAAACCTTAAAATCATCTGTCAGGACTCCTGTAGCTTTGTGATGTCACAACAAAGCAGTCACCAAGCCCCGCCCACCTGGTCTCATTACAGGCTCTGGTCTTTCTGAGGGATTTACCTGATGCTCAGAACTTCACTTCTGGTTTTTGGTTCTTAAAAAATTAAATAAAAATGTAAGAGGTACCTTTACCTTCAAGTGCATTTTGAAATGGTAATCAAGCAACACGACAATCAATAGTGTCTGCTGTGTGAATGAGAGATCACTGCCTGGGAGCAAGAGGTTTGTACTTTTAACAAAACAGGGCAGGATGTGACAAGTGTAGGAGTTGAATGGTGGTGGTGGGGGGGTTACTATCACTCCACTCCACTCCACTGGAAAAACATAACTATTTGGTGTGACACACACTCCCTGCACACTTGAAATATGCCTGCCGAGGATTTGTGGACGTTCTAAATAATTACCCATTCTTCATCTCCGCTTGCCTCCTCCCCAACCTCCACCTCCTCCTCCTCCCCCCTTCCTCCGTATCTTTTAATTTACGCCAACCATCCTTGCAAAATCGGGGAGTTAAGAAAATGAAAAATCAGGCAGTCATTAGTCAAAGCAGCCATCCATTCAACAGGTAAATATGACTATCACTCATACAGTCAATATTAGCTCACATACTGCTGGCCACTGCAATTCACTGCTCTGGATCCCTGCAGCTAATTCTGCCCTCCAGTAAACAATAAACCACACACAAACACCCAGAGACATGCAGGAGCAAACCACACATTTACACATGTCCATACAAATCAACATATATAGACATACACAGATCCATTACCGCTGAGCCATTGCAAAAAATGCATTCATACTCAGCTAGCGTTCTGCCAGGAACATCTGCATTAAAATGATACGCCGGTGTTATTGTGTGCTTACAGCCGTGCGCCAGAGGCACTTGTGCTGAGCTGGTTATAGCAGGGGATTCAGTGGCCGGCGTCGGGAGATGGAAATCAAATAATGAATAAATTTTACATCCTGACTCATTTAATTTTCTCTGTGGCTCAAGGAGAAGGAGTCTTGTCTGGAAGCCGGCGGTGATTTCCTCTTTCATGTAAACGTCGCCAAACGTGAAAGTACTGGAGCGCAAAATGTGAATAAATACGAACAGACACACACGCACGCACAGACACACACACACACACACACACACAAACAAACACACAAGCACGAATGCACACTTTGATTCAAACAAAAACAATATATTGTGAAGTAGCATATCTACTACTATAACAATGATGAGGATGAGTTTCTCCTCTGAATGTAGTGTTACTGCAGGCAATCATGAGAAAACCAAGCATCAACATTCATGAAACGTCTATGGAAAATGCAATAGATTAATCATATACCATAAGGTTGCATGTTGCGAAAGTACCAAACATGATAAAAAAAGAGAGAGAAAAAAAACAGGCTGGTAGCTCATCTACTCTGACTTTCTCTCGTAGTTATAGGAGGAAACAGCCAAAATCAGAACCATCAATCAGTAGTTTTGTATGTTGTTTGTTAGCTTGTAACAAGCTGTGGTTGAATATATGCATTCACTCTCTACTGACAATTTTTCTGTGACTAGTGCAGAGCAGAGTGCATCAAGATGGATAGAAGAGGAAACTTCGGTAACACTTTACTTGAAGGTATCGTCATAAGAGTGACATCACGCAGTCATGAACGTGTCATAAACATTATGTCAATGTCATAACGTTGTCATTAAGTGTCATTCGGTTTTTGTAGGGTTAGGGTTAGGGTTAACCGAATGACACTTAATGACAATGTTATGACATTGACATAATGTTTATGACACGTTCATGACTGTGTCATGTCAGTCTTATGACAGTGTCATGTCACTCTTACGACGATACCTTCAAGTAAAGTCTTACCAAAACTTCTGAGAGACTTGACTCCTCACCTGACATTAGCAGATGCATCAGAACAGTTAGCAGTTTAGGTTTATTTAACCCCGCCCCATTCCATTAAAGCAGAAGTAAGCGGAATGTTTGTGTTAATATAAGTCTTAAATAGTTGTATCTTCCGACAGCAATCACTTACATAGAGTGTTTGGACCGAAACACCGGTCTGTCAGTCACTCTGCTCTGAGCCGAGGAGAAAACTTTTCTCGTATCCTACAATGTTTATCCAATGAGGAGAGAGAACGGCATGCAGGGCTGTGTGTGCAGCCAAGGGATGCGCCTGAATGTGGTGACGTAGGGACGAGGACTGTTATGGTGAGTTCAAGGCAACTCATATTTTTCCGACCTGTGAAGTCGTACCAGTTCGATCTGGTACATAGACTGTAAAAAAAGACGTACTGGTACGAGTTCACGGGTCGGAAGTTACGAGTGGCCGTTATAGTGACTTTCACAGGTAAAACAGGTCGGAAAAACACGAGTGGGTTACCTGGAACGCTACAAAGTCGTAAGTTGTGACTTGAAGCTGTAATTTACGGTTTCAAAAGCCTGCCTGGAACGCAGCATTAGCCAAAACGACCGGATCACTTACTTCTGCTTTAAGTTTACAGGATTGGTTACTTGGGTTTGCGATGTATGAAACCCCAGCTGTGTGAATCTGGTTGCCTGAAATTCAAGGTGGAAATACAAATAATTTCACTTCAGTATATTTCTCGTATTATATACATATTAAATCATGTTAAAACCTGAATGGGGCTTTAGAGAGATCAAACACAATTATTATGTGTTTTCATGCAACATATCCACTCAGCTGTTCTGTCAGTGTAACTAAGCCACCAACAACAACAGCAACAATAGTTTCAGATAAAAATGCAGCTTAATGCAGAAGCATAAGCAGCAACAGACACCACGGATAAAAGGCAACAATAATAATTCTAAACAAACAGCAAGAAAAGAGTGCAATTCGTTTTGTGACAAAATTGAGTGTGAGATAATGAGGTTCCTTCTTTCTTTAATATTAATTAGTGTATTTCTAATCCTTTAACAGATGGTGGAAGAGAGATGACAGGAAAAGAGCGGGCAGAAATGGTGAATGACATGCAACAAAGGTTCCCAGCCAGACATGAAATAGGGAAACATGTTAGTTCATGGTCGGGGTTTTAACCAATCAGCTGACTACAGGGCAGCGCTGTTTGAGGTGAATTTATTTACAGCCGCCAGAGTGAAAGGGAAAAAGAAGTGCGGATGTGTTTTATTGGCAAAAAACAGGGGGAAAAAACGGAGTTGAAGAGAAGAGGCCTCAAACTCGCTGACCCTGCTCTTATTATGTACACAACACCCTACAGTACAACACCTAGGCCAGGTGTGTCGCATACTGCTGACGACGCTGCGACAGAAAACAAGGAAATTAAGGCTCTCATTGATCTGTGTGAAGTGATAATGTTCCTTTTATCCAGTCTTGCATTACAAAACAATACCTCTGCATCCGAGGTAGGCCTATTGACTCATGAAATACAAATAATGAGTGCTTATTTTCCCCCAAATGAACTGTGTTTAGGTACTAACTGCTCAGTAGAAAGTGCAGATGGGGTAAAGTTTTGGAATTTTGTCCTGCAGCAGCTCCAGAGCATGACCGACATGTATGTATGATGAAACCGTTTGGCCTCTTGAAACCACATATAATTGGATTCTCCCTCTTTTTTCCCTCATTCCAGCCATCAGTCTCCTCTCTCATTATCTGTCTCTCACTCTCTAGCTTTCTCCCATTTCACTTTGACTTTCATCGTCCGTAATCTTCCCCGCTTTACTTTCACTCTGCAGTTTTTTGTCTTACCCCCACCCCTCCTGTCCCAACACCCACCCGCCCCTCCTTTATTTTCTCCCCTTCTTTAAATCTCTGCTGCTCTATTTCATTGTCGCTTTCAAGTTTCGTCTCTTTTATTTTCCGCCTTTTGAACTCCTCTTTCACTCTCGCTCCTCTTGTTCTCCGTAGCTCTGTCTCTCTCTGAAACAATAACCATCCTTCACAAGCCGCTGGCGTTCACACAGTGGAATACTCGTGGTGGTGTGCTGATTACGCAATACTCCCTCCCTCCACCCCCTCTGAAAACACAGTCTGCTGCGCTCTGGAGCCACCGGTGCAGAATTTCACTACAAAACCATTTAGGGAAAATAATTAAAAAAAGGAAACTAACTTTATTCCCTTTTTGTTAGTGTTCAGCAATTGTGTCCCCTGTGTGCTTGTCAATATAATACCTCAGTGAATGATGAGTTTAAACAGCAGTCAGCAAAGTGGTCATTTTTCACTGCCTTGTTCCATGGTTCAATAATCATATATACATCATACAATCTATCAGCACCCCTGCTGCCTCCCAAACCAAGGTGACTTATGTCTTGATTTACAACAATCAATACCTCATCAGAATTATTCACCCCCTTTGACAAACAAATCAATGCATGTTCTTCAGACCCGCACCGACATCTGAGTCGAGCCTCTAAGAGCTCGCTGTAATTCAACGCCCGAAAAGAGGCCTGTGTTACGATAGACAGCTCCCTGGACTCACATTTAGCTCACCGCTTTAAGTTGAGCGTAATTAAGTGAAGAAATAAAGGCAGGAAATGCTAAGAGGCACATGCCAGGTGAATAGTAAGTGAAAGTGCATCTTTCATTCATGAGGAAATCGACCCTTTTCTGTCTTTTTAATTTCACTTATATGTGGATAAACAATAGGAAGAGAGACAACAGCGACCGTACACGCTTGCCCCACAAACACACACTCACTTTTAATCAAGTCGTTTTTAAACCCACACCCAGCAGTGGGTGTGATGATAGATCCAATGGAAACTAACAATAGCCTGTGCAGCAACTGCCCCATTAATCCTGTGCCTTCGGTCAGTTCTAATCCTGCTAGAAATCACAGTGTTATAAAAATCACTGATTTCCAATACCCATCCATATTCCCAAAGGCATCGTAACAACATACATGATTGCAGCGGGGTCATGTCAGGAGCATCTCCACGGGCTGCTGTGGCTGAACTCTTTTCTGTTGGTTGTTGTCTATCATTTGACTTCATCATTTTGAATTACTTCTATGTATCAGTCTATCTGGTAAAGAAATGTGTTGTTGTGTGAGAAACACAGCAACATTAGTACTGAGAAATATAAACACTGGAGCGAAAAATGTCTACTGTCCCTTTAACTAATATTAAATAAGGTAAAGGTCAGATTTTGGAAATTTCATTAAATATCATTAACCTTAAGAATAAGAGACTTGTTTTTTTTCTGGGATCATAATGAAATGTTAATGAAGTCAACTTTACTTCAGGACAGCAACATCAGCAGCTGCCAAATATCTGGTCAGAAGCTGACTCATAAATTATCAATACAGGTGCAGGTGCGCCGGTGCAAAACACTGTACACTTGGGTAGATGGATCTGCTCACACATACACACACACAGGCACACACACACACTTATACACACATTTCCTTTATAAAACTTTTAAAGTTAAGGGTGAATTCTGCAGCTTGCGTCTGTTCACCTGAGGGCGTTTTTTTTTTTAGGATGAAAGATACTGCGTCTTGTCTATAAGAAGTGTTTGCTAAATTGAACTACAGCGTAGTAGTAAGGGCAGGAGCTATCAGAGACAAAGTGTAAAGGTTCCAGCCACTTCCTTTTCAGATTATTTGTCCTTTGTGATAACACACGTTTCTGAAAACTGGTGATTTTTGGAATAATTTAAATTTTACTAACTCAAACCCTGCACGCTTTAACAGCAGCTTTCAATCTTTTTTTTGTATATTTTTGGGCTCTTTTGCCTACATTGGATAGAGACAGGAAATGGGGAGGCAGAGCGAGGGGGAATGACATGCGGGACTTGTATCGGGGCCGACTGCAACGGGGACCGCAGCCTCTGCATATGGGGCACATGCTCAACCCACTGCGCCACACGGCACCCCTTTATTTTTTAACCTTAGTTTTTCTTATTTGGCAACTGCTTTTATCCCAAGTGACTTACAAGTGAGGGACTTCTTCAATCTTCACTGCAGTAGGATACGTTGATGTGAAATCCAAGGAAATGAGGTACAGAAAATATTTGAAAGTGTAAGTGCTACATGTTAGTGTTAGAGCTGTTAGGAGAGGAGGTGCTCAACTGATTATTGAAGCCAAAGAGGAACGCACTGCTTCTATTTAAGTCGATCACATTCCAGTTACTTTTCAGGACCAGTGCCATTGTTACCCTTATGATTAGCTAGATTATACAACGTTTTACACAGTTATAGAGTAAAATAAATCAGACACTGATGACACAGTGCTGTGTTTTACTGTATGTATTTTGTCCAAAAATGCTTTGCACTTGGCTGAAAAAATATTTCACAGGGGGTACTTCACTGAAAAATGATTGAGAACACATCTGCAAGTCTGGTCACTTCGCCGCTGTTTTGCTGACCAATATTACCATAGCCTAAGCATTTTTTTTCCACAGTTGTGTAGCAATCTGGATCTGTTTTTACCGACAAATTGAGAATTAACACTCACACTGTGAACTGTCATTTGATCCGAGAACAGGTGGCACTTTTTCAAGAGCACGATGCCTCACTTCACAGGGATTTACCGTGTGGCCCCTAAGGAGCAGCCATGAAAGCTGTGAGGCGTAACAGATTCCTCTTGGCCCCCACCCCTTCCATGCGTATTCATGTGATGTGGCTCATTATTGAATCTATTTGCTCTACTTACGTAGTAAAAAAGCCCATCAGCTCCCTCGAGCACTCCCCCGTCTGTCTCCCTGCATGCCTCGTTCGCGTCTACTCCACGCCAAGTTCTCTCACCTTCACATGGACCTCTGTGTTGGCTTTTGTTCCCTCTTTACAAGACAAATCAATTTCTCAAAGGACTCAAACTCTTGAGTGAAATCAGTTCCAGGTTGCTAATGTGGGCTGTCAGTATCGCTCAGTGGCGAGGGGAGATAAAGCTATTTATGGAGAAGACAGGAGATGGGAGAGACTCGCTTCTCTTTCCGTCTGTGGTCCCAAGACCGGCATTTCTTATTTAGAAACAGATTTGAGGGCACACACACATAAAGACCTCAAGGTAAACACATTCAAGCTCCATCTGTCATCAGGGAACATAATATCCATCCCATTTTCACTCACAGTTAATTTATTTTCCTTTTCCTCACATTAAATATTCATGTCAAACTGGATTTCACTGTTTGCTTTCTAATGTTTAGCTTCAGGCGTCCAGGTCTAACAGGTGCTGTTGGCAAAATAAAAGTCCTGTCTCATGCATTTGTCTGTCCTGCATTTGCAATGTAAACAGCAGCAGCCATTTGTAGTTGTCCCTCATTTTACCCTGTTTCCTCCCACTGCAGAGGCTCATTCGTAAAAATAATGCACTGACAGGAAATAAAAAAGACAGATCAGCTGTGAATGGGAACATTGTTCCAAAACTGGAAATCAGTTTGCCTCTTTTTTTTTTTTCAAAAAATACTTTTTTGAATACATCTAAATCTGTTGAAGCAGCAGGTTTTCTTTTCCAGTGTGCTGATGCAATACAGTCTCTGAGGTCTAATGGAGAAGAACCTTTTAGTGCGGGCTACAGCATCATGAAATCTGCATACCTGCAGCTTTATACCATATACTGTATGTTTCTATGATTATTGTCACACTAGCCATATTAAAGAGGTAATATATAAAAGGTACATGTCCATGGCTTTGATTATAGAACAGGTCTATGTTCTATATTGGCATTGTCAAAGTATCAAAGCATCAGTCCACAGGCAATTATTTAGTAATCTGTATTTAAAAATAAAACCAGCTGTTATGACTTTTGTGACTTTGTGATGTCACAACAAAACAGTTCCCCCCAAGTCCCACCCACCTGGACTCAACACCCAACTTTGCAGCATTTTGTACAGGATCAGGATCAGAGTCTCTGCTCTTCTGAAAACCTTGCTTCTGCTTTTGTTTTGAGTTGGAATATGCTAAAAGCATCCCAATCGGGGCAGGGCTTCAAGGGGGACAGGAAGGGCGGTGCTCCCCTGGCCTGGGGTCCACATCGGCCCATTACTGTGACAAGGAATTCTTTTTATATTATTTTGATTTGACAGCTGACAGGAAATGGGGGGAGAAAGAGGGAATGACAGGCAGCAAAGGACAGCCAGGCGGAATCCAACCTGGGAAGGAAGGAAGCCCAATGTCTGACCCAAATTATTTGTATAACTCCAACTATTATTATTTTATCAACTAGTATTTTATATCCAGTCGGGTTGGTCTGGCTGGCCCATTCTGTTGAGAACTCAAATTGGGTTTAATAGGCCCGATGATGTGCCCTGCCCCCTGGCTTTGATTTGCTCAATCAGCTTTAGCTGCCAATGTTTTTAGCTAGAGAAAAACAGATATGACCATAAAATACATGCTAAGGTCATTACTGTACACTGGCTTCCAATAACTACTGCAGTTGAGTTTGAAATTTTAGTGTTTGTTTTGAAGACTCTACAGTATGTTCTGACACCTCAGTATGTCTCTGACTTGCTTGTGAGCCATGAACCATCTTCACCCCTCAGGTCATCTAGAACAGCCTTCCTGGTTATTCCCCAAGTCTCCACAAAAACTGGTGAAACTGCCTTTAGCTGTTATGCTCCAAGCTGCTGCAACATGTTACCCATTCATATTAGAGAAGCTTCAAAGTTGTGTAGTGGTTGATAACAGAAACTGAAAACATTATCTTTATTCTTTCATAGTCGTTTCATTGGTTTCAGATAATGTTCCTGAAATGGTCAAATTGACTAAATGGCATTATTAAGGTGTAATTGTGTTTACTTATTTTATCATCACATTATCCACGCCACACTTGGTGCAGCACCTAACTGTTTCCACCTGGAATTAAATGTTATAAATAATAATAATGTCATTCTTCTCCTTTAGACTACATGCAAATCATATATTACAGTACTGACTGCTCAATATAAAAGTGCATGTAGTGCCAAAATCACCCATGATTGTATGTCAGTGTTGGTCATCATGTACTGCCAGAATCACACTACACACATACTGAAATCTTAATGTCTCACACTTAGGTTTGGCTGCAGGTGAGAGGATCATACACGACTCACAAAGGTTATAGGGATAGTTAGGGATATTCGACTTCTGGGTGAAATTTATGGAAAACACTTCCCCCTGAGAACATCCCGTTTGAAGCCTCCAATGGCCAGGTACTGTTGATGGATGGTTCATTGTCGTCTTGGTCTAACGATGTCAAAATGTGAACAGAGTGATGAAGAGGTCTGTTTAAATATAAACTGTCACTGAAGCAGAACATTTACTGGTCTATTCATGGATCAGACACTTGGTTGTTGGAGAACAGCATGTTGTGTTATAAGTAATGATTGAAACACTGAACAGTTGGACATGTGCATTCAAATGTTTAGAGAAGTCAGAGAAGGTTCATTTCACCTGTAAAGGTTAGTGTATTTTAGGTGCATTCTGAAATTTCACCCAAAAGCCGAATATCCCTAAGTTTTTGTTAGTAGTTTATGTTAAAAACGAAGGGCAGTTATTCTTCTCTCAGAACCTGTAGCTGCTGAAAATCCTCATTTACTGGTTGATAGATAAACCCTCTCTCTCTGATTGCTATGAATAGGACCCCTGCTGACATTGGTACTGTACCTCATTTTTTTCTTCACCTAGTAAAGACTAATTTATGGTCTGCTGTGTGTGAGCTCACGGAGACGGACCACATGTAGTAGTACCACACAAAATGTTGGGGGCAGTATTGAGCAGTACAGTCCACAGTTCAAGGCAGACCAGAAAAACTAAATGAAGAAAACGTCTGAGGAACTATTGTGTGAGTTGGTGAGAAATTATATACATATGATGTTACCTCAGGGATAAACGGAGACTAGATGGGAACTAAATGTGAGTTGGACAACAACGAATAAGGACTAGAGGTCCAGTGGAAACACTCCATGTCCATCCCAACATAGAGGACACAAGGGAGTTTGTGTTTGGTGACGGTCATTACGTAACGACATGGAGACATGGAAGACGGCCAAAAAGAGGGACTATACTGACATTACCATGTTTAACAGGGAGAGGGCAGCACTATTAAATATCTGGACTTTAATAGATTGATAGTTTTTGTCACTGATAAAAGCGTCATCACTGGTGGATGGAGACTGAAGACGCACATAGGTATCACTGATCACGTTAAGAAACCCAGCGATCTCATGCTCTTGCAGTTTAGCCTACTAAACATAAGTGTTTGAGAAATCATAACTGTCAGCACTGATAGCAAAAAAAAACTCTGCCGTGGAGATCACCTGAAAAAATTTGTTCACAGTATCACGTCCATTTTCTGGTGCTAGTTTTAAAAGGAAATTGCAGGAAGCAGGCAACTGCCATCTCAGTTCTCCTCTCTGTGCTAAAGCATATTTACTCAGCATCAACTTCAGAATGTTCAACTTGGCAAATTTTATGTTGACGTTTCACCTCATCCGGAGATCCTCCTGAGAAGATGGATGCACACCCAGCAGCAGTTGTTCTGCAGGTCACGGGCTGTACACAGCTTCAAAGCAGAGCCACTGACCTGTTTTGTTCTGCCGTTTCCTTCCTCTCAAACATCCCCCCACTTTGTTTACGTGGCTTCATGCTGCCAGATATTTAAAGACATCACATGCATGTGAGGCCTCGACAATTAGTGGAGACTGTTGCTGGGTAATTAGAGGAGGAAGTGGGCCTCACCCCCCAACCCCCACCCTCCGAGAATACCCCCCCCCACACACATACGTATGCATTCTCCACAAACATATACTTGCACTTGCAAACACGCATATATACTGAGGAGTACACTGCAGACGTATGAAAGGAATTAGGCACTGACGATTGTGGGGAGACATTATGTTGCTCATGTGGCTAATTGGGCAGGAGAATGGACATGCAGACCAGAAATAACTGGACACATACTGTACATGCTCATATATATATAAAGCACAAAGTCACAGTGGTGGAAGACGGGGAGCGAAGAACAGCGGGGAGAAAAATGGAACTAAAAATAGCAAGGAAGAAAGTAAGATAAGAAGAGACATAGGAAAGACGTTTGATGACGAAGGAGAGTAACAAGGCAAAGAACACTGACTTATGATTTCAGGATGGACGATAATTAGGCAAGAAAAGAGAGACAGATCAGAAAAAGAATGCAAAGCAAAAAAAAAGAGAACGGAAGAAGGTGGTGTTAAGTGAAAATTTCAAGACCTTGTGTCATATTTAATATAAAATCTGGCTGCAGGGTTCAGTCTAAATACAAAGAGAGGAAAGGAAAAGAAAAGAAAAGCCAATAAACTTTAGATTTGACCTAATCCACTTCACTTCTTAACCAAACACATCCAACAACAGAGAGGTCGAGAGTCGTTTGCTGTGAAGTAAAGCTTCATGTGGTGTAAAAGGGTTGAAGGGGCGACAAGCTGACTGTTATTAGCTTCAGTAGAGCAGCAGGTAGAGGGCCCAGGTGTTCTGAGTTTACCTGATGACTCTGTCAGGCTCCACAGGAACAGACTTGTCCGGAGGGTGAAGGACCTCGAAACGGCACCAAGACGATTTTAGAAAAATGTGTTACTTCTTTCTCTTTTTTTATTTTTATCGAGAGACGATTGGAAGATATAACATGTCATACACTGTGCACACACACGCACACACATATTGAAGTGTATATCCCAAGGCTAAACAAGGACAGTGTAGACTGTCATCAGACCACTAAAATGAGTTGATTTGTTTAAGGTGCTGAGATGCTGGAGGACGCAGCAGCTCGTCCTCTGGCTCCAAATCAACTTTACTGACTTTTAGGTGACGTCCTTTGCGCTCTAATGTAGTTATGCATCGTGTGTGTGCGTGCGAGCGCGTGAGTGTGTGTGTATAATTGAAGTTTGTACGGGCTTGGTTTTTAGTCCAAGTAATTCAAGAGTGCTTGCTGAGGTGGAGGAATGTCATGGGGAGAAACGCCTCACAGCTTCTTCTGCTCCCCTGCTGCATTACTCATCACTACACCTCTTCCTTAAAATTCATTATTCATGTTTCTGTAGCAGCTGTCTGGTACAAGTGTCCGTCATCGAGGCGCTACTCTGATTGGAGACTTTGATCAACACCTGCAGTCTCGCACTTACTCCTGCCCTCCAGTATTCGTTTTCATTTCATAGTTTCTCTGCTTTGTCATGTCCTCTTCTTTCTCTGTGTTTTTTGGCTTCATACCTCTCTCTCTGTCTCACTATGTCACCCCCTCCAGAACTGACAGAACTCCAAAGAGGATACGTCAAAACCAAAAAACTACAGGAGCATCTGAAAAAATCCTGACAACATCTGATGACTTGATATTAATCTTCATTAATTTGTCTGCAAACTCTGCAAAACTCTGCAGAGTTTTGCTCAAGGCTGTACAGATAGGCGACAAAAGGAAGATAAAAAAAACAACAACAGTGTCTTTGTAAGTTGTCATTCCAAAACAAGCCCCCAAAATTAACATGATGACATGTGGAACTTTATGGTTGTGCAGCTTGTTTCCTGCATTCAAAAATAAATGAGGAGGAGAAGTAAGTATTGAAATGCATAAATTCATTAACCTCTATTTACAAGATGTTCAAGAAACTGCTGACTGAAGGCCTGGACTTAAAGGGATGACAGTTGACTGTGATCAATTTCCCCACAAAAAACAAAACAAAAACAAGTGCAAAAAAAAGAAGAAAAAAAGTCAGATGTTATTTAGGCTCATATTAGCTCAGCGGTCAGCCTGTTAATTCAAGCTAGCAGCACCAGATTGTCTTTATGTCTAAATATGAGAACCTTTTTTGTTGGATGTTATTTTTTACAGTGTGGAGCCAGACTTAAATCAATAACTTTTTTAATGCTTTATTGATATAGATCTTCTCACCAGGGCTCCTGACTCCATATAATTCAAATGCTCACTGCTTGTACTACAAAAGGCAGTGTGGATAGACTGTAAATGCATCTGTGAGTATGTTGTCTCCATAGGCGCTGACTTTCATGTGAGTTATTTTATTCAACAAATGCTCAAGAGTGATGATCCAGAAACTGTAGAAGACCTCAGAATGCAATCGTACTCAAGTCTTAGTATCCTCCCACTGACATGATCCAGTTGGACCACGAGAGACGAGAACATGTCAAGTGACAGATTTGAGATCAGATGCAGGGTGTGATAGTAGGTCAGTCCTGCCCTCCTGATTCAGAAGAAGTCACCCCTTTAATGCAATTAATCCTACATCTATATCTCCATACACAATCTATAGAGTTAGACTGACAAGGAATAAGCCACGCACCAGCTTTTATATAGTCTATATGGTGGAGCAGACGTCCAGTGTACAGTACGATGCACAATCTGGATGCAGAACAGACCTTCACATGCACGGTCCACATCCAGTGCCAATTTATTTGTTCCAGTTCATGTGGATGATGAGCCAGTAACAGCGCATCAGATAACAAGCATCAGATATGGTCAGACTGAGCCAACAAATGAGAGGAGAGTTGTTAACAATCAGCATCATGTACGGTAGCTTCAAACTTAAACAGAACGTCTGGGTCTCAGTGACAGAAAATGATCCATTATGACGAACTCAGTGTAAACAGACCCTGGATGCTTTGTGGCTCTGGAAATCCACTTAACATTAAACACCTCTGGCTTCACAGCTGCAGTGCCATTCATTTCTTACCAGCTACTGAGCAGAAACAACACAGTGAGGGGATGTTGAGACCCTGGATGATGAATAGTAAACAGCACCTAGAAGAAGTAGTGCCGGTCCTGACTAATCAGACGAAGCTACGTGAAGCGTGAGCAGCTCTGTAGTGGACATAGTTCGGTTTGGAAAAAAATGAGGCGCATGTAGCAGAGAGGGGAAATAGAGAGAGAGAGACAGAGAGACAGAGAGAGACAGAGAGAGAGTGTAATCCAGCAGAGCAAAAAAAAAAAAAATCTGCCACATCACTGAGACAGAGCCGTTCCTCTCCAAAGTGCAGAATCGATGTGGCTCAGAAGGACCAAGGGCAGAGAGAGGGAATGGACAGAAAGAAGCAACACAGCAAAAAGGCAAAGTAAAAGCAATCCTACCTCTTAGTCAGATGCCAAATAAATCGCAGCCTTGGATAAGTCAGAAAACCATAGAGCTGGTTAAGCAGCCGGTGCTCCTCGATATAAAGTGATACAGGAATTTTCAGCTCGTCAGAAACCAACTCCTAAGGATTCCCAGTTTTCGTCAGAGGATATTCTCAAGTCTGGATTAGAAGCTGGAGTCCAGCAGAACCAGAGGCAGACAGCTCATTTCCATGTGCAACACGGGTGCTCCTAACATGCTTCTTCTTCCCCTTAGGGGACTGGGGAGCCTCAGACTCTGATCTTGCCGGGGTAGACAAGTGGACAGCAGCGGCAGCAGTGACTGTATTGACAGTTGTAGTAATAATATTCCTGACAGTGGAGAGAACTGAGCATCCTTCAGTGGAGAGATAAAGATGAGGAGAAGAAGATGATCCAGCGCACTAGAACCGCAGAGCGCACAGCCAGCGCAGCACAGCACACACACTCTGTCGCTTAAATCCCCCCAAAATGGGCTGATTCTGGGCAGGAGGCAGGCAGCTCAACACAGCACAGAGGACAGAGGTGCTGTTGCATCAACATTGCTTTGAGTCTAGTTTTCTGGTTCTTAAAGATGAAAAAGAAAAATCACCACAAGAGCTCCAACAGGATCACTACCAGATTCATCTCCTCTCCGGGGCTCCTCAAGTCTGCACAGGACGGAGTGTGACTGAGAGAAAGAGAGGAGAGAGAGAGAGAAAGAGAGGAGAGACAGCGAGAGAGCGAGAGTGTATGCATGCATGCATGTGTGTGTGTGTGTGTGTGGAATAAAGGGGGATAGGTGGAGAGCGGAGAGAGGCAGACGGGCAAGAGGCTGTGAGCGCAAGTGGAGCCGGAGAGCGATGTGAAAGAGGAGAGACGAGATGTGAGAGAGGAGGATGCTCAGAGAGGAGGAGGAGGAGGAGGAGGAGGAGGAGGCAGGTTGGTGGGGGGTGCCCAGGATAGAGAGAGGAAGAGAGAGAGGCACAGAAGGAAAAGAGAGAGGAAGAGAGAGAGAGAGAGAGAGAGAGAGAGAGCAGCTCACACTGTCAGTGACTACATTAACAGCGCTGAGTAGGTGGAGTTTTCCTTGCAGCAGTGGAGAGGGGGGTAGGTGGGTTGGGGGGGCACTATTTGAAACCAGAAAGAGAGAGAGAGAGAGAGAGGAGGAGGAGGATACAGGGGCAAAGAAAAGCATAAGGCAGGAGTATGGGACAAGACGGAGGAAAAGAACCAGGGTGTTTAGAGGTTTTAACCTGTATTGAGTTAACGCTGCTGAGGGAAAGCGAGCAACAGAGAGCGTAGAGAGAGATATATGGTTCTGCTGGTGTGTGTGTGAGAGAGGGTTGTTTTTTGTGTATTCAAGGGGTGTGACAGCAGGACTGTACCTGTGAGGTCCGACAGCTTTATGGAGACCCGATAATTTTAGGGTCAGGGGTCAACACTCACTCACTCACTGAGTGCCTGAAGTTAGGGTGAGGAAATGTACATGCGGATTATGGGTCCCCATATGGTACCAAGACAAGGATGTGTGTTTGTGTGTGAAGGTGGGGTGGGAGTGTGTGTGGGGGGTGGTGGAGTCCCCAGCTGCAGTGATGCTGGCACACTGACAGCTCTCCTCTCGCCAGGGGTCATAAACATCGATTAGAATATTTAAAGACGCACGCGCTTGCGCACCAAAAGAAAACACACAGGACACTTAAAAGCCCCTGGCACACGCACACACACACTACAGCCACTCGTACGCACAAACGCAACACAGTACATAAACTTATTTTATAGACTTGCATCCTCATGCCCTTTGCGTTGCTTGTTTTTCTTTATTCTTTTTCATTACATTTCATTTGTTCTTTCAATATTCCTCTTTTTACTTTGATTAGTATTGTACATTGTTATTGCCTGTTTTATTCTTCCTGCTCTCTGTTTGTAAAGCTTTATGGACTTACATTAATTTCTTTGATCTAACCTCGGCTGGAGCAGATACTGTGGATTACTCTGTGCATGCTGCAGTTCTTTCTTTGTGTTTAATTTCCAAAGTTTACAATAACATATAATGAATTATCATATTTACTTCTTATTCTGTATTTGTTTAACTATAAAAATGCCAGTATATGTATTTTTTTTCTGTCATTATGAAATGGACATGAATATATGAACAATACCTACACACCCTCTCTACACACATACAGTAGGCTCTATATATACACACACTGCCTAATTTGCTGAGAGAGCTATAGCACAGAGGTAATCAATACTTGTTATGAAAATAATATTGTGCTGTTGCCCTAAAGTGATGACGAATGAAGAAAAAGAGTTTCTCAAAAAAAAAAAAAAAAAATCTGCTCAGGGCTCAATTTGTCCTTGTTGCTACACACATATGGAAATCTTTCATTATTACTTTTTGTATTTTTTTGGTTTAGTGCAGCAAATAGCATGTCTGAGCAGCACATGCAGTTATAAAGACGAGGCTCCATAAGCAGCCGTCGATATTAACAGGAGTTGCTGCCTGCTGTTGATTATCCACAACAGATCTGCCTCACAGTTTATGGTCAAAGGAGAGGAATCATTACTGGTGACCTTTACTCATAACTACACAATAAACTGGTTTGTCCAGACACCAGATACTTTCCTTTTTTTTTGTTTTGTAGCTCTAGCAGCTTGAGAGCAGGGAAGAAAAATACATTTCCAGACAAGTCCTGTGATGTGATTAACTGGTTAATGATATAGAAAAGTGTGGGAAGCAGTTGTAACACTTTTTAAAAATCTACCCACGAATGAGCCAAGCACTGTAATTCAGATTTCCACATTTTTATTATTATTATAAAGCCACAACAAAACAGTCAACAGGGTCCACCCAGCTGGACCCACCATCCAACACTTGCATCATTTGGTTTCTCTGGGTGTTTTACTTGAAATCTGCTCTATTTTTGTTGGATCACTCAGAAAACAAAAGTTTCAGAAAGAGGTCTGAGAGAGGAGATGTAAAACTGATGAGATGTTTTTAGATCTTAAAAGCAAAATATATCCTTATGGATCAGCACAACTGAAAGACAGGAGAAAATATTGAAAAACATTATTAATTCTTAGTGGGTTATCAGGGAGCATGGCACAAATCCTAAGTCTGATTCGTCAATAAACAGCTTTTGGACAATAAGATGGTTTGGAAAATAACCTCAGGGTTGGATTGACTCATTTTAGAGAGAAAACAGAAGGACATCAGCTCAAAAGTCCTTTGTAAACAGACTTCACAGTTCACAGATCAACCTCTGGTTCAACCTGGAGTCTAAGCACAGTAGCTCACAGTTTGTCTGTTCAATGGCACAGACAAACACCTGTAAAAACTTTTAATGCTTAACAAATTTGTTTTCCATAAACGTTGAAAATCTCTTTGTACCACCTGATCTTGTTCTTCCCAATTATTTAGTTGTTTAGTGTTCAGAGTTGAATCGAAACGTTGACTCAGCAAAGATGAGGCTGCAGCAGCCCCGGCCGGACCCGCAACACATCAATGCGAAGCTAATGCCAGTGAAAGTGTAAATTAGTAAGCTAATCACCCCATTTTTACATTTGGCAGTGACACACATACTTCTTCCTAATTGGAATTTTATGTTTCACTGACTTAATGAAATAATCTAATAGCTCAAAATCAAGCAGTGGATCATAACTCATGTGTCCAGAGCCAAATGAGTTTGGAATGGCTCTTGTGTTAGTGGACTGATTCTCATTTTATTTGAGAAAAACTGACTAAATTTACAGTATGATGAGAGTTAAAACTTTTATTTTCCAAAAATGTCCCATTTACATTTAATGAACAATTAGATAAATATGTTCCTCTGGAGATGACTTTGGTGACTCCTTCACTTTTCCCAAAGCTAAAGAGAATCTTATAGTTTTTTATTAATTACTAGATGACGCAATGGTGAAAATTCAATGATGAGTATGCTAATTAGTATTCTATGAAACTAAGATTATGTGGTGAGCCTGGCAGGCATTATATTAAACACCAGAATGTATACACTATTTTTTACATCATGTTAGCATGCTAACAATAGAAGCTCAAGTCAAGTCTCTTAGAGTCCTATGTTCTCTTTTTTTCAGTCACATAGTTACACGAAGTCTCTATAACTTTATACTTCTTCTGATATAATGAATGTTATGTAACAAATACAAAAGCTCATTTTCCATACAGTATGTTCACTTAAGTCTCTGTAGACAATAAATCGTAGCCATTTTGTTTGTAGAGAGACATTTTGTGTTGAGATGGCGTCAATCTCGTTCCTGTTGGTGCTTGTTGCCTGTTGCAATAACTGTGAAACGCAATCGCTAATTCCTCTTTCCTGTCAGGATGTACTTGGCAAGTGAAAGCAGGCTGTGACTGCTGATGGTGAAACAGAGATGGATAAGCAGCCCTTTGTAGCAAATGGAAAGTGTGTCGCTTCAGTATAGAAACAAAGCTAACACTCATTTAAATTATGCATGAGTGTAATATTTTTGCTGGCACAGAAACCCATTGTTTTAATGCTTTTTTGAAAGTAGCAAGCACATGCAGAGAATATGGGAGGGGGATATACATTCTGGTTGTGTGTCACAGAAAAAAAATAGCACTAAAGGTAACTAAACATGAAAGTAATTTCCATATAAAAAATGTGACAAACCTGGTTGGTTGCTCTTGGAAGTGGTTCTTCATGAGTGCTGGTCAGGTTGAAAAACCTTTGGAACTTATTAAAAAAACAAATTCTGGTCACAAAAGATTTAATATCTTTTTAATTTCCCAGCCCAGACTGTGTGAGGATTTCAATGAAGCCTTTGAAAACAAACATGACTGCATTTCTTTGTCGACTGTGGCTTTGATACCTTTGCGGTATTCATGTACAACCATGACCTGCTTCATAAAGAATAAAAGGAAAAAAGACATGGAAATCTACCTTGATACAATGCACAGCACAACCTTTATTAAAAAACACAACTTTCTCGAAAATTATTTATTTCAAGGTGCAGTTGAATTTAAAACCATTGGAGCTTTCAGAGGACTATGTGTCTTGACTCATACATTGTGTACCCAATGTCGTCCGACTCTCTCCGACTGTCGGGCCGGTGTGTTCCTGGCTTTAGAAGCTCAGGGAGAGTTGTATTGTTCTTACTGCACTCCATCTCTCCCATATTTCTCCAATGTTTCAAGATCCATTAAAGTCTATAATGATCATTGGTCATTATGAGCAAGAAAATTGCTGACCTATGAAATTGAGGTTTTGGCACATTCAATACTCTGCAGTTTTCAAATCTTAAGGCACTTTCAAAATAAAGCAGACTGATTTGATCAGATGACAATTTAAATAGTTAATGTGCGCACAGAAACGGCAAACACAACAAATGGGGGGGGGGGGGGGGGGGGGGGGGGGGGGCTGTATCATGCCACGTAGCAATGGGACTCATCGCTCATTATTAATAATAGCCAACTGAAAATATTGTAGCGACCCCGCAGTAATGTTCTTGTTCTGATGTTTAAGTTGTGTGATTTCTGACTGCCTGTGAATGTGTATGGGCAGGTAGGGTATGGTTGGATGAGAAACTGAGGGGTAAGACAGAGTCCTGTATGTAGGTGTGTAGGTGAGTGAGTGAGGAGGAGCAGAGGAAGAAGTGAGAGCTGTCAGATAAGTTTGTGTTATGTTGTTGTAGTTACGTCGGGTCGGACGCTATACAATCTCAATAAAAACGTGTGCTTAACATAGACGTCGGACGCGAAATAGCCGCGGAGTGGAGCCAGTTTCCTTTTGGCCCTGTTAACAGATTGTGCCAGATGCGCCAGAGCACGCACCTCTGTGCCAGGCTCGCGTTCTGCAGCGATTTGTGTTGATTCATCTTAACAGAGCGCGTGAGAGATTAATACAGACATTCACACAGGCTACACATACCCGCAGACACACAGCTGAGGCGCTTGCCGACCGGCACGGAGAAATGCGCATCTGGTCTGGTCAGTGGGTGCTCGAGCACCGGAGCACCCATGGAATCGGCGCCGTTGCAGACAAGTGAGTTTGGAGCTAACGAGAGGAGAGAGTCTTCACGTCCTGCCTGACTGCTAGTAGCACCTTCATTATCGCTGCTCTGCTGCGTGTTTGTGATCGTGGGTTATCTCTTTTTTTTAACATGCCTGGAAAAGGCTCATCTGTCTTTTTGACATTTCTATACTGGACCGGGCGTAATCATCACAGAGCGGTAGTGTAAATAGGCGCCAGAAATCAAAAAGTGACAGATGACATGACGTAAACGACAATCACTGGCTTTTACGGTAGGCTTCAGTGATTGGTTTAACAATCAATGAACTGAGCACGTTTAGCCTGTTACAAACAACAAGAGTCTTTATCACACCCCCTCAAAATAAACAAAACTGCCTTTTTCCCCCCCACCTATGAAATTTTTTTTTACGCACAGTGCGTACAGGATTCCGGCTGGCGGCGCCACTGTTCCAGGGTAACAGTCTCACTTGGTAAATGCTACATTTTAGAAATAACATTATCAGGTATTGATTCCAAAAGTGTGGAACTTATTGTTTGATTATGCGTGTTAAGTCTTCAAAGTGCTTTACAAGAGGAAAGTTAATTCATCCACAGGTTCAGAGATGGACCACAAAAATACTTTTGTAGTGTCGGGAAGTAAGACATTTCACTTCACTTCGCTTAGAGATGTTATGGACAATGTTTCAGCAAAAAAGACAAAGAATAAGTACAGGATTTAGTGATTTACTTGTGGGTAACATTGTGTCAGTTTTCAAGAGTCATGTCTGATCATTTTCTGTATTTACCATAGTGAATGTTTTAGATTTCTGCATTTAACATATCCTCCATGAAAAAAAATTACAGCAGAAGGCAAAAGCGCCAAAACCACCTGAGTAAATATTCAATATACAGTGGGTACTAGTTTCATTTGGACGTTTCCCTCACGGAAAGAGTGATTCACGCGTTGCGTGAAATTGTAGGTCACACTGTAGCCACTAGGTGGAAGCATCGTACTGAGATGCAGCTCAAAAGATTTTGGGGTAATTCCACGTTTGACCACAACGTAGCTGCAATGGAGAATGGCGCTGTTCATATGCCATAGGTACTTCATTTGCAGCTGTGGTCGAGAGAGCTAGAGAGTGGATGGAGAGAGGGACCGCTACGCCGGTCAATCAGATCAATGTTGTTGTTTTATTGTTTCACAGTGGTTACAGCAGCCTACGTTCAACAGGATCAGTGGTTCTCAGCCTTTTGGGGGTCCCCTGCATATTTTTGATCTCTCCTGTAGCCTGGCTGGGTGGCTCCAAGTTTGAGGAGCGCCGGGTCGATTGATACACTTTTCATTAAATGTCTTTTTCAAAGATGACGTTATGTACACAAACATTTGTATCATGTGATCAACAACTCACATGTGTATTCTCTTAGTTACAAGTGCGGGTCGTTAGAGACACAGAGGAGGGACGGTTGAAACAGCATGTTTTAAACAGAAACTACTGTCATTACTCTCGTTTTTATGCAGCATATCAGACAACATACTAGTGTACTCGTCATTGCCAAAATGTCACATAATTTCTCACAATATAAATAGGTCAAATAAATATTATTGTCCCGTGCGTAATTGTCAGGATCCTTGATTAAACTCGCCTTTCTTCTTTTGTACGAGTTGTTGGACGACTGCATTTTCATTTCATTTACTTATTTCCCTGTCCTAAGTCATGTTTATGGAGACACAGTTGAACATATTGTCATTTTACCCTCGGCATTTTCCCCTCACTTTGCTGAATATCTGTTGATTCATGTCATAAACACGTTTTGTTCATTAAAAATATCTGGTGTTTATTAAAAATATGTTGTTCATTCAAATCGGTTGTTGTTCATTGCAGAACAATAGGGTATTAATTCGGTGATTTATATAGGAGATATTGATCGCGCAGTGTGACCACAGTCACTACGCACGGTGGCGTGAGGGTCATTTGAAACAGCTGTATCAATCGTCCCTGCAGCGACTACTGACACTTCAACCTGTTTTGCCTCTAAACTTCAAAACTATGACATTGCATAGTTTAGGACCCGTTTATGTACGAATTCATCTGTTGTTAGGTCATATTATTATTGCATGAAACACACAATACAACTTTTGATCACAAAAAAACTACCGCACGTAACATTTTACTTTCCGTAGTCAAAAACCAGTTCGCGCTAATAACTTTTGAATTGCGTGACGTAATTTCACAAGCTTTCCCAGGATTGGTCGGTGTTGAGTGCTGAACATAGTGACAAAGTCTGACGGCTCAAGCTTGTGTGGTTTTCGAGGAAATCGCTGTGTATCAATCGTCCCGTGTATCAATCGACCCGGCGCTCCCCTAGTTTGAGTTCTGCAAGTTCTGGTGAATGTAACAATCCACTCATAGCCCACGATCGCTACGTCCGTGCCAGCAGCCTGGACCCGATGCTGCTGGACTCACGAGCGGAGCAATAATGCACATCTGTCAGCAGCTGCTCTTGAAGGGACAGATTAGATGCTGATTTTGTTAACAGTGACTTTGTTGCATCCAAACATTTAGCATATCTGTCGGGTGCTGTCTCTTATCCGGTACAAAGTGGGAGATGACAGAACTACTTTAATCGAGGGAAAGCTACATTGTTGCGAGTTGACTCCGGCCGGCGTGTGCACATGCACTAAGCCTGTGAATATTCTCATTTGTCCCGGACTCCCGGTCATAGTTATCTCAAGGAAATTTAAATCGAATGCAACTGGACTTGGTTATTTGTCTAGGAAGACGTTTCACCTCTCATCCAAGAGGCTGAAGCCTCTTGGATTACAAGTTACAGTTGCATTCGATTTAAATTTCCTTGAGATAAGTGCACACTGTTTCTGCAGCCTAACGTGTTTTCTTCATTCTTCATTAGGCTAATGTTAACACTAGAACCACCCAGATGGTCTCACACAGACGTTTGTGTTTTTCTTACGTGAATGACTTTGTTTACATTAAAACTACAGTCAGTCCACTCAGTCCACTCTCAGTCCGTGACTTTTCCATGTGTGATGGTTTCTGAAGCTTACAACTTACACAAATGAAACATTCGATTTCTGGGCATTTATACCTCGGGCCGACAATAGCTTATTTTTTCTTCAATTATTGTTTTCATCTACAGTTATATTTATCATAATATGCCCAATTCGGGAGGGAGAGAGGGGGGGGGGGGGGGGGGAGTGCCGCGGTCACGTTAGGCTACATAATGTAACAGTTTCCAGAAAAATACAAAACAGGATATTTATTCATGTTACCCTCTGTTTAGGTAGATAAATGTCTCAGTCACATTTGAATAAAAATAATGCAATTAGGCTTAATATCATAGGATCTTTTTTTTTAAAGATAGGCCTATTTTATTTTTAGTTCCATAATTCAGAGATGATTTTCACTTAACGAAATGAAACGAAACAATGAAGCCTACAGTTTTGACCTCCGGCTTATGAAAAGTGTGAGGAGAGGTAGCTACTGTAAGAACCGGTTTTTCTAAGCTGACTGAACAGCTGTGTGAAGTTCTGTGGGGGGCAGGGCTGTAGCCTATTGAGTGAAGTATCCACAAGCACACCTATTGATCAGAGATAAATGAAGGTGCTAATGTGTCGCTGATGTGTCTATTAAGCTGCGGTCCTACAGACCGCTGCATATAAACCACACTGTAGCGATTTTCACCCAGCCTCGCTTTCAATAAAACACACACTAGCATTCTATAGCCTAATTGCAATCAGTGAAATATATGAAATCAATATAAAACACAATTTAAATATGAGAGTTGCTGTTGCTCTAGTTTAATAGCGCTGCAGCTGCATTTACCGTGCGCCCCTGTCTGTATGTGAACCTGTGTCTGTCTATGTGCGGGCAGAGATCAGAGATGGGTTTTTTTTTAATAACCATATATGGTCAGCACGTGCATAATTAAGTAGCCATGTGCTCTGTGGAGCGCCAACAAAGTGACAACAAAGACAACACCCGGAATGATGCTTCGGCGGACCTGCCCTCGCTTTTGAGGTCGGTTGTGAGAAAAATGCCTACTGTCCAGACAACTGTGTTTTTTTTTAAAGCACCCCTGCATTACACAAACACACATATACGGTATATATAGCCGCACATATAGGCTATATCAGTGATCATAATAATGATGATAAGAGAAAATGCATTGTTCACTAAAACTGCACGTTGGGATTCGATCCCAGACTGAAATAAAATCTTTGCTTACAGTGAGAGCTGCTCTACTAAGTGAACTATACCTTTCTTGCGTTACTATTGTTATTGTGTCTCGAGTGTTTCAGAGTCGGCCGGCTGTAAACCAGCTGACCCCGACTGACTTTTTTTTGCGGTCACATCAGCACGGCTGCATCTTCGGTCGCGGGTGCTGTGGCATTTGCCCATATTTGCCAGTCCGTCCCTGTCACTGGTTGTTTGTGTTGTCTGTCAAAACATGGATGAATGAAACCTATATCCACACATCTTGTAGCCTATTTCTATCGAGGGAAAGTTATTTCAGGATATCCTGTTTTATCGCCCAGCCCGAAAGTGACATAGGCTATTGCCCGTTCATTCATGAGAAATCATCCAGCTACACTCAGTCAAACAAGGTGGGGAATGAACACTACTGTACAGTAGTTGGCTCATTTTAAAAACACACCGGCAGCATCGCCCACTGAGTTAATTAACTGCTGTGTAGAAAACCACGCTGTGGTCCATAATCGCGGTGCAGATGGGTGTGTTTGGAGCTGACAAGAGGATCGATAAAAGAGAGTGAGACGTATAGCTGCCGTTGTTACATTTTTCTCATTGAAAAACTATACTGTATTATTATTATATTGCATTCCCCATTCCTGTTCACTGCTCCGTGCTGCTGTCTTATAGAGGCGATCTGCTGCTCACAGATGCCACCTGGCGGTTGTTTGGGCACATTGCAGCTTCTGGTGAAAACACAATTACTCCTCCACAAAAAATCCGCGTGAGCCTCCCGTGACTCACGCGTGAATCTCGCGTGAAACCGTCCAAATGAAACTAGTACCCACTGTACACAGTTTGGGGTTAAGAGGCATCCAGCTGCACATTTATGCAAGGCTTAGTGTTTCAAATGAAAACTTAACCAGAATTCAGCTTTTTAATGGTTCTCAAACTGATCTGATTTTATTTTATCTACAGCAACAGATGGGATGAATGCAAGGACTATGATGGAATGAATGTGTGTTTAAGGATTTCTGCTTTTCTGGGATGAAAAGAAAATAGTTATTCCAATCAAAATACTAGACAATTTAAAAGGCACAATGCCCACTGAACAAAGAGAAAAAAAAAGAATTAAATTGTAAAATGGGCCAGGCGTCCTTGCTAGAGGTTGAATAATATGATATTTTAATCATCAAACCGAATAAAAGAAAAAAAAAAGACTAAGTAATGTTTGTATGGTGATGAAAAAAAAAAGGTGTAATGAGATGTAGATTTTTGCAGTGACCATGAGTGGGTTTCACAGGGTGAAACTAAGTGACTGAGATGGAGAGAAGAGAAGAAAAGAAAAGAAAAGAAAAGAAAAGAGAGTGAGAGAGAAGGGGGAAAAAATCAAAGGAACACAAAGAGAGGTGGATGAAGAAGTACTGAATTGTTGTGGGCAAAGTCGGCCAGCTATAGAGATGATGATGAAGAATGATCAGCTTTTGGCAGCCAAGTTCCCATGAGAGAGATGTCCAGGGATCTCATCTGCTTTCACTCCACACATCAACCCCACTGCTGGAGAGTATATAGTATAGTGTGTGTATATACTGTATGTGTGATTGTGTGCATGGGAGACACTATTTAGACTAAATAGATTATTACCATACACGTGTCATATGTGCTGTGGCTCCTCACCACTTCCAGACTCTTTTCTTTTAAATGTGACAAATGTGTGTTTTCCTCTCTCTTTGTGATGAAGAGACAGCTGTGTCTGTGTGTGAAACAAACCACAACCACGCCTGTATGAGATGGCAGAGTGAAGATGGCCCTTTCTGCCCAGCTGCCAGGTATTTGGATTTAACAGCTGAAGCGATCTCATTGATGTGCGGTGGGTGGTTTTTCTCATAAAGGCAGCCAAGGACAACAGGCACAAGAGAAAGCCTTCCCAACACGAAGCAGAGAGCAGCAGCACACTCTCACACAGGCTCAGGATAATTGTGTGGCAAGAGCAATGAATGTGCACAGGAAAGTAAACTCTGGGTTTAAAGAATTGCAGGCCCAGTCTTGCATGATTTTTTTTTTTTAAGCAAAGCTGAAGAAACCTGTGGCTGGATGATTGGGGATTGTTCAATACAATGGGGCTGTGTGGAGCAATGGCTGGAGAAGGACGTCCATGGAAGGAACTTCTTTTCAGTCAGGCAAAAGCCAAGTGTACTGGAGCAACCAGCCACAGGAGAGAAAGGGGAAGATGACCAAAACTTTCCTACAACCCAAGGACTACTGTAGTGTATTATACACCTTAACTTTCTTGCTTAAATATCTTGTATTGTCTTATGTTCTTCTTTGTGTGTGTGCTTTCTCTGAACTGAAGGAATGTGTGAACTGATGCTCTGCTTCATGGGTTCCATATCCTGCCTAGAAGCAATTTGGTCTGTTGGAAAGTTGATGATTGTTTTGTTTAGCCTAAAGGCTGAAACCTTAGGTCAAGGGCATTTTCTTCTGTTGACCTATCATAGCCCAAAAGTTATCGATTTGGTCAAGAGGTTAAATGCCATAAAGTAAATGATCCAGATCAAGGTAGTCTTTGTTGATTAGTTGCATTCCTTAGTTTGGAGAAGGTGGAGTGTTTGGAGTTAGAAACATATATAAGGTCAGAGCTTTGGGCCAGTAGAGAGAGATCTCATTTTGGACCAGAGATGCTCCAGGATTCGGCTTTTTTGTACACTGTTCTTCTTCTTGTTAATAAACTTCTTTTTTGAATACAAGCGAAGACGTGTCAGCGGTGATCCCTTCTTTTCATCAACACATCAATATACCACACTACCAAGGTGGGATGAAACTCTCTGGAGGCAAGGGAGGGGACCAGACCAAAAAGAATCTGTAAGCTTCAACTATTCAAGGCTGCCTGCTAGACATCAACATTTGGGTGTCCAATAACTCCCTAACTCCCTCCAACTTAACCAGGATAAAATTAGTCAGTCAAACAATGTCATGGATTTCAGCTTCTAAAAACCAATCAAACATTTTGTTCTGTACACCACTGTACTTTTAATTTTGGAAGGTGCTATACAAAGTTTACTTACTAAAACCTACTACAAGTTTTGTCTGTTTCTTTGACCAACCAACCTCCCTCTGTCTTAGGGCGCTTTCACACCTATCCTGTTTGGTCCAGACTTTCGATCTTTCCAGTTAATTCGGACCAAAGTGACAGGTGTGAAAGCTCCCCCCGGACCACGGTCCTGACTAAAGACTGAGTCTTTGGTCCGGCCTCGGAAGGTGGTCTCGGTCCGGACTATCCTGGACCAAGGTCCGCTGCTATGTAATGTGCAAGCATGTTTTTGGAAGGTTCGAACTACCGGACCAAATACAGGACGTCACGTCAGATTTGCCCGTCTCGCTCGCGCCGAAAAAAGTAAATTATCAGAAAAAAGATGAGCCGCGGTAACACTTGGGGAGAGGAGGAGGTCAAATATTTTATCCAGATTTGGTCAGAAGTAGGGGTGTGTCAGTGTACACGTGTAAACGTTTACATGGAATGAAACAGTAAACATTTAATACCTAAACGATACACGCAATTCTTACACATACGGTATATATTTCTATACATTGACCCGAATATAAGACGGTATTTTTCTCCTTCCGTCAGCTCCAAACTCACTCTTCTGCCCTGCGATTACGAACCACAGCGTGCATGCTTCCCAACACATATTTTTATTTTATTTTTTTCACTTATGTGTCAGAATAACAATAGTCTCGTGGGGGGGACTAGACCAAAACAAACATCAGATGCACGGCCATCCACAAGCCAATTACTGACAATTATAAGCAGGCGCAGCCCTTGCAGGTAATGATGTCATGACGTAGGTAGATCCTTTGGTTCGCTGTCATAATACTATGACTACGGACTATTAGGTGTGAAAGCGTCCTTAGACCGAGTCCAAGAGTGCAGTAACCCTGGATCCCTGGGCTCAAGTCTGAACTTCAATTCCCATTCCCTGTAAATATGCACTCTCCTCGGTGAGAATAAACTAACTTGACATCAGGGTTGATGTGTTGGTTCCTTACTGAGTCACTCAGAACTCCTTTCAAAATAACACAGCACTTACTGTGCAACATTTGTTGTTGACAGCAGGATATTATTGCCAATTCATTGCAGGATTTGCACATGCCTCAACTCTCTGCTGATTAGAGAACAAAAAATAGATTATCCCCATAAATTGGGATAAAAACTGCCAACAGTCCTTTAACCTGCCGAAAAAGACACTAACATTTGCAGATTTTAAACTGCCCTTCTGATGCCAGCTGATGTGAGCCCTTGGGGGCAGTGTTATCCCAAGTCCAGAAAAGGAAGGAATGGCTGATGGCCTTATGCAGCTAAAAGTCAGCCCCTGTAGAGTGTAATGACTCTTGGAACAGTTCACTGAAATTGGAGCACTGTGGTAGAACTTGCAAACTGTCACCTGCGAGGAAAGGGTTTTGTACCTGTAGAACGTACAACACTAATAACCTTGAGATGCCACATACCAGCAGACCCTTGAACCAGCTTATGCTAGAGTTGACTATGTTATGGGAGTCTTTTTTATGGAACAGTAGAGATGAGCCAAATTATGCTATTTCTGTCTGATTAAGTTGAATTAAGTCAGCTTTTTCACATGACTGAATAAAAAAGACAGGAGTGGACACGACACTAAAACAGTCAAGGAACTGCAGATACAGCTACATTATTCATAAACACCTTCCTTCATTTATGTGAACGTATTCAGTTGTGTAAGCAGCAGCCATATCCAGTACGATCCCAATGCCTCTACAGCAGGATTCCTTCACCTCCTTCCTGCTCAAATTCAATTACCTTGCTCAGAGAGCAGGAGGAGTTTTTTTCCTCCTGCTCTTTGAAAGGGGGGTTGATGATTGCGATGAAGTTCTCACCAGCGTCACCTTCATCATCATCAGCTTCATTGCTGTTTTTGATTAGCTGCTTAATGGGTTCACACGTCATTATGTTCAATCATTGTGGGAGTCCCCATCGCTCCGGCTGAATTATGCAGCTGAGGAGGGCGAAACGCTGTCTGCCTGCACTCAAATGACAAGACAAAGAGCTGTGTGGAGATCATGAGACACACACACGCACACACTGTGCTCTCGAACATACACACACATTCAAGGTAAATCTCTTATACCTTGGCTTTTGAAATTCATTCATTAAAACTTTTGAAAAACCCAAGAATACTTTCACTTCCAAAGCTTCATGACATCAACATTTTTCACATTTTATATAATTTAAATTTGATGTTACAGTGAGGATGACCATGTTTTTCAGTCTGAACGATTGGATGGATCAGGTTCAGAGGATTAATCCTGCCATGGTGGCTCCTTGCTGTCCATCTAGCATCTAGCACTACCATGATGATGACAACTTTCTTTTTTTCCCCCATTGTGTCCAGAGGATAAACCATGATGACCTTTCTGATCTCCTGACTTTTCCTCAGGCTGACATTTGTGGATCATGCATTACAATTATATGTCTTGTCATCTGATGGACGGATAACAACTTACTGAACATCACCTTCAAAATGTCAAAAATGTTTCCTTTGTCAAGCCTGAGACAAAAACAAGGGTCTTCCTGCTCAAACTGAATCTTAAACAAGTATTATGTAGTCCAAACATTAACTTTGGTATCAAAGCTGTTGTTTCCATGCTCCATCTTCATCTAACAAACCATTTGATTTAGGCTGCCAATCATACCTTCCTGAAAAACACAATACCATGCCAATTAGCAGCATATCAACACATTTTATATTTTTGCATTCAGCGGCTAATTGCCAAGAGGATAACCATCTGCCTCATAAGCCTGGCCAATTTCTATTTATTCAATCATTAACTTGTTTCCTAACACATCAGGTTTGGTCGTCAGTACAAATCAGATTCAAAGTCTAACGCTCTCAATGCAGAACATAACTCAGTCTTAAGTCGTACTGTGTGTCCTTCAAAAGAGTTTGATAGAGCTGATAGTTTTTGTTCTGTTTGTGACACTTGAAATGAAAAAAACAACACAACATATGTACAGTTTCACTTTCAGTGTCACTGTTTGTGACACTTGAAGTGAAAAAAAAAACAACACAACATATGTACAGCGTCACTTTCACATCCATCCAAGCCATGAAACTGTCAGTAACATTAAATACCAACATAAGCCACCAAGCACACACTTTTTTTAGATTTGAATTTTAATTTATTAAAGGATAGCCCCTTGAGACGTAGCATCTCATTTTCAAGGCGGTCCCTAGACAGACATAGAACACATGACAACAATACATTGTAGACATACATAACATATGACAAATACAGACATCTTGCTCACCCACTCCCACACACAACCCCTACCCACATACGTCTAACATACAGAATAGACATATTGAATAACAAGGATCAGTGATGGGAACATAAAAACATAGTACTGTAGGAATAAAAAAAAATGGAGAAAGAAAGAAGAATAATTAGAAACATGAGCAATTTGTTTTAAGATAGGAGTATTGTGACATCCTGAAACAAAGAAAAGAGGTAATAGAACACAAAAAAAGAGGGAGATCATTCCAATCCGATGGGGCTTTATATTGGAATGACCTATTACCAACCTCTTTCAAGATTCTAGGAACAGAGAAAAATGGAAAGTTTATATGTCTAAGTGAGTATGGCGAATTGTATGGAATCATAAGTTCTTTTAAATATGGAGGAAAATGGAGATAAACACATTTATAAAGAAAATGAGATTGCCTTCTTGATTTGATTTCTTATGCAATGTTTTCGATACAGTATCTTGTCATTGCTAAACAACGCATAGTAAAGAGTTGAAATTATACACCATTCCAGGTGTACAGACAGCTCTTTTTTTCTTTTATACATCACACAGACAAAGCCAAGAAAATGGCTGTGAATTATTCTCCCACTGTGCTCCCTTCCTGTTTGTGCAAGGATGTAGAACAAAACAAGCTTTGGAAGTGTGGAAAGTGAGCCAGAAGTAGCAAGGAAGATAATGCAGTATAAACATGCAATATATTATTGATATTTGGTGGTGAATGTGAACTGTTATAAACAGGATGAAAGTCAGCAGCAGTGGGGATAGTGTAATGGAAATGGATCAGACAAGCATTTAGCAGCCTGTCAAACAACTAACATTGTCTCAGGAGCAGCAGAGTTGGTACATAGTCCCATTGTCTATGTGGTGTGTCCATGAGAGGTCCTCGGTGAGCAGCAGAAGTCCAAGGTACTTGCATCTCTTCTCCCTCTACACCCTCTCCATAGATACATATACACCCCAGCTGAACGTGTACAGTGGAAAACCCAGCAGTGCATGTGGGCACTGCGCTGTGAGACGATGGATGCTCAGCAGGATGGAAATGCATGAAATTATCCTGAGCCATGTGGAGAACTGACTCAGCCGTGGAAAATCAAAAGGAATCAAAATGTAAATGCAGGTCCAGTCCATACATTATATATGTAGGAATGTGGTCTCAGACTTTTGAACTGCACTGTACATGTATGTATTTATATGTACACACACACACACACGCACGTTCGCACACACACACACACATACAGAGGGAGAGAGAGCGAGAGAGAAATATATTCTTCTGGTGGCTTTTCTGACACGATGTATTTTCATAAACCTGCAGAACAGTACTCCAATTTAAACTCTGCAATAAAGCAGGCAGTTGAATATAATTTACCCCTCAGATACTACCTCACTTCAGGTCTCATCAGTGTCACAGCCTGAATAAAACAGAAATAGGTGACGATGTGTAACGGGAGTGGACCAACTCGCTCTCGAGTCAGACATCTCTCAGACAGAGGACTGTGGATAGGTTGTTCTCCCGCCTCTCGATGCCAAAGGACTGTCTTCATTTGACTGAGAGTGGTAGCCTTGTATCAAGGCTCCGGGCAGCACCATCCTTCAGATCTCAATTTTCAAGATTTGTGAGCCAGAAAGTGAAAGGGGGTGGGGGTAGAGGGGAGTTGGGGTAGGGTAATCACAATGAAAGAGGTAGAGAGAGAGGGAGAAACAGAAGATGAAGAGAGAGAAATCAGAGGGAAACACAGGAGAGTATTGTAAAAAGGGTTCACTTCATGGTTTCAAACGGTCAATATGCCTGTTCAACATATTACTGGTAAAAATTTCTGCTTGGTACATTTGCTTGCAGTTTGAATTGCATGCAATTTCCTTTGTTTTTTTTTCTGTACTCCAGGACACTTATAAGCACATTAAGGGAAGCATAACTTATGTCTCCAACCTGAAGTCTAAATTGATTTTTTTTTTTTAAATACAAATAAAATATATAAGTTTAATGAATATGTAAGAACACATTAAGAGCACTACAGGTGCATTTGTTATTTCAAATGATGATTTAGAAAGCATTTTCTTATCGGACACTAGATCAGTATTTTCACCTTCTTAATTATCTTCAAGATAAACAGTTGCTTTATAGGTTAATGGGCACTACGTATCTACATTATGTATGTCAACAGATGAACAGGTACTGTATCATGTGTGCTGCTGGAAATATCTGCCGCCCTAATACAAAACAAACTTTGGTCTGGCTGTTTTTTTTGGGGAGGACAAGAAGTAAGCTCAGCATGGTTTTGTAGTTGAAACAAACTATTTCCCTACATGGTGCTGAAATATTTAAACCCATGTGTGGCTTTTTGACGCTCTCCATGGTGCTGAAAAACTCAGTTGCAGCCCTGTCACTCCCACTGTCCCATGTGGAGCTCTCCGTGGTCCTGAAACATTAATGCACCATTCATACCCTTAATCTAAATTCTCCTTTGTCTTCCATTATGTTTGTCATTAGTTTTTCATCAACCTTTTCAAATACATACACAATGTCTTCAGTTATACAATATTAAACATTATTATGTTCATGTAAAGTGGGGTCTTTATATTATTTGTGTTACGGTATGTTGAAGTGAAGGGAACTAGTGATGTCAGCGAGGACAGCGAGTCTGGCGTTAAGCTTGACTTACTCAACCACTACTAAGGCAGTGCAAGGACTGAATAATAATCTGCAAAACCACACAATTTTTAACAACATGCCAACATTTTTGATATTTGCAAGTTGGCTGTGAATTAATAAGATGAGGAAACACTGTGTTTTTTGTGTCTCTCTCCATGATACCAGTAAACTAAACCCCTCTATCTGTTGCTATCAGACACATATCTATTTAGTGACCTGGCTGGATGACTGGCCTTTCAGGCTGTTTACCAACTTTGTATGTGACTTGTTGCCTCAGAGGAGGTATACCTGGCTGGCTAATCGAAAATCTGCAGAATTTAGGCATTTCAAAAGGTTCCTCCAGGCTGTGCTGAAAATATATGTTTTCTACCCTGTTATGCTATTCCCCTGGAGTTATATTTTATTGGTTCTCTAAACCATTTAGCAGTGATTTGTTTATGGTTTTACGGTTTGCTTTGCGCCTCAGTGATGTATAACTCTGTGCATTTATGGTCTATTCTCTCTAGCTCTTTCTTCCATCTAAATCTATACAAAAACTGCCAGCTAAACAAAGATTAATTGCTTTCAGCTTCTGTGCTGTTGAAATGAGACAGAAAGAAGTAGAAAAGCAGCACAATATTACTGCAGTGTCTCTCATTTTCACATCAAACTGTTTACAGACGCACAAACAACATGCACGTGCGTGCAGCTATGTGCTCTAAGGCTCCACCACCGCCCTCAATACATATGTTCACATGCTCATGGCAGGGGATGCTCTGAACAATGTCCCTGTGTTTACCTTTGAATGTGAATTTAGGGGCAGACTTGATGATTCATACATCCATGTGTGTGCTCACCCACGCACCATCTTTCAAACATATAGGCTACATGTTTTTCCTGTGGGATTAAAACCAGTTTTGTGATGTTACCTCACACAGTTCTTCTCTGAGCTGTCTCTTATTTGCTTTTTTCTTTCTTTCTTTTTATTTTTTATGACAACTTAGAAAGGAAGTCATGTTCTCCCCTCTTTCTCTCTCTGCTCTGACCTCTAAACATGGCTTGAATAACATAGGATTAACAGCACATCTGTCCATGTAGACATGAGCATTGCTTCAGCTTTTCTGCCAGTGTATACCTGTGTGTGTGTATATGTCACAGCCAGAGGCACTGGTGGGAGGTTAGAGGTTAGCTGCATCTGGCTTTTTAAACCCTGCGGATAAACTTTGACAAACACAACAACATCCCCCTCCCAGTCTGTCTGTCCAAGTCAAGCCTGCAGCCCAGACAGCATTGAGCTCAGGGCTCACTGAGTTTGGCACTGACACACAAAGACACCCATCAACATCAACACACTTGAACACACCTCTTCGAGCTACAGCTGTACACTACATCCCAGAGCAGCACCTGAATGTGTGTGCTGGTTCTGCAGCACATGCCAACCACCTTTTGAGTAATAACATGCCCTGAGCAGCCCTACATTTTGGGGGGTTTAATTCCCCGATGACTTGCTTTGCTTACGTTAGCCGTCTAACTAACTAACTTAAAGGGATAGTTCACCCAAAATTGAAATTTCACTCATTACGTATCTACTCACCCTCATGTCGACTAAGGGCTGGGAGAAGTTTATGAGTTATCCATGGCTTCTCTGAGTTACAGGGGGTCTCGACATAGCAGTGCATGTCCATATAACGGTTGCAAATGGATACCAACTGTCTTCGTAACAAAAAGACACACCAAAAAACATCCAAATACCTCCATGCTGCTCGTATGTAATGTCCGTCTTGTATTGAAGCCCCGAAATGCGAAATTGTCCCGAAAAAAATTAAATAAGTCTATTTTTCAAGCTTGTTTGTAGCGGAAGCTCCTCTTCCCAGTTCGTCCAAATTTGACGAACCGGGAAGAGGAGTTTCGAGAAGCTTCCGCTACAAAACAAGCTTGAAATATAGACTTATTTAATTTTTTTCGGGACAATTTCGCATTTCAATACAAGACGGACATTACATACAAGCAGCATGGAGGTATTTGGATGTTTTTCGAGTTATGACACTGTTACAGTATGACAGTATTATGTCAAGCTTATGAATACCTATTCAAGTAAAGTGTTACCAAAATATCTGTATTCTTGTTTTCAATGTTACATATCTTTTTTTAAAGGTTTGAACAAAGTGAAGCTTTTTGTCAATTCAGTTAACACTGAAGCTGCTCAGGGTCAAGAAGTCTTGTGTCTGTAGTTTTATAACATACTGACTATCTCTTTAAAGCAAGGACAGAAACAGTAGGCTACCACCCTGGTTTGATGATATGAAGGATCAAGGCTGAAATCTCTAAATAAAGAGAGCGTAAAATGGGGAATGATAAAGGTCCCAATCAGAGACAAAAAAGTTCATTGTCAGAGCCAAAATGGCAACAAAAGTCACATGGACCACTTTTGTGACACTGTCTATAGCAGCTTTTGTGGGAATGTTGTCATTTCATATCAGAAAACATGGGTCATCTTACAAAGCAGCGACAATAATATTTTGTCATTTTAGTTAAAGGACTTCCTGTTTCCCTTGGATGCACTGACATCCTGGTAATGAAACGGTGACCTGACCTCAAGTTGGTATTAATCAGATTGAAGACTTCACATATGCAGATTATGTATGTGTGTTTATGTTTGTGCGTGTGTGAGCTGTGTGGAGGCGGATGCAAATGGAAAATCATGTAAATCCAAAATCTATCCTCCACACATCACATAGACATAATCCAGAGAGGGAGAGTGAGTGAGGGTGGGTGAGAGAGATACGGAAACAAAAGGAAAATGAGGAAGACGAAAGTAAGGGAGCAAAAAATGGAACATGATGAAAGAAGATTTAAATCCTTCCACTCATTCTCCCAGTCTGTCTTTTTCTGCCCTAACTCTGTGTGAAGAGCTGACACTTTGGTCCACCCATCTGGGAGCAGCTGGAGGGCATTGCCAACAACCTAACCAGCTGAGAATTGAGAGTGGAGGGCTGTTACTCGCTGGCACCGACAGCAGAGCTTCTGACCTTCGGCTCGGGCGCCTCGCAGGCTCATCGGGACCTCGCGGCAGCAGGGAAACCACTGAGGAAATGGTGAATTAAGATAATATGGCAGTGGAAGCAGTTAAAAATAGCATCAGCAACACATAGGCTCAGCGCAGAAACACCCACAAATTAAGCTCCAGGTTTTACTGCACAGTGGTGACACTCTTGCTCACAGAACACTGTGTTTTTATTGTGTGGTAAAAAAAAAAAAAAAACGTGATTGTGGCTTTTTCACATCAGTACATAAGGTGCTCAAACTTTTGTATATTCAACAATTACTATTTGATTGTTTAGAATAAAATGAAATACTGAAACATTAGCTTTTCCCTTTTTTTCTGCATTGGTTCTGTTAACTTCTTTCCATTAAAACAAAATTAACATAAACATTTACATAAATATAATTTAATTGGTGTGTACTGTATGTAAAACCCTATACAGCATTATCAGTTTGGCATTTAGCAAATGCTGATTAAAATAAGAGATTCTCGGCGTGAATCATTTGTTGTATAACAAATGGAGGAATAACTAATAAGTTGCATGATTGTTACGGCCTGCCTAAGCAAACAAAGGCTCAGATGAGGGCCACAGAACAAAGGTGTCTCTATATTGATGAATCACAATTCCCTTAGGAAAAAGAAAATCATGAACAAAAGAAAAAGTAAAACAAAAAGTGAAAACTCCTGGGCCAGCCACGCAATGGCCTGTTGGACCCAAGAGTCCTCACTAAACTAATCTAGAGGGAAGAAAAGCATTAATCTAATTCAAAACAAAGACCCGAAACTAGACTACCAGAAACCTCCACCCCAGAGTAAATTAACAAACTATAACAAAGAGCGCACAGACTTATAACACCCCAAAAAGGAAAAAAAAAACAAGGAGACACCTCTGTGGACTGTCTGGCGTCCCTTTTAACTCTTTCATGACCTTTGACGACTTTTCTCATCATTTCATGCCCAAACGTTAGCCACCTTTAACAAGAAAACTCTTTTTTTTTTTTTTTTTTTTTTTTTTACAAATAATAGACTCTCAAGGACCTTATGTATGATATGTCAGTCCTCCGATATGTAAAACTGATTTAAACTGCAATCAAAACATGATGATTTTTATAAAATGTGTGATCTTGCTTTTGTCTGAACAAGGATAGCTTTGGTCGACTTGCATGACAAACATGGCTGCTCTGAGGACAGATATGACCAGTGTAGTGTACTGTACACGTGCAGCATCGCCTATGTATCACGTAGCCCATCAATATCAGACCTCAGATCAGAGATGAGATTTAGATATAGCCTGCATGTAGAATAGGGAAGCCCACTATATCAGATCTCAGCTCAGAGATGTGATTGAGATACAGCAACAGCACCTCGCCCAGTAACCGGTGGCCAACACCGCTCGTGATGGTATGGATTGGATGAAAGGGTCAGGTTACATCTGACCTAAAATCAGAGATGAGACAGATTGTACAGCTCCACCCCCCTTTCTGGAGACTCAGAGCAGGTTTGTGTGGTGATTTTTATGTTTGGTACTGTATAGTGAATTTTGCAAGCAAGCAATGATGAAAAGAAGGTGGTGGAATTGTGTTTTTGCCAGAGAACTTTGGATGAATTTTTGAAATTTCTGGTCAAACATAATCTTCTGACTGAGACTTACAACAAAGTTGACGTCGATCAGAATGTAATTGTTGAGAAGTCATGAGCCTATAAGGCCCCAAAGGCTGACAGCCCCACATCGTCACAGTCAACTTCATCAAATTCAACGACGGAATCGGAATCCGGGTGGCAACCAGATAGGCTAATGTTAGCAACGTATTACCACAGATATCTATCAAAATTACCATTAAAATTCTTCCAACTAAGGTGGGGGTAAAATTATTTATTTTATCGCGTGACGTCTGACGGTCACTTGCTGTCATTCCGACATACCACCATTCCGACATACCGCTATTACGACATGCCATCGTTCCACCATTCCAACAAGGCTTCAATATAAGGAAATGTGCGTTACTCAACAGGTGACTCCCTCCTACTGGACTCTCTACTTCTGGACTCTATCTATCTGAACTGTCTAGCCTCTACCTGGTCTTTTTACTAAACTTAATCAACGCCTTTCATCATTGCCTAAGTCCAACCAGTGCAAAATCCTTTGGGGAAAAAATACGCTATTAAAAGAATTGTTGGAAAGGCAGCATGTTTAAAAAAGGGGAAAAAAATGCCATCATTCCGACCATAGGAGGCAAGAATTGGACATTTGATAGAAATTAAGTGTTGCCATTTAGACAATCAGAGGCCTATGTCGGACTAGTGGGATGTCGGTTTCCCCCCACGTCTGACACCCTGTATGCGGAGGATTTGCCACAAAAGAAGCTTGTCTCTGCCTGTGGTAAGAATTCAAGCATAAATTATTTTCCACATAAATGATTTCCCTCTCTGTGGCCTCCTGGCACAGAGAGAGGTGAGGACAACATTTAAAAAAATATTGTTCTGCACATGAGGAAAGAATAGAATAGAAGCAGGATGAGTAATTGGATATTTCTATAATTTACAGGTCATGGCATGCGAAGAGGCAGAGTCCTGCAAAAGCCCGGGCTACTGAATGGCGCAAAGACGGTTGGCAGCCTGAAAACGTCGTGTTCACAGCAACCCCAAGATCCAGAGGAGCAGTGGCAGCGCTACAGTCCAAAGAGTCAGTGGACTTTGTAGAGCTATTCCTCACACCTGAGCTCATCCAGAATATTGTCGAGCAGACCAACCTTTATGCACAACAAACCATGTCATTGGTAACCCAACACATGCCAGTCAACTACGGGGTGAAGTCATACATTTTGTGTGACTCTGAGACAGGTTACTGTTACAACATGAGGCCGTACTGCAGGGAACCAGGAGCGCAGGGTGATACAGTCGTAGGCCTATGGGTACAAATTGTACATGGATCATCTCTATAACTCGGTAGGGCTTAGTGAGGAACTGTTAAAGTTGAAGACTCATTCATGTGGTACAGTACCTTGAGAAAGGGCAGAGGAGAACCAGATGTTATAGCAAATTTTACAAAATCTGAGCTGAAAGTGGGTGAGACGATAGCAAGGTACAGTGAGAGGGTGATGGCGCTAGCCTGGAGGGATAAAAGGACAGTGAAAATGATTTCCACCATGCACAAAAAACACAAAGGGGGCCATTCCAATCTGGCAATGGGGAGGGAAGCGGCTTAAGGTTGAAAAGCCATTGTGTATTGTTGATTATAACCGTAACATGAACGGTGTGACTAGATCAGAATATTGGGTACTTACCCATTGGCTACCATTTACCAGGATGGGTGCAAAATGGACGGGGAAGTTTGCGTTTTATTTATTCCAAATATGATTTTTCAATGCCTTGCTGTGATCGAGGTGTGGATCAGCCCTCAGAAGGAGGTGGGTGTGGTGGCAGAAAGCCCTCAACTTGAGGTATTTTCATTTGAATTCATTACATTATTGTGGCAGATCAAAAGATTGATATAACAAAATAAGTGGCTTTATAAAGTAATTTACTGTTTTTAACAGACTGGAACAGATGCAGTCCTAGCCATTTACATTCCGCTGTATTTGAGACTAGTCCCAAGTGCTGCCTGCAACCTTTAGTTTCGACCACCAGGGTGGAATATTGCTGTGTTCTCCAAATAATTAGAAAATAAAAATAAAATAAAACATCAGGTCCATATGAAGTGTTGTAAGTTAACACATCACAAAACAGTAAGAACACTTGATTCTGTGTCGGATTTCCTGTCTGATGCAATCTGCTCTGTTGAGCTTCACGCAATTTAGTAACAGCTCTGTCAAAAGATTGATAGCGCTGTGGCGTGGAGAGATGCTGCTTGAACGCTGCTGAGACATGCCGCAACGCGCCCGGTGGAAATGCTCTCATTGATTAGAGTGGCAGTGATCAACTCTGGTGACCACGGCGCAGCCATTCCGCAGCGCTGAGGGACCCGGTGGAAATTGTGGGTTACAAAGAAGGCATAGGCTATCATTTCAACTTTATCAATGGTGCGGTCAGGGCGTTTTTGAAATGTAAATTTCCCATTCATTGGACCGACAACTCTCACATGCTCCTCCATTTCTACGTCTCCTCCCCTTCTCACCAATCCTCACCTTGCCCCCAATGGGATCAGCTTATGCTAAAGAAGCCCAAACACAATGACAGCCAATCAATGTCCACTTCAGGGTGTGACTACGGCGCGTTTCCATTGCAGGAACTTAGGGGTAATTTTACGGGGCCGGCCCCGTTGGTGCGTGTTTCCACTGCAGGAACCTCCCCCACAGGGCCATTTACAGGAACTTTTACGGGGGCCAACGGCCCTGAAAAGCTCCTGGGTGGGGCTCGAGGTTAACCCGGCCCTGATTGGCTAAAGCTAGAGCAGGCTCTGACGCTACCAGAAAGCACCAAAACAACCGGCATTTTTAAAAGGGGGAGCAGAAGGGGAGCATTAGCCGAGCAGACACCGCTGTAAACAACAAGAAAACAGCAGGAAGATGTACACAAATGGACCGACGATGAGGTGCAGACATTGATTGCAGTCTATGGCACCGAGGAGATTCAGAGGGGGATTGAGTCATCGCGGCAAAATGAAAATATCAGCGCACCTTGACACACTGGGGATCACGCCGCAAAACAATGCCAATGCAAAAAAAAAAAAACTCAAGCAGGATTAGGCTACAATCAACCGCCATGTGCACAAACACACAAACCAGAAACGCGGCTACCGCCTCAGCTCTATGATTTTTGTGCATGTGCTTGTGACCTGCCTGGGTGACGTCACGGTCGAAACTGTCGAACAACGATTGAAACTCATGACGTCCCCACGGGGTCCTACTCTGCAGTGGAGACACAGACGGTTCCTGTAGAAGTTCCTACTCCCTCCCTTTACCAGGAACTCCTGCAGTGGAAACACGGCTTAACCATTGCTTTCCACCCCCAACAACTCAAGCACAAGAAGCCCAACACATAAAAATGGATTTTATAAAAAGGCAACTCACATACAGAAACAGTAAAGTTAGAGATTAAAAACATGCAAGATGTGATGAGCAATTAATTGAGGTCGCGAAAGAGTTAAGGACTTCCCTAATTAACATCCCTTTTTCAGGCAAGGTTTGCTTGTATAAAAACATGTGCAAACCTGCAAAAAATGTGCAAGCTGATCTACTAAGCGGGTGCACTGAGGATTGCGTCTCTCAAACGGGCAAAAAAGCATTTAGCGCGTTTGCCTTGATGAATATGCAAATATGGGCGTTTTGGCCAGAACGTGCAAAATATTGGGAGGATTAGATGCAAATAGATATATTTAGCACACACAACGTAGATTTATTTAGCACACACAACGTATGTACCAAACCTGAAACAGATTGCAGTGGAAGTTTTAGTGTCTTTATTTAGTATGTTGGAAAGGCAGGTATTGTCTGGCACAGGATTTTTTCTTTTATTGATTTAATACTTGCCAGAGCAAAAGCTCTTATATCTCTGCATTTCCTCACATCTGGGTCATTCCAGCAAACTGTAGCAGTTTTTCGGGTGTGTTAAGCGTTGTTACGCACGCCACACGTCTCTACTCCTATGCGCTCCTCTCCTCTCCTTTCCTTTCCGTTCCTCTCCTCTCTCTCGAGTATCTGGCTGCTTAGCTCCAGGACCGGGACCGGGACTGAGAGACGTCACCTCTGTCTTCACCCCGTCTTTGATCCCTCTGGTCAGTGTGGCCTGAGTGTCCCACCTGAGCTCTCTATTAATCCATCGGATCATATTTCATGCGGCCATCCAGCTCTTTGTCTACTCTCTCCACGGCGGAAACGATTACCACGCACAAAACCCTCATTTAAATACTGCGGTTTGCGCATGCTGTCATTTAGCGGGTTACTCTTAGTAAATCACCTGTTTTTCGTGCACTAACCAAACACGCACATTTTTACCAGGAGCACGCAATTTAGCACCCCTTAGCTGGGATCTTAGTAGATCAGGCCCTTAGTGAGGTAACTAAAGGATTAACCCTGGCTTTCCGGTACCACAAAGTTGGATTCATTCCTACCGAGGTGAGTTACCATGGTAACTGAACGGCTAACCTGCTCCGGGTCAGGGAAGCTTTCAGGATTGATCTGAATCCAATAAAAGGCTCCACCCACCAGCCAATCACCTGTACGGGAAGAGAATCCTTTCACCGGTAAAGCCCTTATCACATAGGACGCGGTGAGCGCAGGCTGCACACAGCTTACCATTCATTGTGTATGTGTTGCACGGCGAGAGACGCGCCCATAGTCCGCGCAGCGTAGAGTGGCGCACAATGCCCACTGCGCTGAGGCTGAGCCAGGCTCAACTTGAGCACAGCGCAACGTGATGACACCTCCGTGCGTCCAATAGGACGGACTCCCTCAGTTTCCTGGTAGAAACCGATCATCGCGAAAACGGAAACCGGGACGAGTTGAAACTTTCCCAATTGAGCCCAGATGAACTTCCTGATGCCGTTTCAATTACCCAGCAACACACACGTGGTTTGTGCGCAGCACCAGGGTCCTGGTGAGCTCTTGCGCTGCACCCCGCAGCGCGCATGGAAAACACAGCATCCTGTGTGAAAAGGGCTTAACCCGGAGCCCAGATTGTGAGAAGAGCGTTATGGCTGTAATGTTTTATGATATTCAGTGTGTCCTTATTTTGAAATCCTTGTACCGGGGGTTACTGTTACCAAGGATACGGAAATAAAAAGCTCCGGACAGAGTTGCGGTGATTGTATCCACTTTATGATACGTTATGAAAACACATGTGTCTATCATCACAACAACAGATTTCCCGGGATAGATCAAATCTGTTAGATTATCACGCTGATTATCCTTACGAGAGGTACCGGATCTCAGGGCCCGGACTACTGCCAATAGTTTTTTTTTTTTGAGTGTGTGTGTGTATGTGCTGAGCGTCATGAAAAAATGCAATGCACTTATATAGGAGATAAGGATAAAATATTAAATAAAAGTAATTTAATGCCTAAAATTAATTTTATGTCCAGTAGCACTTATGTGTGGTTGAATTCTCAGTTAGTTTGATATGTTTTAGCCTACTTAGCCGACTTAATATTGACAAGACACGGCTCCAGATGTTTGTTTTTTTTCCTGCGACCAATCGACCAAAGAGATTTTGATCTGCTAATGTTTTTTTGGTCGTCCAGTGCTTGGTCGACTATTTGGGGGCAGCCCTAGTATTCAGTTTATGAACGGTGAAGACACAAGCCAACAGTTTGGTAATGCCACCTGAGGCTTACATCATCATTTTTAATTAGTCACGGTAATACCATATACTGCGGTAAAATGTGGAGGAAGTTTGAAGGTATCAAAATTTGGATACCGCCCAAGCCTACGCTCACCTCGCTTCTCTCTGACGCATCGCTGCTGTGGTTGTGATTGGATCCGGGCTTTGTATGTGCACGTTCACCGATTCAAGTCTGGGTTGAGTTACCGAGTTGATAACCAGCGTCGTGGTACCACTGATCCAGAATGACAGTGTTGTGGATAGGTTCAGCTGGATAGGCTTGGAGTAACCCCTCGAGGTTGAGCTTGTCTCTGGACTCATAAACATCAAATATGTTGACAAAAAAAAAAATGGTTATTTGCTGCTGTGTTATAATTTAAATCTGTAGTTTGGTTGCACAGATTTAAAAACATCTTAACTCTGATGTATAGTAGCTGTTGAGATGCATTATAGCCTGTTTATTTATTTATTTATTTTTCTCACGGTGACGATGTAGTAGTGGGTCTGGTGTGTGTGGGACATGTGCCAGAGAGGGCAGTAGTGGGCTGAATGTTCACTTTCAGAGAGTGAGTGAGAAGCACCAGGGTGATAAGGCTTGGGAACCTGGGCAGCCTTTTGTCTGTCCTGGGTGCAATGTGAATAGAAGGAGCACAGAGACGCGATTGGTATATATGGTTATTTCATTCACATTAAGTATGTTAGGTCACTTCTTCATTTATGTCCCTCTTAAGATATGAAATTGTAAGGTTAATTTGATTGAAGATATGGATATAAGTTTAGTTAAAAGAGAACTGGTGGTGTGTATGATCCTGATTATGATTTACAATGTTGAAACTAATTTCTGTTTTTCTCTTTTTGAGGTTATCAACCTGATTAATTCAACAACAAGAAAAATCAAATAAAAGGAATAAGTTGAATTGAGTTGACTCCTGCGTCCTCTGTGCCAAGCCTGGTCGAGTTCAGGCTGATGAAGTCGAAATAACTCGACAGTAGCAGTATGAGGATTATACAGTCGAAACTCATCCCTGACTCCTGATATTAACATTTAGCACAGCCGTTCATTTTGAGCAATATCAGATGGATCTGACCTGGAACAGAGGTGAACAAGAAAACACAGATCTCAGACCAGACTTAGGTCAGCAGGGAGCTTCAAGTTCAGACCGGGTTGAATATGCCCTTAGTCCTCGGCTCAGCAGTCAAACAACATACTGGCAATAACCACAAATCCAAGCACGATGTTATGTGTTTGGATTTACAGGATGTGTAGTAGAGAGACCCTGGCATGAAGGTGTTGCAGGTTGAGTCGGAGCACGGGGTGAGGTGGAGGTGGAGATGATGAGTTTTCAGCATGCACCGGAAAATGAGATTCTGACTGAGAAAAGAAGATTATTCCACCACTGCACTGTCAGGAGAGAGGAGGACCACGCAGAGCAATGGGACAGGTGATCATCTGCGACCAGATCTGTCACTTTCCCTCTTTTTATCCACTACAGCAATGTAGTGCAGCTGTCTGTCTTGAAGAGTTTATGTTTTTTCTGTTTCATCACAAAGTTTTTCTTTATCCCAGTCATCGTACTTTTTAAAAGTATATCTTTTGGGTTTATGCCTTTATTAGATAGTTCAGTGGCCTGATGTAGAACTCGAACTGGGGCCGTCTGCAGTGAGGACTGTAGCCTCTACATATGGGATGCCTGCTCAACCTACTGCGTCACTCAACGCACAGCGGATCAAAGACCCCTACCATCCCATCCACAAACTGTTTGAGTGGCTGCCATCAGGCAGACGGCTCCGCTCTATCAAGGCCAGGACCGAGCGGCTCAGGAGGAGCTTCTTCCCTGAGGCAGTTCGCACACTCTGCTCCTGACCCTCCTGAGAGGAATACACCGACGATAGACAACGATGATCAACACTGACGATCAAGCTGGCCCAAGCGGTGAGAGTCAGTGTAGCTCACGGTGTGTCACCACAGCCCAGCTAAACTGACGGGTCGGCGAACGTGACCCGGATTCGTCAGATGGGCGATGTCAACCATGGGAGCAGCAGAGACTCGTCCTCAGACGCTCCAGAAAGACATGAAGGTAATAATATAATACATCCATGGTAAGAACTAACTTGCCAGCTAGCTAACTTTTACTCCACATCACACTGCACCAATAAGAAATATATTTTTATGGTAATTCTATGATTTACAGGTCGTGCATCGAGCAGAGGTTGACCATGGGGCAGCAGTCATGTCACAGCATACAAATGTACAAAAAAGTTAATGCATTTTTAGTTATACATTTGTAATTAAATTATTATTTTGCCATCAAAAGTCCTTTCTCAGTGTTGTTTTTGTTGTTTTATAGAAGGAGAACACTGTTCAGATGTTTGAGGTGTCACTAAAGCAAATTATATTAATGTGAAAGTCACTGTTCTGCTTGACATGTTTATTTCCACAAAAAGCTCATTTTCTCAGTGTTTTGGCCAAAAACAGGAGTTTTTGGCGAAACCAGGCTATGTTCTACTGTTTACTAAAGAACGGAAAAGGGTAGAAACAAACTTTTTTTCTTAATGAAAGAAGAGAGTCTACTCTTTCTCTTGGTAGTTTCAGTGTTTACATAGTCATAGAACACACAATATTCTGTTGGTTTTGAAAGATCGGTCAAAATGCTCTGAAACGGCTGGCAGTATGGGGCTCTGCTCTAAAAAATCTAAAAATAATTTAAGTGGGTGTTACTTAGTTTAGAGCATATCAATGTGTCTTAGCATTTCTTAGTTTTTAGTTTTCTTTTCAGTCAGATTAATGTTGTTGTCTTGTTGTGTGTTTTTTTTTTTTTAACTTCACAGTCATTGGAGTATATGCACACATCATTTCACTGCAATGATCTTGTATTATTGTATGTAACAAATAAACTCTCTTGAATCTTGAATCTAAAAAAGTTATTTCATTTTTCAGAAGAATGAGGTGGAGAGCATTCAAAGTTTCCCATAGGGGGAAATACAAAGAATAATAAAAAGAGCTTACAGCATCCCTCTGCTTTTATAAAGTCCTCCTCTTTCAAACTTCACAGAATGACCAAATCTTGTATTATTCCCACACAGTCACACACTGGAAGACTTGACCTTGCAGAGACTGACTATAATTTCCCCCCTTTTGCTTTTGCTTGCCTTTGAAGATGTCTTTAAGAAACTGATGACCTTCTTTTTAACCTCTGTCAGTTATCAATAAGAATTTCTTATTTCTCTCTTTAGTGACTACAGTGATGTACTTTTATCTGTCCCTGTGTCCCAGCCACATTCCCCACTCCTTAGCTGCTGCTAAAATGAAAATGACATGTTTACTCTCCCATGAGCGACCCTGGCTCCTATCTACTTTAGAAATATATCAAAATGACACTTTTTAGTCTCCTTTGAGCCCTGCTGTGAGTACCCATCATCTCAGCCCTCTATAACTACACTACATACACGTGTCATGTACAGCACTTCAACTTTGAAGTCAGAGAAATGAGTTTTGGCCCGAATCATCATCCAGGTGAATTATTGCTGAGGTGCTTGAGTGTTATTTTCCCTCAGTATAGACCATCGAGTATATGCCATCCAAAGTTATGGAGTATTTTGAGTTTCTGAGTGTTGGGCGTTTTGAGGTCAAGAGACACAACATGTACCTATTCTCTATTTCAACAGTTAACAAAACAGCAACAGAAATAGCAGAAAATATTATAAATACCCCATAAAGTTTTGATCCATATGATTTGTAATTTTAAGAACCAAAAACCATCAGTTTTACATGTCCTCTCTCAGGCTTCTCTCTATAACAACAGGTTGGTGTCAGCCAATCAGAAGAGAGGATCTGATTGGCTGACTGTTTTCTGATCCGATTAAAACAGAACACATTTAACTCTGTAAAATGATGCAAGTGGTGGGTCCAGGTGGGCGGGGCTTGGTGACTGTGTTGTTGAGACATAACAAAGTCACAGATATCCTGACACCACTTTTAAGACTCAATTTCTGAATACAGACTGTGTGCATTTATCTGTGGACTGAGGCTTTGATTCTTTCACTGTTATGTATAATCACACTACGTATACATGGACATCTACCTTGATGCCGCCTAGCGCTTTAAAGCAAACTAAACTTTGTCACAGGGTGTTTGAATCATATTTTTACACTTAGTCAGGATCACTTCAGTGAAAGACAATTTACACCAACAGTGAGTTATATTCGGCATTGACGTTGATTGGCACTGACAGACACAGCATGGAAAGGAGGAGCCCTGGTAGAGGCAGGTTGCACTGCATAGTGCCACTGTTCATTATGGATTCATCAGGAATCACAGGTGAGAGGCTGCAAACAGTCAAGTCTAATTGACTGTTGACTGCCATGAGAGAATGAGAAATACTGCACAATGAAGTCTGCAGGTAGCAAGCAAAGAAGAATTCACTTTTGTACAACATCACACATGCCATGAGATTGTATCTGATGGCAGGGTTCCCCAAATATCCTCCATCTAATGATGCAAAGATTGATCAGGCAGCAGCAGAGGATCATCCCAACTCCAGGAGCCTTTAATCATCCACATTTAGATGAAGCAGAAAAATTAAAACAAGATACTGAAATGATAGAAGAAAAATAAAAAACACAAAAACATCATGCAGGAAGGGAGAGCAATGACAAATGATGGCATTAGAGGTAGAAAGATGGATGAAGAAAGAGGAAGATGTGGGGAATGTGGAGGTGGAGACAAATGTGAGCATGTAAACAAAATGGAGAAAGGAATGAAAAAAAAACAACAGAAAAAGACAGAGGAGGAAGTCGAGAGGAAGCAAAAATTGAAGAAAAGCAGTTTAAGTTTGCAATTCCACACCACCTCCTTAATGTCAAAATCTCTGAACTCTAAATACTGGCTTTCATACTGTATGTCAAAGGAACAAACTAAGACTTCATGATGACAATGGGAGGGTTGATGTATAATCAACAGTGGAAGCACAGCTATTTCTAGAGATGTGTAGAAGTCCTGTTCAGAGAAACTGTCTTAGCTGCAGCTGCAAACATAACCAACCTGACTGTGTGTACCCTGTCAAGTGCCCATGCAGAGCACACACAGGTGTTGAAAGTAATTAAATTAACACAACCCAATTGATGGACATGGAACCTGCAGCTTTCTGCCAACTGTATGCAGTTGATGCTGGATCAAGACGAGGTTACTACCTCACACTGATGAAGCTAAACGAAAGGTCAGACAGGAAGACAGAATCTCTTTAAGCACGCCTCAAAGCCCTTTCCCTGTTTTCCCACTATCCTCTCGCACCACCCTTATTCTCATAATTCAACCAATCACAGTCTGCCATCCTCTTTCTCATCTACCAATCAGTCATTAGTATCAAATTTAAGTACTCTCTCTCTCTGCTGTCATCCAGCTGTCATTTCAGCAAAACTCTCACCTCCACCCCTGCACCTGCATAACTGGACAACTGAGTGCATGAAAATGCGTTAGTCCAACTAATCTCGGAGTTCTCCAACTCCGATTAAGACTCCCAGATAATGCGATTGGAATTTTACTTTCTTCGGCATGTATACGCCTTAATCTAGTTTAACTAGAGTAGACAATGCATGTGCACATGCTCCACCCCCACCCGCCCCCCCCTGCACTGGCGTAAGACCCCGGAACAAAAACATCCAAGAAAGCCGGTCGCTGAAGCTATTGTTGTACCGTTACAGCGTTCTTGTCTGCCTCTCGAAATCACCATGACCACGAGGGATAGCGTGCATCTTATCTGCACAAAAAGTAACGCGCACATTACATATAAGATGAACAAAGCTGTACGATTTACCATCCTGCTGTTGTTCAAAAATGCTGGTTTGCTGTCTGGCTAATACGTCAACCGGAAAAGGGGCTGTATTAACCCGCTGAAACGACACATTACCGCCACCTGGTGTTGAGGAGGAGGACACGTTCCCATCAGTTATTTGATTTTCTCAGTTGCATGTAAACTGGGACAAGGACGGAAGTCCGATTAGACGCCAAAATCGAATTTTGAGCATAGCTCGATTAAGCTGTGCATGTATGTAAACGTACTGATTGACTTGTTTGTAACCAAGGGGGCAGTTGTCGGTCTGAGAAGTGAAGCTCACTTCCGCGTTCAAAAAACTGCAATCCCCTCGGCTGTCGCTGGGGGCTGGCTCCAGAAGGGAGCAACTCCAATCGAGCCCCATGTTAAAATAGCCGATTTTACAGCTTAAAAAAACATATTTACAGCCTGGTACATTTTATTTTTTTGGTCTCAACCGATAGTTTCTACCCCCGCACACACTCTGAGGGGGGTGATTTTTTTTAAAACTATACAGTTTTACTGTTATTAGGTTTAAAGTTCTGGCCAATTAGGGCGCAGAACCGTTGAGTGACAGGTCCGGAGACCACTGCTTCGAGGCCAGTGGGCGGGCCCTCGGCCGGCAAACGGCCGCACCTCTCCAAATATGGCAAGTAAAATCCAACATGGCGCGGTTCAAACCCCTGTAGTAGCGGCACAAAACAGACTCCCCCAAACCAATGGGTGACGTCACGGGTGCTACATCCATTCTTTTTACAGTCTATGTTTGTAACGAGTGGAAGAGTTACTTCATTTTTTTTTTTAGAAACTTATATGAATCACTTTTTAAAACTGATTTTTATAGACTTGCTTTCAATGTCATCTTCTCTTTTTTAATTTTAATTTTGCTCTTTTACTGCTTTTATTCCTTTCGCAGGTGTACAGGTGTTTTAATTTTGCATTGTCCCTATCAAATAAACTAAATTAAATTAAATTATATTATTTAGGGCTGGGACTCGATTAAAAAAATTAATCGGATTAATTAGAGGCTTTGTAATTAATTAATCGCATTTTAATCGCATATAAATATTTGACCTGAGAACAGTGAGAAGCATTTTTTTTTCACATGGATTTTAGTATACCATTGAATGACTGAATACATAAGCTTAAGCATTCAAGGTGCACAGCAAATTCGCCGGTGTTAAAATTCCAGTGTAACATGAAATTAACACAAATCAGAGTTATTTTAACACTTACCAAATAATAACTAACACTTGCAGAGTCAGTGTTGGTGTAGATTTTGGGAGTTACACAGTTTCACACTCAGAGTGTTAACCTTTGACCACGCCCCCATTGACGGTTAAGAAATGCAGCTCTGGATTTTTGCAGTCGCCATTTTTCCCTCTCATTGCGGTAAGTTAAACTCTCTCAAATTCCATGTTTTAGCTCAATATTATAACATATTTATTTAGAACAATGTAAGATAAAGTTTATTTACCGGACTACGAATATTCTTAAAGTGTTTTATCAATTTTTAAACCGTTTTTCGTCGAAGTGTCTGATTGCTAGCATAAAGTCTGTAACTTATAGCATGTAAGTTAATACCGTAGGTTAGTTTTCAGTTTTAGACAGCACATGCGGGTAAATTTTGAGATGTACTGTCTTTGTCATGTGAACTGAAGTATATATTTTACATATTTTGGGGAATGGTACTTTTTAAATGTGCTTTGCAATGAGAAACGTAGTTGCGGAGCGCCTGGGCTGATTGACTGAATCACTAACAGGTGTGCTAATTGCTGGCGGGAGACATTGAGTCCAGAGACAGACCGCACCTGCAGGACCACTTCCCTTCTCTTGTGTGAAAGTGCTAGCTGCCCAACATAGTCAGCACAGGTGGGTAACGTTCCCATTTAAGTGTCTTCACACACTGTACGAGGCGTCGCGCGGGTGCTAGTCTCGCCGTGCTGGCCGCCAAGCCTTGCGGCGCTTACCGCGGCTCCACCGGGACTCAGCCCCGGTGGAGCCGCGGTAAGCGCCGCAAGGCCGGTGGAGCCGCGGTAAGCTTGCCGCAAGGCTAAGCTAACCGCAGGCTAAGCGGCTAGCTTAGCCCGCGGTTAGCTTAGCTTAGCCGAGCAATTCGGCGCGAACTCCGCTACCGCGTAGCTGAACACTTGGCGCGAGGCGGCTCCGATGGCTGCGCGAGCTCTGGTACCGCGAGGCTAAACAATTAGCGCGAGGGAGCTCCGCGGGCGGCGCGAGCTCTGCCACGGCGAGGCTAACCGGTTAGCGCGAGATAGCTCTGCCGGGTTCGCGCCCAAGGGCCCCGGTAGAGCCGCCTCGGGCCTCGCGGTTACAGAGCTCGTGCCGCCCGCGGAGCCCCCTCGCGCGAACCGGTTAGCCTCGTGGTAGCGAGCCCAAGGGCTCCATCGGAACTTGGGCCACCGGGCTAAATGCCCTGCAACGTCAAGGGTTCGTCTTTCAGGCTATCAAAAGAGAACATTAATAATCAAAACAACATTGCAAGGATGTGTTAACTAATTTCATGTTGTCTCCCTTTTCACCTGCTGTCTGTTACAGATGGAAACATGCTCCTTAAAGTGCAGTATGAAAACCGCAGGAAATACATTAAGTTGCAGCAAGACGCTGACTTCGCAGATTTCATATCTGAAGGTAAATTTCCAACTGAGATATGACTAATCTAAACTGAGTTAAAATCATTATAATTAGGGCTGGGACTTGATTTTAAAAAAAATCTAGTTGGAGGCTTGTAATTAATTAATCGAAATTAATCGCATATGAATATTTGACCTGAGAACAGTGAGAAGCATTTTTTTTCACATGGATTTTAGTATACCATTGAATAATGACTGAATACATAAGCTTTTTTTTTCAAGGTGGTACTTAACCAAGACTAACAGACTAGGGATGCAAATTAAATTCATTAATCAATATTTGATACATACAGATTAAATGGTCGTTCCTGCCAGTACACTACTGTATTTAACAACTTAGATCACAGAACCATAAACTGATTTGTTTAACTCAGCCTGATGATTTATTAATCTGTAGTGTGACAGACTAGCTACAGTGTGACAGGTCTGTAGCTACATCTTGACCACAGCTGCAGCAGAGGAAACTCCGCTGTTCTCAGCTCCACCGCGACGAGCGCTTTTATTTGAAAAAAAATGTATAGCTCTGTTAGCGACCGGCTTAAATACGGGAGGATACTGCTGTATTTATCAAAGCTTGGTCGCCGTGCTGAGGCACCGGGTCGGTTTGAGCTGCGTTCAGGCTACATTATTTAAAACTCCTCAGGCAGTGATCAGTGTCGGCGGCTTTTTAACTCATTAAATGATTGTACTTGAGTATTATCGGTATGCCTGAAACTCATCTAGTGAGAAACGTTCCGCTGTGCAAAAATAAGTGCGATTAAAATGTGTTAATTTTTGTGTAATTAATTAATCTTAATTAACACGTTAAAGTCCTGGCCTTAATTATAATATTAACACGCTGTTGTGCTGTTTTGTCCCTTAAAGGAGTATTTCGGTCATTTTTGACCCCTAAATCGTTGTCCTGATGGTCACCCAGTGTTGGGGGGAGCAATAAACGCGACTAAAATTGATGCAGGCAAACCAGAGTTACACCATGGCTACCCGGCACTCGGGATACACTACATGAGTTCAATGGTGTCTCGCAAGGATTCCAGTCATGTACCATAGATATTTGATTGTTTTCTGAGTGTTTGTTGTGGTTGAAAGAATTGCTACCCTTGGGGTAGCGTTGTCGCTATCCCTAGCTCCGTCTAGCCATGGTGTAACTCTGGTTTGCCTGCAGCAATTTTAGTCGCGTTTTTTGCTTCCCCCAACACTGGGTGACCATCAGGACAACGATTTAGGGGTCAAAAATGACTGGAATTCTCCTTTAACCTCATAATGCAGTGAAAGACAAGTTCTCCATACCCATGGACAAAATCACTGTGGAAGATGATACAGGCACTGAGGTGGATGAAAGCGTCTTCGCAGAATTATCCGCTATGGAGGGGATTTGCTTTGTCATCAAGAATTGTCATGACGATGGTAAGTTTTATAAAAGATAGCTTGGTTTTATTTTGCTGAAATGTGGTCACTGAAGATGCAACCATTTTAATACTAGCATATGAAATATTAAGACCCTTGTTAGAAAAGGTTTAAAGCTACAGTTGGTAAGTTGATGAAAGTGAAAGTAAACTCTGCGACTTGGTCAGAAATTTCAAAACAATACACCTTTATGAACCTCTGCCAAGCGCCCCCGTACACACAGACACACACAGACTCAAACAGACACTGTATGAATTACCCATTTAATGTCCGACCATCAGAATATAATGACAGTTCCAGCAAATATGACTGAATAATTGTTACCAACTGAAGCTTTCAGTAATGAGTTTAATTGATAAGCGATTAAGTGAAATAAAACAAATTAATGTCAGTAAGTAATGTATAGCACAAATTGTGGCATAGCAAAGCAGACATTTATTTCTTTTGATTCCTAATTATTCAGTCTTGAAGGAGATATAGGGAGTTTCTTGGATGTCCAGTGCTGAATGCAACTGCAAATAACCTTAATTGTTGTTTGTGTTTGAGATTCCCCCTCGTCACCTCCATCGACACCTTCACCATGTAGGAGTGTCTACTCTGGCTCCATAAGTAGCAGTGACGGTGAGGTCTCAAGACCATCAAAGCGAATTAGAAGTGATGAAGAGTCATTACAGAGTTCTTCAGCCAGAGAGGTGAGTTTATCATCATATCCATTTATCTTTTTGCTTACTGTGTGTTCTAATTAATTGTTATCTATGTAGCTGATAAACCAGATCTTGCTGACAAAACCTGGAGGGACAGCAGTGCTCGAGGAATATGAAGAGACTGGTACTTTGCGTGATAGCAGAAGAAGACAGATGGTTAACATTCTAGCAGCGCACATGGTTGAGACTGAAGGGTAAGTTGTTGATACAAGGATATAGATTTGATTCTAAGGATCGGCAAAATTATGTGGAATAGGACAGCCTGTCCCAGCAGTTAGGTGGTTACAACCATTTGATTGACTTTTTCATAAAAAGCCTATATTGCATGATTATTAAAAAATTAAGAGAGTCTGACAGTGACTCAAGGCTGCAGTAGACCTGTATAGCTGCAGTAAATATGATCATTGTCATCCCTATGAAGTCAGGCACTTGGGTAAGTGAGCAAACCATTTTAATTTTTCTTTGCAGGAGAATCCCTCAGCGAATTACTAAAGAGAAATATGCACTTGGAGTTGTCACCTTGTTCCCTTCATTGAGAGATCCACTCTCCAAGAAAGGATATGTAAGTTGTGTATTTTCCCTAAAGTAACAATCGCCTATTATTAATACCTGTTTAAAATATGTTGAATGGATTGGATTTTAAACACACATATTTTACTTCATATTCAAAACAAATATGAAACATTAAGTTTATTAGATAATTCATGTGTGAACCAGGGAGGAGGAGGGATGTTTTATTCAGAATTGCCCTAACTTTTGATTCTTCTATTTCTAAAATCTGACTTGTTCGGTTTTCTTAACTTTTATTCATTCTATGATTTCATTGTTAAAAGGATACTGCTATTTGCTGACCATGAAGATTAACTTTGATCATGTCTGTCTTTGCTAAGGAACACTTTTATGACTGGCAAAGTGGCTCTGGATTTCTGGCATGGCGCCTTAAGACAATTCAGCGAAAGACCGTACTTGGGTCTAAGGAACCGAAAATGCAAACCGTGGGAGGAGGTGGTCCGACGCAGGAAAGGGAGCTACCTGCGATTGGTGGTCAGCTAGATGATGAACGTTGTAAAGAAATCATATCCTTGATGAACCATACCAGTGACAAAGAAGTCATCATGCAGAAGATGAAGGAGACCTTTGAGTATAGGCAGCGCCTCATCCGCAACCCCAATGACTCGCACACTGTACTCTCTGTGTTTCCAAGGCTGCTGGATACTAAAGGGCTGGTCAGTATTGGCATCATTTTCGGTTACCATCATAGCTGAATGTTATGTGTGTGTCATTTGTTAATACTTTTTTTTTTTCTTTGTTGCTGCAGATACTTCAAGACTTCAGCCTCCTCTTTGGACCAGAAATATCTGCCAGACTGCTGGAGAAGTGGCATACCTCCTATAAAGGAAAGGTGATCAGAGAAGCAGAGTGCCTTACTTCCACCCCAGTGCTCCAGAGTTTGCTGAAGTCTGCTAAGAATCAGTACAGTGAGGAATCATCTGAGGACCATCCAGGTATTCCGTTTTAATTGAATTATTTTGTATGTATTGGGTCATATACATACTTATGATGTAACTCATCGTAACTCAGTTGGAAAAGTGAAATTTTTTTTGTGATTCAAATATAGGTGAGCATGGACTTTTTTTTTTTGTTTCTTACAGGATGGGACAGTGATGTGGCATCTTTCCTACTGCTCTTGCATATCCTACCACCTCAGCCTGTGAAAAAGAAATCACTGAAGATCAGCGCATCCCAGGCCATGGGACACTTAGTTGTGTTTCACAAGGTATGTATTGGGCCACAGTAGGTGCTTATGAAATGTATGTCAGACTAAAAGCACAAACATGTGATGACATGACATTCTCACCCCCACCCCAGTCCTGCAGGAGCTTAGAAGAACACCTACAGAGCTGCCAGGACAGCCATCAGCAGCCATACCTTCTGGCTTCTGGGACCAGCAAGCAGGCCATCAGCTCGTTCTACATTGTGATGGATAAGAAGCTCATCCCCTGCCAGGGAACCACATCATTGGCAGCCCTCGACGAGCTTTTTAAGGTGCATTTTGTCTTCAGTGTAAGCTATGCTGATGCTCTCAATAACCTGTACACATTTATCCAGACAACAGTCTATGGTATTGATGTGGAAACCACCAAAGAAAGCCCAAAGGTGAAAGAATTAAGAGCCAAGTTCATGAACAGGAGCTAAGCCAACAAATTCCAGGTGTCATATTTGTTGACCATTGATTTAACATGTATTATATCCTGGAGAAGGTTTCATGTATGTGTGCGCAGTTAACAAAAAGCTTAAAGACAAAGATGTTGGCCACATTCATGAATAGGAGTTCAGAGCAAATTTCTTGAAAAATGTATAGGTGTCACATTTGTAGATTGTTGCATGATGCACCTAGTGCATTAATTCAGCACCTTAAGTTTTTTCATGGATTATATCCTGGCAAAAACTTTGTTGTTTTGTGTGCTCAAGAAGGATGTTCACTGCAGTTTAAAAGTTTTGCAGGTTTTCGAAAGCATTTAAATAGTTGTCATAGCACTGTTAACATGGGCCCAAGCAATGATGTCAATGTGCAAACACCACATCAGTCAGACTTAAGCGAGCCTATCGCACAAGATGCCTCTGATATGGACGTGGATCTGATAAATCAACCCTCTACATCTCATATGCCAAAAGACCAGGCAAAAGAAATGTGTGCTTCAATCATAGCAAAGTTAGTGGGAAGTGGTGTTGCTAACAATGTTGTATCATCTGTTGTTGAAAGCATGGAGGAGTATGTCAATGAGGTTCATGAAAATCTTAAAGAACAAGTGTTGAGTGCTGTGCCTGATACAAATCCCAGTAGAAGTGCAGTGGAGGATGTCTTCAGTAAAAGTTACAATCCATTTACTGATTTAAACACTAACTCTAAATGGAGTAAGTATTTTACTGAGAAATGGGGTGTTGTTGAACCGGTGGAAATTCATTTAGGAGTAAGATATGATTCAAAGAGAAACAAAGTATCTGGAAAATATGAGCAGGTACCAGTAAATGACACTTTCATTTATGTTCCCCTTTTAAAAATATTAGATTTTATTTTTAAAAATGAACAAGTCTGTCATGAAATTAATAAATCGGCTGCTCAAAGTGATTTATACCAAGATTTCTGTGATGGGAAATACTTTAAGCAACACCCATTATTTTCAAGATCAAAAAATGCTTTGCAAATTCAAGTTTATTATGATGACTTCGAAACATCTAATCCCCTCGGGTCAAAACAAGGCATCCATAAGCTTGGATGTTTATATTTTACAGTTCGCAATTTACCACCACGTCAGAATTCATGTTTGATGAATATTCATCTAATTTCTTTGTTTCATTCCCAAGATGCAAAAAAATATGGTCTTGACAAAATGCTAAGTCCATTTGTAGAAGATGTAAAAGTCTTAGAACAAAAGGGAATGAAAGTGTCATTTATGGAACAGCCTCTCTATGGTACCATTTCACAAGTAACAGGTGACAATTTAGGTCTGAACTCAATTCTTGGTTTTGTTGAATCTTTTTCTGCAAACTACTACTGCAGGATGTGTCTTATTGACAAAGCATCAGCTCAAACAGTGTTTAGTGAAAACGATCCACGTGTGACTTTACGCACCAAATTAACAAATGAGGAGCATTACAGTTATCTAATGGAAAATCCAAGAGAAAATTCATGCTTTGGGATTAAACGTAATAGCATACTCAATACCTTGGCATACTTCAGTGTATCAGATAACTTTGTGTTTGACATTATGCATGATATCTTAGAAGGCGTCGCACAGTATGAAGTTAAGTTGCTGTTTGAATATTTGAATCGTAATTTTATTTCCAATGAAAATATACTTCAACGTGTATATGCATTCAACTATGGCTTTATGGATAAAAAGAATCGTCCAACACGCATTAACATGTTTTGCATTGGCAACAGTATCGGGCTTAATGCTAGTCAAACATTATGCCTCATTCGGAACCTCCCATTAATTTTTGGTGATGTTGTCCCAGAAGGTGACAGACACTGGCATCTGTTGATAATATTGTTGCATATCATTAACATTGTATTTTCCCCATGTATTACTGAGGGAATGACAGTATTTTTACAACATCTCATTGAAGACCATCATCGGTTATTTAAAGATTTGTATCCTCAAAATAATTTAATCCCAAAACATCATTTCATGATACATTACGCTGAGTGTATACGCAAAATTGGTCCTTTATTGCATGTTTGGAGTATGCGATACGAAGCCAAACATAAATTCTTCAAGTCTAGCATTAAAAATTTCAAAAACATAACAAAGTCTCTTGCCAAAAAACACCAAATAGCTGTAGCCTATCACTGGGAGTCGCTGTCTGCCAAAGGTATTGAGTCTGGGCCTGTCAAAACAAAAATACTGACTGATGTTGAAAATGGTGATTTGATTTCAGAACACTTTCAGATTGATTTATTAAGTGAGATAAATGTCACAACTTGGGTAAACCATAATGGTGCTGAATATCACACAGGTCTTGTCGTTTGTACAGATTTTGTTCATGAAATGCCAGTGTTCAGCAAAATTGTTGGCATCTTTCTGAGAAATGAAGTTTATTTTTTGGTGTCAGAAATGGAGGCTACATTTGTAGAACATTTTCATGCTTTTCGTGTTGTTGATCAAGTGCATAATGTTTCAATTGTTAGACCTCAGGAGCTACGATATTTTAAGCCCTTTGATGTCCAAATGTCTTATGGTACAGACTCATTTTTCTATGTTGTACCAGATGGCTGCATTGTCTAAAGTAAGCAGCAGAGCTGCCTCATGTCTTTAATATATTTTTGTACAAGGTCACTGCTGTCTTTTGTGCCTTGTTTGTCTGAAAGCATGGGCAAAATAAAATCTTTTCATGACAGTAACTGTATTTGGAGTGTTTACTGTAAATGCATGGTGGGAGGGCTAGACTTTTATTGTACAATCCAAGTATAATTGTGTAAATTCCTGTAGTATATTTTATTTATAGTGTATATATATTTATGTGTATGTAACTGTTGTATGTAACACTGTTAAGTGTTATTTAATAGCTATAATAGCTATTAAATAAAACTAAACAGTGTTAATGTACACTACAGTAGTTATTAAACAACACTAGCCAGTGTTATTGTCATCTATTACAATGTTAATAATTTACACCATAAGAGTTAGTTTATTAACACTGGTGCAGAGTAAATAATTTACACTATGATAGTCATTAAATAACACTGACATGTGTTAATATTGTTCATTATAGTGTTGATAAATAACACTAAGGGATTTTTAAGTAACACTAACATATTGTTTATAAATTTAGTAATTAACACTATAAGAGTTTTTAAAGTAACACTATCAAAGTGTTTATAATCTTAGTAATTAACACTATAAGAGTTTTTAAAGTAACACTATCAAAGTGTTTATAATTTTAGTAATCAACACTATAAGAGTTTTTAAAGTAACACTATCAAAGTGTTTATAATTTTAGTAATTAACACTATAAGAGTTTTTAAAATAACACTATCATAGTGTTTATAATTTTAACTCTTTCAAAAGTGTTAATTTAACACTTTTCCAGTGGTTCCCATATAAACACTGGGTCAGTGTTAATTTTAACTCTGAAAGTGTTAAATTTGCGATTTCAAATTTGCTGTGTGGTACTTAACCAAGACCAACAGACTAGGGATGCAAATTATCGATTAATTCATTAATCAATATTTGATACATACAGATTAAATGGTCTTTCCTTCCAATACACTATGATGATTACTGTAGTATTTAACTAGGCTACTTAAATCACAGTAGCATAAACTGATTTGTTGAACTCAGCCTGATGTAAACATTAATAAAACTCAGTAACCAATCACACAGGCAGCTCCATGTTGTCCCTGTGTGATGTTCAGGGACAGGTCAGGACAGTCTGAAGACAGACAGCTCTGAGGGTGAAGTCCTATCATAATGAGATGAGATGCACCTGTGACAGTGACAGGTCATAGATATAGCGCTGCAGCTGAGCAATTAGCGCGATATAGCGCATTTAGCGTGCGCCCGTGTCTGTGTATCTATGTGCAGGCAGAGATCAGAGATGGTGTTTCTAGCGTTTCACCAGCTCTCATCTCTGCCAGTCAGCCTCTCAAACTGCCGCCTCTCTCACGTGCGGGCGCACCGCACGTAGACACACGTGAGAAAAAAATAAATAAAAAAAATTGAAAAAAATAAAAATATATATATATTTTTTTAAATAAGTGCGATTAAAATGTGTTAATATTTTTAACGCGTTAATTTTTGTGTAATTAATTAATCGTAATTAATGCGTTAAAGCCCCGGCCCTAATATTATTATATATAAAAATTATTATTATTAATTATTAATGATAAAAATCAGTTTTAAAAAGTGATTCATATAAGTTTCTAATTCTGCCTAATCTCCTTGTGTTTTTCCAGAGTTGAGGGTCCCCGATGGAGGATGTTTGGTCTTTAGATTGAATCCTCAACATTGGAAAAGCTATAAGAGTTTAACCTGAGGATCTAAGGCTACATTCTGGCTCATATGTGGATAATAACTCTGAAATGTAGCAACACTTTTGGTACATCAGTAGAGTCTTAGAATCAATTCTAAACTGGAAAGGGGGCCACTGAAGAGAAGCAAATATTGTGTTGATGTGATTTTGTCAATTAAAACCATTGCAAATGAGGAAATATAGCTCCTTAAACTCCTTATTCAAGAGCCAGGAAGTGAGCGGGCTCACTCCTTTAATGACTTCTCACACATAAGTCAGCATTGATGACAGCATTGAATTGGGTGTAAAACTAGAAAAGAAAGACGCAAAGAAAATGTCTCAATAAACAGCCGTGCAAATATCAGTTCAATTATCAACTGCTTAACACTAACTCAACAGGCATTAGCACAGCAGGCTAAAAAACATGCAAATTTGCAGGTAAGTATACTGCTGTCCCACAAGCCACAACATTATACTGCTACTTTTATACACACATGACTTGTAAAAATGCGCATAAAAGTCATTAACACAGTCTGCTAAAAACCAAAGTCTCCCATGGAGGACTTGAAGACATGCAGAACAATCACAGAGCCATCACTGCACTAATTATTAAAGAATATAGTCATATACTGTATGTCAAATTAAACAGCAGAAGCTGGCCCACAGCCTGTAACAAAACATGTTTTTATGACCCAAACACTACTCAAATAAACAACTAAACATCAAACTTCATGAAGCAACTCTGTGTGGACCCAGTCGCCACATTGCTGGCTCGTATACTACTGTACATTATGCAAAACACATCAGCTACGGCAATTGGAATGACACATAGCACCCGCGGCTACACAGAACCACGGCAGGGAGAGAAGACAAAAACAAGCAAAGTCGAGCAAACACAGACACTGCTTGGCCAAAACATGGTTGTAAATTTCCTCTTACCTTTGCTGTTTTGCCGTGAAAAGTTTGTTTTATGGGTAAATCCACAATATTTCCAGTTGAACTTTGACCGGTGTTACATCTAAATCGGTCCGGACGGGCTTTAGGAGCTGGGTAACCTTACGAGCCCAGCACACAACAGCCTGCACCACACATTTCAGGATTGTGCTGATTCTGATTGGCTGCCAGTACTGTCAATCACATCAACGTGGGTATAGCCTCATTCTATTGGCTCTAACGGTTTGAATGAGCTGTCAATAACTCGAATCAACCAACCCGCTGCAGAGATAGAGCCAGGCAAACACCAAGCTGCTCTCAGTGCAGATTTACGCAGAGGGACACAGAGGGCCTAGAAAGTAGTTGTTATTTAGTCCCGGTTGATTCTTTTTCAGTTAGTTTATGCAAATTGTGTGAAAATAAAGATTAAACAATGGTTTATAGTGGCAGGTGGTTCAGCTGTGCCAAAAATGGCCATTTTGGAAAGCTCGCCTGAATATTTCATCATGCGTCATTCTGAAGGACACTCATCCAAAATTGTTTTTTGGGGGGCGAACATTAAATGTATCTAATTTTTGCTGTGTGTCATCTTCATTTAGCTACTCTTCACCAGTAACACATACTGAAATTTACACATCTCAGCAATTTCTCAATTTTTTCCCCTTTACTATGACACTGAAAGTATTCAAATAGACCTTGTGGTTGCAGAGATATACTCATTTTATTATGGATATGCAATCTTCAAGAAAAGGCCTCAAGAATAGGCTTGGTTTTTAACACGTCACATCTTATCAAAACTGTAAACAATGTGTAACACTTACAACCATTGCATTCAGAGAGATTAACTGCATTGATGCGGCCATGAGACGATACACACGTTTTCTCTCTTGTTTACATTTTTACTTCCTACTTCCTTTTAGTCAGAGCTTTCAAAATAAAAGTGTTGCAAATACATATACACATAGAAAACAATAAATCAACATTTCAGAGTCATTTTGAGTGTCTTTTAAACATATTAAACATATTCAGGGCAGAACAAGGACTCTTAGGTGTAGCCATACTGAGTCTTGTAAAACCATTTTCACTACTGTAGAAAGGTGAACTGCTGGTTAAGCTCATAAAAAATGTTCATACTGTATGCTTAGTGAGAACAGTAGCGCTTCAGTCAGTCAGTCAGTCAAATTCAAGTAAATGGAACAGGGTGTCAAGTCACAGGCTCTCAATCAAGTGGAAAATCTCCATAATGGTAAGCTCTGACACACACTACATCCAACATGTGGTTCAGTGGTTTGATCTTGAGTAAAACTTAGTACTGACACTGACTTGATGTGTCATGCCAGGAGGCCAAACAGTCATTCAACCAATCAGAGAAGAAATAATTGTAACCTTGGCTTTTCTTTCTTGGCTTTTTTGTTTGTTTGCCAAGGTGTGAATAGAGAACAAACAGCTGCACTATAAAGCTTCTCCTGACACATCTCACCTTCAGTCTCTGCCAACACCACAACTCCTACTGTAACCCCAAGGACACAGTGAAAATGGCTGCCAACGCCTGCCGTCAGTTGATGTTTTTTGTTTTCTGCTTGATTTCTATCTCCCCTCCCAACCATCAACACCAAAAACACACACACAAGTGCACAAACTTTCAGTCAGGTAAAGCTGGACTCAGATCCAGTCGTTCAAATTAAAGATGTGCTTCCTTTTTCCTATGTATCTCAAGGCTTCCCTCATTGTGAGGTTTAAAGGTCTCCAGTCATTACAGCAGTGGCAGTGGTGGCAGGGGCAAGAGGCATCGCGGCGTGAGAAGAGAGCGGAGCCAGCCAGCTGTCGGGAGTTATCACCATGGTTGAATGTGCAGACAGACTGGCCAACTGGGACTTCATCTGCTCTACTACACAGGGGCATGATGGCAGCAGGCTATTTCAAGGTGGAGGTTAGCAAAAGGCCACCAACTGGAAAGCGGACTGACAGGCTGGCTGCTGTTTGAGAGCTGGCATCGATCTGAGCAGGCTGCTCGACTGAAGCTGCTCTGTGTTGCTACAACACACAGGTCTCACTTATTCACCGTGCTCTGATGCCACTGTCCTATTACATTTTCCCTGAATAATGTTTATTTCATGTAAAGTAACAGCCAATGATCCACCCAATCAGTACTGGTTTCAGGAACACTTTCAAATAAAAGCAAGATTTGGTTTTATTTTTCACATGTTTATTGATGATTATTGTTTTTTGATTAATCCCTAAAACTGATGTCCTGAACACAGCTTAACATGAAAAGATCATTGAATTTTTTTTCAGTCTGGATTAGTGGATCTGTTGTTTCACTCATTTAAAGGGATAGTTCAACATTTTGGAGTTTGATGAGGGAAACCAAGAAATTCCATGAGCACCTTGCACCGACAATTAAAGGTAATGAACCCCAAAACTATAGGGATTATGGTAATGGGCCAGTTTGCCAAAATGTTGAACTATCCCTTTAAGGTGGTATTTGCAAATTGTTGATATTGCAACATAGTAGAGTGACCACCAGATGTCCCCGATTTTCGGGGACAGTCCCCGATTAGGCTGTCCTGTAAAGCTGCCCTCGAAAATGTCCCAGATTTGAATCTGTTTTGTTGTTTTTTGTCCTGGTTGTTTTTGTTTTATCTCTGGTTTTGATTATTACAGCTCTCATGTTAAAAGCTGGAGACATAAGATAGAATAGACAGCTCATGCAGCATTAACAGATGTTGCTATTAATTATAATACAGTAGCATTTGTTGATGTTGTTTAGTCTTGCTGATGTTGTTGCATATAGCTAGAAGTGACTGTAAGGGTTTATAACTCTAACTTCAGTTGGGACAACTGAAACTTCTTATTGGCTGCTCATTTGCATTGTCAAAATTAATTAACATGTAATTGCCCCTGTAAATGGCAGCAAATTATGTTCATGGTAAACGATGCAGCTCTGTCACTATACGTTTTGTGCTTTTATTTTAAAGAGCACCACTCTTATTCCGAGAAGCTATTGTATTGCAGTTTGCTTCAGATTTGTGTCGTTTGTATGTCTTGTGTAAGGACTGTCACTGCAAGGTGTGTGTGGAGGATAGGCTGCTAGCAGGCTGAGCTCAAACTTAGTGCCCTTGGAAGCAGAAGGAGGTACAGTAGGAGGAGACTAATGGTGTATTCACTGTAAAAGAGAATGGTTCATTTCATTTAAAACAGAAGGAAATTGTCATTATTTTTATTTAAAGGGGACATATTATGCAAAACTCACTTTTTCATTGTTTCAGTATGTGTATTTGCGTATCCGGAGTGCCTCTTCACCCCTTAAACGTCAGTTTTGACAACTACGTCAATATTTTGTAAACTGCCATAGTAAGAAAATGTTTCTCTTAACAAGCCATTTTAATTTCACTCGGCTTATTACATCACAAGCCGGGTGACGTGAATATTCAAGCCCTCGCTCCCATGGTTACAAGAGCTATAACTAGTTTAAAAGCTTAATTTCATGTAAAAATTCATTATTTAAGTTTGCTAAAAATGATTTGTATTAAGTTTTAAAATTTCAAATATTTGCTCGAATGTGGTAGCCTACTATGGCATTTGTATTTTCTGTCCATTTTATAGTTTTAATGGTGTCAGAATGCCAGTGGTGAAAAGTTGCACCAGTCGAAGCTCTCTACATCTTGTGTGGTGAACAGCTACAGCCCCTGTTATTTATTTTGTAATGATAACATTTGAATTTTGACCACCATCCCTTCACTCACCAACAGTTGTTTGCAGTGATGGAAAGCAACCCCCTGGTTTTGATTCTATATTTCTATCTACCGGCATCATCTTTTCCCTGTAGCATCTCTGGTTGTGTTTACAAGACAGGTAAAAGCTCTCAAGATCAGTAAATAAATAACTATAGCAAAACTTAGATATAGCTCCTTTTAAACTTTGTGATTCATTTTCAAACTGTTAAGGTGTTTTCAGAATGAACATATAAGCCTCTGTGATACACAAGGTGATTAGAGAGATAATAATGGTGGGAACAGTTGGTAATTCAGATGTGGAAAAGTATACAAGGTGCACAAGCTGGAAATATTTAAATGACAACAATGACTTCCACCAAGGTTCACATATAGCTTAATAAATGTACTTGACCAGCGTGCGAGAGTCAAAATAAATTGCTCTCACAAACTCCTCTCACACGTAGTCGGGGCTCAGTGCTAGCAAGCTACAGCTAACATATTAGCAGTTCGTCCAAATTCTCCAGAAGCTAAGCAGCCTCTGTAATCAGGTCTGCGCCTGCATCCACCCTGTCGCCCTCAAAGTTTGATTGACTGGAACGTTAAAACCTCTTTGATCTGCCGTCTATCAGAAAAATTGTCATCTTGTCATCCATAACCCTCATATCAGAGCTTCTCCCCTGCTCATCTGAAAAATTCATACCAAAACACATCAACAACAAAGGGATGAGGAAATTGTCGAAGTATTGCAGCAGGATTGCAGCAAACTTTGCTCTTCTGAAGATTTTTCTTTCTATTCATCCATCTCCTGGGTCCGTCTCATCTGTCTGCTGCTTTTCTTCCATCACTCCCTCCATTATCTGTTTTCTTGCCCAACTGCTCTTCTTTCTTTTTCTTTTCATCCCTCCTTTTATTAAGGTAAGGAACTCTATGGGACACTGTAGTAAACTAATTGATCTGATGAATCTTCTACGCTGCCAACTTTGTAGCCATTACTAATTCCATGATTGATTTTATCAAAAAATTTAAAACTAATTAAAAAGTTGAACCTCTTCTTGTCTTTTCATATAAATTAATTAGAATCAAAGCCCATAAGATGGGAAAAATTGGGTTCTGCTATTATCATTAACTAAACAATACACTGAAACAAGACTTGGTCAAAACCTATGTGGCTTGTCTGTGCCGTTCTCCCTAGTGTCAGCTGGTCTCATCCTTTTATCTATTTGCTTCTCTCCTCTCTGTGCGCATATATACAGTAATCTAATACAGCTGAATTCCCAATAAAGCTGTTCTCATTTACATGTTCTCATTTTCTGGTTCTGTTGTCAAGCAATGAAACAAGTAAAATCGTGACTGAAATGTGGCTCCACTTACACAACATTTTAACCAGTAGTCATTTCCAAGCTGCTGTTAAAATCCAGATTTTATGACCACAATGTCAACAGTATTTTGACAATATTATTTGCCTTATAAAATAAGAGATAAAATTACATGTCTTCTGTGCAGTCACTTTATTTTAGAATTGTAAGAGTTGTAAGAGCTGTTGCTATGCTCTTTGAAAAAAAAAAAAAGGGGGGGGGGGGGGGGGGGGGGGGGGGTTGTTGTGACAAAGATGTTAAGTTTGTCAGGATCTGGTACGCCTCTGCTCTCTCTCTCTAACCCTAACCCCTGCTTGTCTTTCGACCCCTGTCTTTGGATTTTGTACTGCTACTTTTGCCTTGGACTTAACTGTTTTGTGTTTCCTTCCTCTAGTCCTGCTGTATGCCTGCCCTCAGCCCTGCCTCGCCCAACCCTGTTGTCACATACCTGTTCCACTTACTCGTGTCTTCATCAGTCTGCTTTTTGTTTCTTTTGAGTACTTTTGTCTGAATAAACTGTCTTTTGCACCAGATCTGCATTTTGGGTTCAGTCTCTGTTCTGTTCTGTTCAGTTTAGTGAACTCCTGACAAAGTTGGCAAATCTTTTCGAAAGAGCAGTGGCCAATGGTAAAAGTCCAACACCTTTGTCTGACAAATGGTGTAACTCAGTCAGGCAGCAATGACACTGATGATTATAGGGCTGCATGGTCTTACTGTTGCAGTATAGCCAGAAATTACTGCATATCATGTGAAAGGTGACACTTAAAGTAATGATCCCATTACATTATACTGCTGCTTCTCTACGTCAACTTCAAGTAAATAAAAAAGGGTAAGAATATGAAATGTGACTTTGGAGGTATTATAAAAAATAAAAAAAGTGTTTGCACATTGGGAAATGCTCCCCAAAATTTAGGAGGGTCAGTGTTTCGATCTTTACAGATCTTCTTCAGGACTTTTTTTCTTTTTTTCTCTGCTTTTTGTTCTGCACCTGGGCTTATACTGGATGTGCTTGCACCATTCTTACTTTTGAGGTATTATTCCTCCAATTAATGAAAAAGCCATTTGGGCAAATAGTTTTTAAGATACAATAATCATCATCATAAAAATATATCTATTTTTTCCCTAACTTAATGAGATTTTTTTTGTTTTAATATTGACTAAAGATGTAGTCTTGCCCCTTTCCCAATCATCAGTGTTGACATTTTCATGCAGCAGTGTCTGTTAGTCATGGGGCTGTTAGCTTCACTCGATATAGACATGATGTGCAGGCCAGAATAATGAACTGTGTGTGTGTGTGTGTGTGCATACACTCCATGCACTGTATGCCCCCGGTCTGTATGTTTCCACTCTTGCAGACTTGCTTTTTTTCTCTTTTAATTGGCACGCACAGGAAATGTACAGAATTAGTTGTGACATCTAATCCTTGGAGAGACACAGTCACAGTTTCACAGCAGCTGACACGTTTCCTGACGTGTCATGAAATGAGCATAATGTCAAAACATAACATGCCGTTTGAATAAGAAAGTGAGAGGAATTCATTTCCCACCGGGGGAGGATTACATGGAAGAGACACTGACACTGGCTTTGAACTACTGCAGTGTGAGAAAAGGAAGAAGAAAAAGAACACGTGCAGGGATTAAACACAGACAGACATATGACTTTGTGTCTCTTTTTTGTCGTGGAAAATCAGAATTTCCACCCAGTTTTTCTTCTCCTGTGACAGACCATTTGTCAGCACCTTCACAAATGAATATGACCATAGCAAACATGATTCATTCCACACATGCTTGGCTGAAATGTCATGATTATGTTTAAAGGAAAAACTTTAAAACACTGATGCCATTATTATGTCTGAACAGCAGTGTAATCTCATTACGAAAACCAAAGTAAAGAGGTTTCATGGGAAAATAGCCAGGCGGATGACTTTCAGGCTAGGCTATTAATTCCCACTGCTTCTATTTGTTAAGCTAAGATGCTCAGCTAATTGTATCCCAGCTCTTGCTTCATATATAGCCCACAGGTATGAGAGTTTATTTTAATATAATATACACATCTCACTCTCAGCAATAAAGCAAACAGTATATGTTTTGTCCTTGGATACCACCGTATCTACAGGCAGCAATGTTTAAATCTTTGTACAGAGTATACACAGCCTGTAAACAGTGAAGCAGCAGTGAAGTGAAAAGCATGAGTGTGATAAACAGCAATGTTGCTCCAAATGACTGTGGTATTCTCTGATAATGATTAATTTTAATTACTATTTCGAAACACACCACAAGATAGTGTTCATCTAAACATTGACTTTTTTTTGTCCATATAATAAATCTGAAAATGAGCGACAGGATAATTACATATTTTCCCATATTTCTCCTCTGTCTTTACAGTGACTGAGGAAAACAAAATCGACAACAAGGCAGGAAACCCATGACAGAAGCTAGTCATAAAAGCAAGGTCAAAAGCAGTAACTAAAGCTCAATACTTTGCATAGAAATAGGTTTAAGAAATTAGTTTTTAAAGAAGTCATTTAAAAGTATATACAGATTTCACCATTCGGAGCCCCTCGGGCGAGTCATCGTTTAAAAGTGCTGGAGCTGCCAGGGGCTTTAAATAGGGAACAATTTGTCTGAGAAAAGTAAACTTGTCTAACTCTGAACCTTCTATCAGGAACCAAGTGAAAACTCCTATGTATCAACCCTGAGTCACTTTAAATATTTTATTGCTGTTTCAATTTATCTTCATTCAGATTGGATAGATGCCATTTTGACTGAGGCTGTAGCGCTGATCTGATCATTCATTCCCCAGTTTTTTAGGGTATTTTTGTCAAAAATAATGAGTTCTACTTTAAGTACAACTGAGCACTTTGTTAGAAACACATTATAACAAATTGTTCAAGAAGCTGGGAATCACCTATTCTACCTCCTGACTGACCAACAACCACGTATTAGTCTATATATAAACAGCGTCCTAACTGTGCTCAGTTATCAAGTGGTTAGAGCACATCCCATGTAGCCTACTGTAGGCATACATAATTTTCCCAGTCACTCTCCCTGATCGCTTGTCTCTCTCCACTGTCCTGTGTCATAAAAAGCCCAAGAAATATCTTTTAACTCATTGAGTGCCAACCACGTAATTTCTCGTTTTTCGTTCCCATGCGTTGAGTGCCGAAAACGACATTTTTCGTTTTTTGCTTTTTTTTAATATTATGAAAATAGACACTTTAATACACATTATATGTAAATTTGGGGACTCTACGACGAGGAGAACTGAAATAGATGACGATCAAAGTCACATGACAGCTCATGATCTGGAAGTTTTTATCATAACTCGGCTTCTGCAAACGGAGTTCTGCATGCAGATGCAGCGCAGCTGCTCCGCAGCTGCTCTGCTCTCACCCGCGCTGCTGCAGCAGCTGGGAGCTGAACCAGGAAGCTCTCAGCCGACAGTCCCGCCCGGTCTTCACCTCGAGCAACACCGTGTCCTCCCCAAAGTCCTCCCGCGGTAAAATCTGATGGTCTCTGGGCCAAAGCAGACCGGCATCACCGACCCGTACCACAGCAGGACCGCGACCACCGGCGGGACCGGTATTCGCGAGCCGCGGTGGCCGACTGACCCTCACGCTCCGCGGCGAGAAGCTGTGACACGGCACGGTGCGTCTGTGTTATTGTTGTTTAGTGGCGCCTCCCCCCGCCCCCGCTGGTGGTTTTGTGAATAGAACAACCATTGTTGTATATATTTATCTTATACGAGCCCTTTGATCCAGAAATGCGAGTGTCAGAAGAGCGACAGACACAAACAGCGCACCTTTCATAAAAGACGCTCTATCTCCTTTTCTAGAAAAAAAGGAGGGATTTTGGTGAAACCCAGCCATGTTTAGCTTGACTTTTCTCAGGAACGGAGGCACGTAGAAACAAACGGTTTGTGGTCATTTGAAGCATTAAGGTAAACCTTTCAATTGAGCTACAGTATGTGTTGGTGGCAATAATATAGAATACACTATGGCTCTAAATAAAAAGTCAAAAATGGTCTAAATTGCCGGTACACTTGACTAAAACTTTGGAAAGGAGCGCGGCACTCAATGAGTTAATAAGTGTCCTGAAGTAAATTGTTATGATTTGTTGCTATAAAATTGACTTGATGCATATCTTCAGTTATGCCTTTCTCAACCCGACCGTCCAAATGAGGCCTCAGCCGGGCTTCATGTAACAGAAACTCGTTGGGAACCAAATGTTTTCTCCAAATGTTTTCTGCTCATCTATCTTATCATTTTCCTCCTTTGTTTTTGAGAATATTTGAATCCCCTGGAGCTGTCTAACAGGAATTGGGAGGATGAGGTTGAGAAGAGAATGAGACACAACACCAAAGGAGAACAATGAAGAAGTTTGTGGTATTACAGACAAGAAGCAAAAAGGGAGATGGTAAAGCTCAGCTCTTATCTCTGCTGTCTTTCCCTCTCATTTCATTCCACACACGAGAACAAACAAATACAAAGAGGAGGCAAAACAAGCCCAAAGACAGAGGGGATAACAGAGTTGTGAGGACAAATGAATGGCAGTTAGTGAAGAAAACAAGCAAAGAAGGACAAGTGTGAATAGAGGAGGAAGACAAGACAATCAGCAACAAAAAGAGACAGTTGAGGCATTAAAGCGCCACCCATGCTTCCTCTTCCATTGAGAGGAAGATGAGCTAACGTGCACTGCAACGGCGTCTGATATATCACAGGCATTCATCATTTCCCTCCATGTTCTTTTGGAGATAACCATAACAATACAGCGAGTCATTACACAGGTGGAGAGATTAATCTTCAAACAGATTTACACGCCTTGTCTGCGTCACTTCTGAGCCAGACACTGCAGTCGTTTAGACACAGCGATATCTGCAAGTGGGAACTTTTGACAAAGTGTTGTGGAGACAAATGAGAAGATATGAGTAAAGAACAGAAAAAAAGAAGCTGAACGTCATTTGAATTTTGAGCAGAAGCAACAAAAAAGGCCCGTGGTGAGAGGTTCCTCTGAGCACAGGAAAACAAAAAAAAGAGAGAGAGAAAAACAAAGTTACACCAGTGACGGACCATCTACTACTCCATGCCCTGGGCTAGTGTGAAGAAAATGCAAGCAGATAAAAACACAAAAAAGTTGCAGTGTCTTTGCATCCTCTCCCCTCATCCCTCTCTTTTCTCCTCCTGTCTCTTTCTCCTCGCTATTACTCCTCCCCCGCCACCTCAGGGAGGTAAATGACTCTGCTGTGGAGGGAGAGTCGAGGCTGTTTGACCTTGATAGCAAACCTGCATTCCTAAATAAATATTCAGTGGCTCAGGAGCGATGGCGCGTGCCTTTGCTCCTTCCGATAACAAGTTATATATGAGGCACATGTTTTTGGTTTTTGGGCCCAGCCAGCGCCACATCAAAAAGACAGGGGGTGGAGGGTTGTGGGGGTGATGATGTTGTATTAACTCAATGCCCCACTTAAAATGGATAATCATTATTCATTTGAAGGTCAAAATATATCAAAACATTAAAGTTAAAGGTTACATGTTTAAAATTTGTGCAGTGTTTTATTTGATGTATTCCATAGGAAAATATAGATAGATTTTAAGAATAATAAGAAAACAGCTTTTTGCTTCCTTCCCCTCTCAAACACATACTTTATTTAGTTTTTGTGTTTGTTTTCTGGATGAGAGTATTTGTTTGTGCTTTCCTGACACTGTGTGACACTTTTATTCTCATTTTTTTGTTATTGTTGTTTGTTGTTCGAGATAAAACAACAACAACAACAACAAAACAAAATCTAAAGAAAACAAAAAAACAAGCAAAAACGAAACAATAAAAAATGGTTTTAAGAACCAAAGACCACCTCAATAGTTTTGTATCTTCTCTCTGGAGCTCAGCAGGTCAGTGTCAGCCAACTTTTTTTTTTCTTTCTTTTTTCTTTTGCTTATTTGTTTGTTTTCTTTTGATTTAGTTTTGTTGTTGTTGTTGTTGTTTTATCTCGAACACCAAACAACAACAACAAAAACATGAGAATAATCATGTTTTTGTAATGAAAACCCTTTTAACTCTTTCGCGACCACACTAATTCCTCAGCACATCCGCTCAGGACCACATGTTTTTGGCTATTTGTTTACCTTTTATCTCACGTCGAGCCGAACTCTGTACATCACCTAGAAACAAACGGTCTTCACGTGATTTAAGAGTGACTTTACAACGTGCTCCTCGAAAAAACGGCGAGTTTTTCTGCCGTTTCGTTCGTGAGTAAGAAGTAGAAGAAGAGAGCTGGGTTTCTCCAAAAACGGAGCTCCCGCTCTAGTTTCAGAGAAAAACGCACTTTTGTGTCAAGTGGCAATCTGCTCATTTTACCGGTACTCTGCAGTGTGGCATGTCTCCCAAATCATTTCTACGGCTAAATAAATATATTTGTAGGCATATCTGGGGGGTGTGGCAGCCTGGAGAGCAGCGGTGCAGCGGTGTGGGTCTCTGGCCGCAGCGCAGCAGCTCCGTGACACTGCTGTGTGACTGGCCGGTGGTGAGTGCTCTGGTGCGGGGGCGGCCGGTCACAGCCCCCGCTGCATAGCGCCCGCTCTGCTGCACCGTGAAAACAGCAGTGATAACGGGCTTTCAGATCCGAGTCTCCAAACCATAAACGTTTGTAACAGCACCGGTAAAAGTCGCCACATTTGTCGTCGGTCGCTTTTGTCAAAAGAGGGTTTGGAAAGTCGCCAGATTCAGCGAGAAAGTCGCAACACTGTAGCCGACAGCCGCACAGCACTGCACGCTGTCCCCACAGCAGCATTCAAGGAGAACGATTACTCAAATAAAACCAAGATCACACAGTTTATAAAAAACATTATGTTTTGATTTTAGTTTAAAACAGTTTTACATATCAGAGGACTACCATATTCACACACAGGGTACCTCAGAGTGTCTATTATCGTAATCTGTAAAAAAAAACGGTTTTGACGAGTTTACTCGTCAATGGTCGTGAACGTTCGGCAGGCTGTGACGAGTTAACTCGTCAATGGTCGCGAAAGAGTTAACAGGGAAAAATTTGGAGCAACAGTGGCGGGATCCCTCACCCAGGACAGGCAGACGTGCAATAGATGTTGTATACAGACAATAAAACAGTTTATAACACAGTATAGGAAAGATTTTCATGTCGGTTTTGATTGTAAGGCAGGCACAGATTTTATAAACATACTATGAAAAGCGCTCAGTCCACAGATAAATTCACAGTCTATGGTTGTATTTAGATGTTTTTAAGTTCTTAAAACCACAACTCCTGATGGATCAGCACTTCAATAAAACACAGGTAAAAACAATACATGACTAAGGAAGAGAAAAACTGCTGTGCCAATGATTTACAAAAAAAAATAGAATATTGAAAACAATTGTATTTCATGGTAAGGCTAATATAGTGTTTAATTAAAAACATCACGACATATGTGGATTTCTGTATGGATAGTGACTTTATTCATCTTAGTTGTCCAGCCAGGGTTTATGGTGAAAGAGAAGTAGCAGAAGTCTAGAGCACAAATCCGTTTCTCTGTGATGATGCTGACCCCTCATCACCTGCACAGTGGGCTCAGAGAGAAGGCCGTGCCCCGGAGAAGCACCCCTCTGGAGGTGACATGGCTTGAGGTGACATCTCAGGCCCACAAACCACATCCTGGACATACGCATATGACAAATTTTCTTCTCTTTCTCTGTCTGGTTCAATATACTTTGAATACATCTTGTTATTGCTGCATCCCAGTTAAACACCTCAGATTTCCCATCAGATTATTTCTCTGTGAACCCTATCAAACACAACACCAGAGCCACAGTCACACAAATATAAGACAAGCTGAGGATGTGCGGGAGGTGTGAGGCCAGAACCGATGCAGTACAAAGGGAAGCTGTAGAATGCATTCCACCTTCTCTCTATATTATTTCACCTGTAACATAATACACGCCTGGGAATGTGTAATTTCTATTTTCAATAACTAGGTAACATAAGATGACAGATAAGATAGATTTTACCCTCCCCAAGGAAATTTGTCTCAAACATATCTAGTTGTCAAATTAATATGAAAATACAGAGTGACACCTCTCTTATTGCCAACAAGCCTTTTTCTTAAACAATAAGCAACAGTCAAAATGTAAAAAACAACTTTGCTTTGACAGTAACTGCACTCAGAAGAAATTGTTGTTTTCATGGGATTGCAATTAAATATTTTTGAATTACACATTTTGATTGACACAACATAATATTAAAGACACAATAAATCATAAGGATGAGGAAATAGAATAAGACACCAATGCAATAAAATTGCTTCAGACAAGACATTCAGGGATTCTTATGTTGTCAGTACAATGAGTGAGAGTTTACATTAGCACAACCAGACATACTGTGTCAAGCCACTGCCAAGCTAACACAAACAAATAAAGGATGCTACAGTAACTGTGCTAACTCCTCTGATACATCTGGTAGACTCTGATTTTGGATTGCATGCATTCATTCACAAGAGAAAACCACCAAATAGCAACTTTAAATGGATGTCTGATAAGAAAGCAAAGAATAGCAGTCAGATGGTCAGACAGGCGGTAAACCAAGCTCCAGGTTATGGCATACAGGCCATCGGGAGTATCTGAAATTTTCCCAGCAGGCCACTTCTGAAAATAAAACATCAGAGAGAGACAGAGAACAAGAAAGGAGGAGAGAAAGAGAAGAAGAGGGAAAGAGAAATCGATAGCACTGTGTCACGGTGAACGGCCCAGTGGAGCAGGCTGCACAGGTGACTGTCCTCTTCCTCACACCTGCCTGACTAATCGGCTGCAGACCACCCACTCACCTCCGGTGAGGCATTGGACTGTTCCTGTATTGTAACTACAATAAGCTAATATTGGCTTACCGGTATTTTGCAAATAAAAAAAAATACAATATGCGTAGTTTGATGGACAAAACAACAACAACAACAACAACAACAACAACAACAAAAGAAGACCTCAGCAAAGTTTTACATGCTTGTAAATTGGGTCCAGGTGGGCAGGACTTGGGGCCTGGCTGGGGGTGGTGACTGTTTCTTTGTCACAGCAGTTACAGAAATCCTTATGGAAGTTTTAAGATTCAGTAAGTGAATACAGGCTGTGCGCATTTCTCTGTGCATTGAGGCTTTAGTATCTCACAGTATCAATATAGACACTAAACCGGTTTATCTTCATTACATATTACAACATGGGGCCTTTAAGTGGTTCAGCATAATGTTCTGATTATTTTCCCTTGCTTTTTTCACAGTTGGTTAAAACAAATACACTTACTGAAGATGTTACCCCCCATTAAAAGGACAAATCAATTTGAGCCTGCTTGAAAAATATGTCAAAATAGAAGCAATGGAAATGATGACTGACTGAAATAACCATGACAATCACCTTTGTGACATTGTGAATATTTGGAGCATCCTGGGCATACAGATGCAGAATGAGAGAAGAGATTTTGCTGCCTTCTCTTTTTTCTTTCCAACCTTGAAACTGGTTAATATTGTCACGTATTACATATATAACTGACGTGATTTGAAGCTGCCGCTCAGAGAAGGACAAAACCACCTGTCAAGGCTACAGATGTAAGTGTTGATTCTAAGATAGATTTTGGGTGAAGCATGGGTCTGTGGGTTTATTAAAAACTGTAGCACACATTCATCAAAATTATTCAAGTTTTGCACCTTTTCTACAACTTAAGAAGCTTTGCTCTCCAGTCTGCTCTACTCTGTATATCCTGTGCACGTATTCATCTTCATTCGTGTGTTAAAGAGAATAAGGGTGTCTGTAGCCAGGCAATTAATTGTAGTTAATTGTTTTTGTTTTTAGGTGCCGATCTCTGCTGAAACAACACTCTCGAACACCCCTGTAAAAAGAATGAAACAGCATAGCAGGACATATTTCTCCTTTGGATCCTTTCTTGTTTCTGATCCCAGTGTCCTCGGCTGCTGTCGATGCTCTTTGATGAGGACCCTGAGTGGTCGCTGCCCATCATCACCTCTGCACTGGCAGCGCCCCGCAGCCTTGTCTAATTTGTTTTCTCACCGAGTAATTAAAAATGTGGCGTGGAGACACAGACTGATCAGTGACACCTGGCAGCTGCTGAAAGAAAGGATCAGTCTCTCCATCCATCTTTGGACACCTACTGTCCATTCACACACACATCGGCTCCACCATATATCGGTCCACCTTCGCCCACTGCCGACCTTGGGATAAATTAAGAATGTATGTTCATGTATGTGTGTCTACTTGTGCATCCATTCATCAATGGACATTCCAGTTGTTACACACTCACTAACCTTATCTCAAACTACAAGAATCTGATGACAGTTTATTTATGACATGCTTTAAGATTTTTTAGAAGAGTTTCAGTCTTGACTCAGAGATGATGGAGGGATGGAGTGATAGAAAAGGAGGATCCTATTGGACAGTGTCATCAATCCTGGGCAGCAGAACCATTTAGAGAAGGGGTGTCAAACATATGGCCCCCAGACCAAAACTGGCCCACCAGGGGGTCCAATCCCACCCGCGGGATTAATTTACGAAGTGTAAAAATTACATAGAAGACACAAGAGTATGGAAGTATTTCTGTGCCATCAGAGGTTGAATATTAATTTCTAATACTCTTTTTTTTTCAGCATCAAAATTAGACTTTGAATTTTTAAAACCATCCAAATTCTAGCAGACATCATCCTCACCAGCTGCTTGGACTATCACAGATGGATGGCTACATACATGAGTCACCATATGGTGGTCTGTATAATGCTCAAGTCTGTACGCTTACTGGAGAAGTTGTACATATGTATCTTTGTGTATGTTTATGCATGTGTATGCATCTGTGTCATTAGTGCAATTAGTGGCTCATGTAGAAGACTTCAGTCTGTCCCTGGAGCACAGTGATTACATTTGGGTTGATGAACCAGATGCTGCCCATGCAGCTGTTTTTAAATGTGCACTCTGTTAACATGACAGCAGATCTTCAGCCAAACCCTATTAATTCACCTCTAAGTATCTGTAGATAAATGAATTACATGTCTGAGTCTTTCTTTCCAATCCAGATTTTCCATACACAAGTGGATTTTCAATCAATTTTTATCAAGACATTTTGTTTTCATTTGCTTTAATTGTCTATCATCATTTCAACAATAGCTGGTCTAAGCGCCATATACTGTATATACCCCATGGGAAGTATGATTTCTTCAGAAGAAGAAGAAGAATTCCTTGGAATACAATAGTCCTGGCAGTTTAGCTGCCAGGACACTAAATCGGCTCGGCTCCGATCGGCTTGCAGTGGGAACGCCAGACCCAGGTCAACCCGCTAATTTACGTGATGACGTTATGTGACACGCGCCAGTAACGTCTCATAGCACGTACCAAGACAAAGCTCTGCTCTCATTCGAGACTTGTTGAAAAGATCAAAGAACACTGACCAAAAAAGATTTCTAAAAAAAAGCAACAGTCTGTTTAACTGGCGTGTTGTGCCGTGGCCGTGGCAGACTCGCTGTCCTCCGCGGTCCTGGTGCTCCGCAGGTCAGCCAGACGCCTCGTCTGCCTCAGAGCCGACGGACCTCACACTCCGCGGCGGGCGGCTGTGGCATGACACGGTGTTTCTGGCACCGCGGAGGCGGAGGCTCACGGTATTTCCACGTTTCCCTCATCAAACTAAATACACAATCCAACAACTCCAAAACATTTTTCTGGACATGTTGTGACCTGCACATTTGCCTCGCAATGAAATAATAATGTATAATTATGTTACATTATGACACATAAAGCAAAAACTCAGAACTACTTGCTTTTGAAATCAGCCATGTCTGAAATGTAGTTTCGGTTATGCATTTGTCTCAATAACAACTCTGCCCTGTAATGTTCCATTATTATTTCATAGCGTGGTGACTGTGCAGGTTCTAAATGGAGCTAAGCGAAAGTTCAGACAGGAAGACTATCTCTTTAAGCACGCGTCCAAGCCTCTTCCCAGTTTTCCCGCTATCCTCTCACTCCACCCTTCTTCACCTAATTTCTCCAATCCCAGTGGATATATACAGTATATATCTGCTTCAGATGCAAGCTTCTCATCCTCAGATACATTCTCTCAGCTGGTCTACTCCCCGGGGTCTAAGCGTCAAAGTTTATTTTTGTGCACAATAAATGTAATTTCATCTTCATCTTCAAACCTGTCTCTCTTGTCATAATTAGTCTGTCCTGATTGAACTTGTCCACGAGAGTGTTTTGGAGTTGTCTGAGTTGTCTGTACTCGTGTGTCAAAGTCTTCCCTTTTGATGTCGCCCTCTGATATCACTTGACACATTAATTTGGTCCCATCATCCTCAGTATGGCCACTAGAACCCGCCTGCACTGACGATTTATGGGACTGTTTATGGTTTATCACAATGTGGTGGTCATCTGTTGACTCTTAGTGGTCCTCAAATGTAGCTCGACACAGCCATCGTCTTGGCCTTTCAATTAGCAAAAAACATTTCATACTAATGCTACTGTGATAAGGGAAAAATGACCAGCCTGTATGAAAATGACACTGCAAGCAATTTAAGAAGCATTGGCTGAAAGATTGAACAGTAGAACATTGTGAATTATGACGAGCTGTCGCATCTGCAGCCACATAGCCTTTCAATGACCTCTCCCTTCCTTTTCCTTTGTTCTCTCCTCGCTCCTTACTTCATTTCTTCCATTTTCACACTGTGCCCCTCTTTCTCTTTTTGTCACTCTGATTTGTGTGGGAGTAAATAACAGAGACATTAATCCCAGAATACAGAAATCTAGGCCAGAAGCAGCTTGAAGTCAATCAGGATTCATTATCACAACCTAAAGTGAGAATGCAACTTTTCTGATGACATGGACCCAGACCTATGGGTGACCTGAGTAGGAACATGGTCCCATGCACATGTTAAAACTATATTTCAAAAATGGAAACATATACTTGCTGCTTCCCAGTGTCCTACCATTCATCCCGTGTAGTGCGGAGGTGGAGACTGTTACGCTTTAAAGAAAGTGCAGCAAAAATAATTAGTTAAATAGTGTGTGGTATCATCTGCAAATATTAACTTTTCTTTTGGAATATGAAGCTGAGCAAGAAGGTTTCGGTGATGAACTTGGTCTAAATGACAGGTGGAATATAAATGTTAAAATCAACCAGGGAATGACTCCACATACCTTTAGCATTTTAAGTGTTACACTTTTCTTTGATGTGGTTTCCATTAGTTTTCATTTTCCAGGAGGAGAAACCAGGAAACACGCTGGGGGCACTTCAAAAGTTTCCTTGTGTACAAGGGAACATGTACCACTTATTTAGAAGGTACTAATTAATCAAATAATATGTTTGTTTGTTTTTCTTGTCTGTGAAGAAAATCTTTCTGTTTTACAGTGGATTTGGGCCACATGTTTGGCAAAAACTGAACCCAACCATCAATCGCTCTGTATGTTCAGAGTAATTTATCAAAGTAGTACATCACAGTATTGAATGAGAGGCAAATGGCTCAATCATTCCTAGGTTGGGATACACAGGCATGAGGGTGCTGGTTGAGCACAAATCTGAAGTGGGGCTGGTTTCTTCACCTCTGCTGCACCATCTCCCGAGGGAAGCCATGAAATGGAGGGTTTAAAATGAGACCATGATTCTCTGAGTGAAGAGACCCTCATTATCACTTACCCAGGAGGGTTAATCATTTCAACTGATGAATAGCAGCACTGATGAAGCCTCCAGGATGAGGCGGTGTAACATCTTAGAGACAAAAACAATCAATCCATATGTAGCTTTTTAGTACCCATCCTGGCACGCCTGCTGGAGATCAGATCACAATCTGGGGCTGTTATGAATGATTAAGATTATGACAAATTAGCAATTTTAAATTTAGTCATTTAGAAGTGAGTCATTAGTATTTAAATAGTGTTATAATATAATATCACCATTCACTATTTTAAGTTCTTACCAAAGTTTCACTTTTAAATATATATATATACCGGTGAACTCGTACCAGATCGAACTGGTACGACTTCACGGTCGGAAAAATACGAGTTTCCTTGAACGCACCATAACAGTCCTCGTCCCTACGTCACCACATTCACGGCGTTCCTTGGCTGCACACACAGCCCTGCATGCCGTTCTCTCTCCTCATTGGATAAAAACTGTAGGATACGATAAATGTTTTCTCCTCGGCTCAGAGCAGAGCAGAGGGACTGAGAGACCCGTGTTTCAGACCAAACACTCTATGTAAGTGATTGCTGTCGGAAGATATAACTATTTAAGACTTATATTAACACAAATATATCACTTACTTCTGCTTTAATAAGTTCAACATAGTTGCACCTCTGACCATGGCCAACATATAAGGTTTGTTATATAAATCCTGAATATGATTCAGCATCATAGAAAAATACAGAATGTTGCAGAATTCAGGACCTTATTTTAAAAAATAAATACCTGGAATTCTAAATAAATAAATATGACTAAATCAAAAGGAGAGACCTGGGAAGGTAGCCAGTCTTCACTGCTTTGAATGTGTCATACATCGAATAGATATTTGTTTTGTTTTATTTTCTATTTCTTCTTTATTTGCAGAGAATATTGAAACCGTAGATTCTATAAATGTAGTCTGAAACAGAGCAGAGAGAAAAAAGAAAACAAATGAGCAACTACAATTTTTTTTAAAGCAAATACATAGTATTCAATCTTAAAAAAAAGAAAGATTGAAAATAAAATGTTCCTCCCATATTTGTTAAGGCTAAGATAACCTTGCCTGTCCCTCCATCTTGGGTCACAAATCTTCCTACTCAGCATTATGACCTCTGCTCTCCATCCTCCACAGACTGCGTTTGTCAATAATTGAGTTGATCTTTTGTTTGGAGCAGTTAACCCTAACTACCCCCGCTCATTCAATGATCATTGACTCTTTAACAAAACACTGTCCTGTGGGAAAAAAAAAAAACAGTGGTTATTGTGAATATTATCTTGCACATTGAGCAGAGCCGTGATGTGCCATCAGCTGGAGGCAGAATGAACTCCACTGTTTCAGTGCTGTATTTATTTTGGTGTAATTATGCGTACATTGATTAGCCACATTGACAGGCTTACAGTAACAACTGGAGCTAAATTAAAGAGGTTAATTAATATGACTTTGTTTCGGCACATGCCAATATGTAATGATGCGGGGGAAGGCTGACTGTGTGGAGGTGTAGCACTTGATTATCCTCCAAGAGGAGAGTGATTTTATAGGCAACATGCTTTCCAATTTCTCTGCAGCACACAGCTCTCTCCCTCTTCTTCATGTATCCTTACATCTCCATCTCTCTTTTTTGTCCCTCATCTTCCTTCCTAACGTCTTTGCATCTCTTTCCTTGTCTGTATTTAAGCTTCCCTCTCCCTCTGACTGCCATCACGTTCTTGTATCCTAAAGTGCTGATTCGTCTTCCTTTAAAGAGGAGCCATGTTGCCCCAATTAGATGGACAATTTAATCTGATGTGAGGCGAGGACGACGGTACTTCCTGCAGAGATTGCATGCTTTATCATTTAAGGAGCAGCAGTGAAATATCACACACACACACACACACACACACACACACACACACACACACACACACACACACACACACACACACACACACACACACACACACACACACACACACACACACACACACACACACACACACACACACACACACACACACGCACTCTCTCACATACATATACATATATATATATTCTATCCCTAGAGGCAACAGCAGCTAAATGGAACATGCAGTATTATGTACCATCTCAGTTTAATTTCAGCAAAAAGCATTTAGGCTGTGTAAGTGTGATTGCTGCTGTCAATCAGCTCTAAGCTGGTTCAAGGAAAAAAACAAAAAAACAAAACAAAACCAGCAGAATTAAAATTCTGAAAGAATCACATCCATCCATCTGTTTTCTCAGTGCATGTAATCCTGCTCGGGATACTAGAGCATATCCCAACATACACTGCGTAAAAGGCCAGGAATCAATATGACATAGGGCAAACAACTTTCATTTGATATACGGGCAATTTCAATTTATGCATTAAGAACAAAACCCACGGAGAGACATCCTAGAAATCTTTGACTGTGATTCGATCATAGATGTAACGTGATATGAATCAAGCTGATTTTTCACAGACCTGTCAAACACAGTTGTGATTAATATCATTAACTACTGCACTGCAATGCAGTAATAGCTGGAATGAAGACATAGTTGAAGTTAAAGCAGATATCAGCTTTACGGCCGTTTCGGCTAATGCTGCGTTCAAGGCAGGCTTTTGAAACCGTAAGTTACAGCTTCAAGTCACAACTACGACTTGGTAGCGTTCCAGGTAACCCGTAGCTCGTGTTTTTACCATCCTGTTGTCTGTGAAAGTTCCCTATAACGGCCACTCGTAACTTCCGACCCGTGAACTCGTACCAGATCGAAGTGGTATGACTTCACAGGAAGGAAAAACACAAAGTACGAGTTTCTTTGAACGCACCATGAGTTAGCAGCCCCCGCCCTTGTCAGGCATCAATTGGTCCTCGTGCTACGTCACCACATTCACGCGCATCCCTTGGCTGCACACACAGCCCTTCATGCCGTTCTCTCTCCTCATTGGATAACACTTGTATCCCACAAGGAAAATTTTCTCCTCGGGTTACAGCAGAGCAGAGTGACGGAGAGACTCGTGTTTAGGCTGAAATACTTCATGTAAGTGATTGCTGACAGAAAATAGGACTATTTAGGACTTATATTAACAAAAACATTCCACTGATATCTGCTTTAACACTTGTATATTTGCTTTTTCATTCTGTGCAGTAGCATGGCTATCAAAATTCAGATTTGCAAAATTTATTGAAGCGATGTTGAAAGCACCAGGTGGATAGATGTTACACAGGAAAGAAAATAAATCTCATTGAGCAAACACTCAAATTTAGAATAGTAAGCATGTATTAGTTTTGGAGAGCAGGAGCTTTAGTTTTGTGAGTAAAAACTGTAGTAGTTGCAAAGTTCAACAGACACTATGAAAGAGAACAAGAAAACACTGAAGAAACATTATATTTAGGGTCTTGACACTTTTTTAAGTAGTTTAAAGGTGCCATATTGTAAAGGCAGGTGTGGAAGATTATAGATCAACTCTAGGTTCTATACTAATACTGTGAAAGCATCAAAGCCTCAGTCCGCAGAAAAATGCACACAGTCTACTCTGTATTCAGAAACTGAGCCTAAAACCCCACTGTCAGGAGTCTATCAAATTTGTGATGTCACAACAATGCAATCACCACAGCACAGTATGGGTTTCACCGAATAGTCGAATATTCGAATATTCGACTATCAAAACCACTATTCGACGCTGTGAGTCATAGTCGAGTATTCGCCTTTTCCTTTTTTTTCTTTTTTCAAAAGCCCGGTGCTGTAATAAAGCCGTGGATTGGCATCTACATTAATGCTCTACAGCAGATATGCAGCAGGGGGCGCTGTGGGCGTGTGTGAGACTAGTGTAGTGCTTGTGTTTCCCAGAATGCATTGCAGCCGGTGAAGCCAAAGCAGCTAAAAGCTGCTAAATCAGAGCAGCTAAAAGTTACCGTGTCACTTTTTAAATATTTTTTCATGAGGGAACCGTTTCGATCCTAAATGTGCGGTTAGTTTATCCAAATGACGCCTGTTTGGACATTTACTCCGACTTTTTTCGGATCAGTGAAGCTCCGCCTGTGTGAGCAGCCCCCCGGGAGCAGCCAGTCACCCTTCCCAGGCTGCAGAGCTGGTCGGCCGCCTAACGTCCGTGACGACGATCGCTGATTAACGTACCCGCAGGTTTTAGAGGGTTACCGCCGGCAAGTTAAATTCTTTTTTAGGAGATAAATGTTGTTCTAATTGATGAAATCTAACAACTGTATCAGCAACATTAGTTTGAATGAAAAGTGAAGCTTCAGGTGTGTAATGTATTGGACAGAACAGCTGCGCTGTTACCCGGGGCTCTGTATGTACAAAAATCATTTACATTTACATTAATAAATAAATGTTTTACAATCAGTCAACATGACATTTTATTTCTAAATTCTATAGCATGTAACGACCGAAGGTGGATATAACTTAAGTTAGGCTATATTGCTATTTAGAGCGGAGGAGTGTCCGACGCAGCTCTGTTTATGACCGGCAGATAAAAAAATATTTATTTTAGAACGTGTTGAAATGAATAGCAAATAATAGTGAGACTTCAACTGTATAATTTAATATTTAAAATATTAAATACATGTAAATGCTTATCCACAATGGATGACAGCGAATACATTGTGTATTTATGACAGAAGCAAACAGTGTAGGGTTATGGCTGGCAGCTGAGGTGCCTTATGGATTAGGAAAAAAAAATCTGGCGAATATTCGACTATTCGTTGACTATTGGGAAGTATTCGGCGAATACTAAAATCCAGTATTCGTCAATGCCCTACAGTACAGCGTCATGTGTCACAGTTCAATAACAGTTCATGTTTCTCAATTTTATGGACAATAAAACAATTGATCTATTTTTAAACACTCAACTTGTGTGAAATAATAATTCAGGGACACCAGACTTAAATGTAAGTCTCAGCCAAGTTGAGTGGTTGTGAGAGGTGGATGGTATTCAGATTTGTTTTATATTAAGAATGCACAGTTGCAGTTTGAGCGAGGCGCCATGAATTAAGCTCTCTGCCAACATGTTGCTAAGTATTTGGTGAGGAAAACACAAGCCTGAAAAGATCCTCTGTGGCGTCAGGCCTAAACCAGCGTCCCCGGCCGCTCGCCATGGTGCTAACCAGTAAACAGATATGACAGCTCTCGGCAAGATGGGCCCTTAGTCGCAGATTCTAATCTCCCCGGGCGAGCTGTGTCCTGCCGACTCACCTCGCTGTATTTGCTGTGAGAAAAGCCCAGCAGCTCGACATAACCCCAGAGGAAAGCTTAATATAATCCCTCCACTTTGAAAGATCTCATCTTTTTAAATCTCTGCTAAGTGGAAGTAGGAATGGAGGGAAGAGGAAGAGGCAGCGGAGAAATGTGCTAGTCTTTCACTTTGCCTTACTGTAGCCTGTCTTTCGCTTTTGCTTTCCCTAAGTCTTTCTCTGCTCCTCCCTACTTCCTCAGTAATGAGAAGAGTGGTGCAGAGATGTTAGCAGTGTCACCCTCTTCATCGTCCTCCTCCTCCTCCCTCTGCCCACATGGAGAAGTCTCTTGGGGAGAAGAGCAGAGAGAAAAGCAGAAACCTGTTTTCTTGGCTTTCACTTCCATTACCTGCAGAGCCGAAGGTCAACCTGTGAATATGCCCAGGCACATTTATCTAAAAAAAAAACAACAACATAAAAAATAATGATATATGTAAATAGAAGCACTTCTATCATGAGCTTTAATGTCAAGTTATAGATTCAACAAGTGAATTCTCACTCTAAATGTGCTGAGGTGGAAAGACTGAGGGAGGGCTGTGTTTTGAATGGGAAAACACTGGGAATGATGAGTTGCATGTTGATTAGGTGCTTATCCACCACTGACGGACTTTGACAAATTTTTCAAATATCAACTTTTACATATTTATAAAGCTGGTGAGGTAGTTTAACTTTCTTTTTGTCTCCAGTGCTTCCTGTAAGTCAAAACACTTCCTCCCCAAGACTTGAGAAAATGTCTTGATTGGCTGAAATTGAATTGTTAAAAAAAAAAGGACTTAACTAAATCATTTGCCAGACTTTTACTTCTACTTCCCTCCTGTCTCACTCCATCTATCTTTTTTGCTGAAGATTGTTGGCTGCAAAGTTGAGTCAAAATTGTGTTATGACTTGAACTCCTGGCAGAAAGCAGATCGTCCTAGGAGTTTGATGCTTACAATAGACACAGGAGTGAGTCTTGAAACCCTGTGATTCAGCATTTTAGCACCTCCAATTCCCTCTCCCTGAACGCTACATCTTTTTTTGGATGGCCTTTTGGTTAGATGACAGATATGAGTCCTGTGATTTACACAAACTCAAGACATTTCCAGGTTTTATTCTGACATAAGATACGTTCTTGCCCCCTTTAAACTTTAACATCTCGTTAAAAATGTCCAGTTGCTAACAAGTGGCTAAATAGGCTACAGTTCATCAGGGACAGTAAACACAACAAACAAACAAATTACAAAGGTAAACAAACCACAAGAAGCTGTGTTGATTACCACATCTTAGTGTTGTGTTTTCACTGTGGACTTATTTCTCATTCACTGAGGGAAACTTGAACTTCATTGAACTTGTTCTTGTGCAGTCCAGTTTAGTATTGATGTGTCGAGTGCTGCTTCTTCGGAAATATGAGGGAAGTGTGTCCAGCAGTCAACATCCTTTGATGCCATGTCAACATGCAGCCCATTAAAAATCTTTTATTTTTTTTTCAGACATCATCATCATTTCAGACATCATTCAGGCACAGTGGGCTGAATAAAACATTTTCAATGTATCTGCTTGATACTAATTAATTAACTTCTTTTCACAGTTGATGCTACAAAACCAATGTCTTTTCAGAGGCTTGGTGGTTTAAAAAAACCTTGATGATTTGTTAAAGATACATTTAAAAGTCTAACCTTTAAAAGACGCTGTTGGGTCATTCCTCAATCACTTTGGATATAACCCTGTATGGGGAAACTATACGTATGAACTTTGTAATACTGTCAGTGTCATGTCATCTGGAGAATCATTGATCTAGGCCTGTTAATAAAGGGCCTCAACTGAGAACAGTCATCACTTCACACACACTCATCCCCATCAAATAATTACATGTCATTGTCAACATGTCATTCAATTATTTAAAATGTAACATCAAATTACAGTGTTTAAAAAGGTAAATGTTTTAACTACTTTCAAATAAGTATAACTGTCTTTGAATCTGTTGAAGCCCTGTCTAAATGTTTACAACCACAAAGCCTCCCTAAGTCAATATTAATCAGAATCACATTTCAATCAGGACAGACTAATAAGGAAAAGAGAGTCAGACTGAAAAGTGAAATTGTATTTATTGTGCATACAAATAGGCTTTGGCGCTTAGACGCCGGGGAGTAGATCATCGTGGAGTACTGATCAATGGGTGATAGCTTGCATCTGAAGATGATGATCCCCCCCGGGCCTAGACACTGGTGGTGGTAGACTCCTGGTCGAAGATCCCGATGAAGATGGTCGGCATCAGATGGAGGTGGAGAAGGGGTGGAGTTGGGCTGAGAGTTTTGCTGGATGACAGCGAGATGACAGCAGAGAAAGGGAACGCTTTTAAATTTGACGCTAGAGACTGATTGGTAGGAGAGAGAGGAGATGACAGCCTGTGATTGGATGAATTAGGTGAAGAGGGCGGAGCGAGAAGATAGAGGGTGAGCTCGGGAGAGGCTGTGCTTAAGAGATAGTCTTCCTGTCTGAACTTTCGCTTAGCTCCATTTCAATCAGGACATACTAATAAGGAAAAGAGAGTCAGACTGAAAAGTGAAATTGTATTTATTGTGCATACAAATGGGGGGCGACCGCCATTCCGAAGGACCGCCATTCCGACGGTCTGCCAGTCCGAAAATTCCCGAAGGTCCGTCATTTCGAACTTCCCGAGGGGCCGCCGTTCCGAATGTGTTTTATTTTGAAAATTGACCGGATTCTCTCGTGGTTTGACTTCCTGCCCGGCTTGACACGACGCGCCGCGGGGACAGCGCCCGACCGGCCCCTCCCCCTCCAAAGTTTCACCCAGGTGCGAGTCTGATGCAGCCGCGGCACTCCTGCTGAAAATAAATGTCCTTGCTCTGTGCTTTGGTTAGGTTTAGGCAATGTAGAAAGGAGTTGGTTAAGTTTAGTAAAAAGGTTAGGTAGAGGCCAATAAAATCGCAGTTAATATGTATCTCCCCCGGGAGTCGAACCCTGATCCACCGCGTCAAAAGCAGATGCTCTGACAACTACGCTACCACCGCAATTAGGCTTGCTTACTCCGTGCCGTAAACGATTCAAGATTTTTTCAGGTTCGGAATGGCACCCTTTCTTTCAGGTTCGTGATGGCACCCTTTTCCCATAAATAATTAAGGGTCGGCATTCCGACAAATTAAAGTAAACGTTCGGAGTGGCGGCCCTTCGGAATGGCACCCTGGAACCCATACAAATAGGCTTTGGCGCTTAGACGCCGGGGAGTAGATCATCGTGGAGTACTGATCTATGGGTAATAGCTTGCATCTGAAGATGATGACCCCCCCCCCAAAAAAAGGTAAATCTTACCTGGTTGAGAAAATCAATCTAAGGAGAAAGCACAATCAGATATGGTTAAAAGAAAGCTAAGCAGCGTGATGAGGTGATGAGGATGAGAGATGCAAGCTGTGAAATGAGAAAACTGAAAGCCCGGCAGCAATCAGGGTAGAGGCCGCAATGCTATGCGGAGAGAAGAGTGCGAGGGACCGCAATGCTATGCGGTAGAGAGGGATGCATGAGGCTGCGATGCTGTGTGCTGAGAGGATGAAAGGGAGCGAGAGACTGCAATGCTATGCAGTAGAGAGGGATGTGAGGCTGCGATGCTACGCGCCAAGGAGATGAAAGGGAGCAAGAGTCTGCAATGCTATGCAGTAGAGAGAGATGTGAGGCTGCGATGCTACGCGCCGAGAGGATGGGATGAGCGAGTGAATGCGATGCTTTGCGTGAGAATACGGAAATGAGAGGCGACCACCAGATTGAGATACCACCACCAGAGAAATGCATGCTTACCGGGCGCTAAGGTTTCAGAGATCTTTGGGCAGGTTACATGCTGCTATTCTGACATGCCGCTATTTCGACATTGACTTCTAATTGTCGGAATAGCGGCATTAACATTATTTTTAAAAGCGTTTTTTTCATCTGAGACACTGTTTCTCATACACAAATACATAGGCCTATTAGAGAAGAAAAAACAAACCCTCCAAGTTTAAAAACACACAGGGCAGCTGAGATTTGGGAGGTTTTTGTTTTTATTGTAGCTTATTAAAATGCAAGATCATTTTTCTGACTGATTTATTGCCCGATGCCATGTATCTCGCTTTCTTTCCCCCACCCTCCGCCCGTTGTCTTCGTTGTCACTTTGTTGTCACTTTGTAGCCGCTCCACAGAGGGCACATGGCTAATTAATATGCACATGCTGACCATATATGGTTGTGTCTAGGCATTCCGGGGGCGGAGGTGTGTTCATGTGCGGGGGCGGAGGTGTGTTCATGTGCGCACAGTTTGATAGATCTGAAAAAGATGTAAATATTTTGAATGTCTTTTCGCCGTAGGCCTAAGCAAAAAAATTTGTAGCAGCAGTTTTACACTGCTTACTTACAGTTTTGATAAATGAGGCCCCAGGCCCTAAGCCCAGAGCCCAGACGCTCACAGCTGCAGCTCCGCGGCTTGTCTACCGGCATGTCTAGATAGAGGGATGTCGTAATAGCGGGATGTCTAAATAGAGACATGTCGGAATAGCGGGATGTCTGAATAGCGGGCGGACCCCCTTTGGGGGGGCATCCAGTATGGAGGAGGAGTCGGGACGAATGTATGATGAGTAGGCAGCAGACGACCAACGCCCCATTTGCTGGAGTGAAGCAGATGAGATGCCTTGCATGGCAGCTGAGGTGGCAGCTCCTATTCTAAAGGAGTGGCCTGGGAACTGGTTGAGGTTGGAATGCAGGAGAACTTTACGGAAATGCTGCATGAACCAGGTTTTTGACATAGGATTATTGCTTGGAGTTAGAAAGAGAGGTGAAGGACCGGGAGGAGATCTGAGCCGAATATATTTAATCATAGCTTTAAAGGGGCAGAATGGGGCACTAGTGCGAACGACGACTATAGTACAGGCTCCCTTGCCTTTAGAATGTTTTAAGAACAACTGGTAGTGAGAAGGGAGGAAGGTCAAATCGGAGAGGCAGATATCCTTAGCTGAATCAAATCGGCTAGAAACAGAAGTGAACTCACTAATTCTCAGAAAACCATAAAAAGCCAATAGGAAAATGCTGGTGAGGAGAGCATCTACGTAAGGAGAAAACAAGCCCCTGCGGAGAACGGATATCATGTCGTGCAGGATATTCAGAGTGATGGGGCGTCTGTTATCAGGCACTTGAGGGGAGCATTTACAGATTCCCTTCAGAAGTAACTTGATTGATGGATTGGTAAACAAACTGGTAAAAGAGGGATTGAAGCAACAAACATTAAATTGGATCCCTGCGATAAGCCCCCGGATGTACTGAGGCTTAAAATGACGGGCATCTGTACAGTATGTGATGAAAGCGCAAACAGTTTTAATATGTACAGGCATCAAAGGGATATTCAGGGATGAACAGAAAATAGCAAAAGTGACCCACGCAAAATCATAGGATTTAACAGTGGAAGCAGCTAGACCCTTCCTCATATAGACCCTAGCAGAATCTAGGTATTTTTGCAGCGGAGCATCTAATACAAGTCTAACTCGCTCAGGGGAGGAACGGGCGTTGGGCGCTTGCATGCCTTCGGGCAATGGCTCCGGAAAATCTGAAAGTTAAAGCGGGACAGAGAGTCAGCGACTACATTGTAATGACCGGGCACGTGACGGGCAGTGATAATGAAGTTGTGATTAACTGCCAGCCATGTGATGCGTCATGAACGCCATGATGTCCCTGCAGGAGGAGCGCCCTTTATTGACGATGTCAACTACAGCTTTATTATCGCAGAGCACAGCAATCCTTTTTCGCTGCCATCGATGAACGCACAATGTCGTCGTAGAAAAAAGAAACGCCATTCCACTTCTCCAGCAGGAGTGACCAAAACTTTAAGTCGGAGCGACACCCGTCATCTAATGATATTTGGTCGTGCAAATTTGGCACGGATGAGGCCAGATCGAGCAGCCTGGAAATGAACGAGCGGCCTTGAGGGATTACGCGCATGGTGAACTTAAAGTGCCCCAGCAGGGACAGTAGTTGCTGCTTTGTGATGATTTGTGCCGAAATGAATGACTGGCTAATTTCGCGAATTCTCTGCAGTTTCTCCTCAGGGAGGGAAGCTTTCATGTCAACTGTGTCCAGAGTGATGCTGAGAAACTCCAGAGATGTCGCGGGGCCAGAGGTTTTCTCCTCCGAGAGCAGCACGCCTAGATGATTGAACAGGTGTTTCAATTTAGCCAGTGATGAGCCGGATCGATCATGTGGGGATCAATGAGTAAGAAATCGTCGAGGAGATGCAGCACTGAGGGGGGCCTAGTTTTGTTTAGCAGGATCCAGCATAAGGCTTCTGACACCAAGTTAAAAAGACATGGACTGCTCCTGCAACCGAATGTGAGTCTGACAGCGAAATAGAATTTTGATTCCCACTTCACGCCGAATAGATGCCACTGAGATGGATGGATAGGGACGATTTTGAAAGCATCAGTTATGTCAGCTTTGGACAGCCAGGCCCCTTGACCAGCTAGTTTAATTAGCTTAATAGCGTTATCCACCGTCGCGTAGTGAAGCGAAAACGGCACGGGAGGAATGAGATCATTAATGCTTAGGACCGGGCCTGATCGCGGAGCAGATAAATCGAAAATCAATCTTTTCTTGCCGGAATACTTCCTGATGGCGATGCCGATGGGACTAGTGTGAAACACGGGAAAAGGAGGAGAGTCAAACGGGCCAACTAGGTAACATTTGCTTACTTCTTTCCCTAGCAGCTGGCAGACGCTCTATGGATCTTTAAGAGCTGATTGCAAGTTTTTTGAAACATAGGTGGAATTAATTGACGTGATGACCCCCACCCGGAAACCCTGTGAAAGACCAGTGAGCAGATGATTCATGAACACAGAGTCAGGATGATGCGATGGTTCTGCAGCCAGGGCTTGTGCATTTATTGGAGTGGATGGATGCACTTTCATGATGTGTGAGAGCCGCGCCGGCTCGCTTGGCGAGAGCGAGCCAGGCGGGCGGGGAGCAGGTGGCGGGGACACACAGATTTGGGGTGTGCGTCCTTGCACGCGCTGCAGATGTGGAGAAAAGCACGGTAGGGGTAAGTACAAACATTTTCGTTGAAATTATTACAGATTGGTTTATTGTTGAATATCTCCACCTTTCTGCCGCGGCTGTCCGTTGCAGCGCGCGGCGGCGGAGGAGTGAGGGGTCCTGGAGCACCAGGAGGAGGGACCGGCGGCAGAAAGGGCAGATGGGGGCACAGCGACTCGTAGTGGCCGGCGTTACCGCAAGTGTTGCAGCTAACTTCCTGGGATCCGCCAATGATCATGAGGAGGATCTCGGAGTCCAGGATGGACCTTTTTAAGCGAAACTTAGACTGGGCGATGTAAAGCGCTCCTTTGCTGGAAAAGGCTCTATGATATTGGTATAATAGATTTCTAATGTATCTAAGATTCAAATTGCCGATCAGCGCCAGGTAAGCGTCGAGCTCAGCCCTTCTGTCAGGATAAACTGAACAAACCACGTCCCTGAAAATCCCAAAAGCAACTACAAATTCCCCGATGGAAAGAACCCTGATCAGGCGAGGGTCAGCTGATTTAATGATGGTGGCGGTGGTGACATCAGAGGGGGAGGGAGAGATCTTTCTGTCACATTCTGGTGAAGGGAGGATGAGACTGACCAAATTAATATATTTTCCTTGCAGGATTTTTTGCCTCAACCGGGGTGAGATGTTAGCTGCTGAGGAAATGTAAGGCCTACCTAGAGTGGGTGCGGGGATCGCGGATGCCAGTGAATGAGACTGAGGTGACGCCGTGCTTGCAACAGGCAGAGACATGGGTTGAATGGGTGCTGAGTTTTGACGATTCTCTAACGCCTGCAGGCGAGAGTCGATAGCCCGGACCGACCTGACCAGAGACTGCAAGCTGGATAGCAGGGCGACCTGAGGCAGGGTGGATGAATCAGCCGAGGTGCCGGGAACCGATGAAGCGAAGCTGATGATGTCCGTGGGAGGAGCAGCAGCGGTGGCAGCAGGAGCGGTGGCGGCAGCAGCAGCAGCAGCAGCCGTGGCGGCACGGGTAGGCCTACCTCGATGGGAAGAAGGGGGAAGCCGGCTTGAAGACGAGCCCCTCCTTTGAAACGGTGCGTCGGACTTCCTCGTCCGCTTACGGCCGCGCTGGGTCACTGCGGTCGGTGCTACCTCCTCTGGAGAGACTGGAGAAGCTGCAGCGGAATGATCACTGAAGTCGATTAAGCTTGCCAGCTCCTGAAGCTGAGACATCTGGAGCCCAGGGGCAGGAGAAACTCCTTGGGACCTTAGATGCTGCAGTAGAGACTGGTACTCAGACTGGGACGAGGCGAGACGAGCGCTCCTGCACTGAGTTGAAGGAGACTGAGCTACCTCCAAGAAGAGCTCGCCGCTCGGATTAAACTCCTCGACAGGATCATCCGAGTCGAAATCCGACATGATCGGGCAGGCTAGGAATAGCAGGATGTAGCAAAAGAGCAGATGAACGAACGCCATGCAGGTATGAACAAACACTCTGCAGAGTTTTGCTGGATGACAGCAGAGAAAGGGAACGCTTTTAAATTTGACGCTAGAGACTGATTGGTAGGAGAGAGAGGAGATGACAGCCTGTGATTGGATGAATTAGGTGAAGAGGGCGGAGCAAGAAGATAGAGGGTGAGCTCGGGAGAGGCTGTGCTTAAGAGATAGTCTTCCTGTCTGAACTTTCGCTTAGCTCAAGGGGGCAGTTGTCGGTCTGAGAAGTGAAGCTCACTTCCGCGTTCAAAAAACTGCAATCCCCTCAGCTGTCGCTGGGGGCTCCAGAAGGGAGCAACTCCAATTGAGCCCCATGTTAAAATAGCCGATTTTACAGCTTAAAAAACATATTTACAGCCTGGTACATTTTATGTTTTTGGTCTCAACCGATAGTTTCTACCCCCGCACACACTCTGAGGGGTAGATTTTTTTTTAAACTCTACCGTTTTACTATTATTAGGTTTAAAGTTCTGGCCAATCAGGGTGCGGAAACGTTGAGTGACAGGTCCGGAGACCACTGCTTCGAGGCCAGTGGGCGGGCCCTCGGCCGGCTAACGGCCGCACCTCTCCAAATATGGCAAGTAGAATCCAACATGGCGCGGTTCAAACCCCCGTGGTAGCGGAACAAAACAGACTCCCCCAAACCAATGGGTGACGTCACGGGTGCTACGTCCATTCTTTTTACAGTCTATGGCTAAGCTCCATTAAATGAAAACAAAGCTGAAATAGCACTGTGCAAAGGGATTAAGTTATTGAATTATAGTTTTACAAACATCTAGTAACAAAGCAGTATATTTGCATGCATAAAACAGCTATTTATTTATCTATATATTATTTTTTTTACATATGATCAAAACTGCAGAGGAAGTAAATTGCTATGCTAGCAGTTGGCTAATATTTATTGACATATTAATGACTAAGGGATGGATTGCCATACAATCTGGTGTGTTGTCTCTGAACTGACTCTTTGTAGCCTACTGTACGAAGCCATCATAAATAATGTCATCATTGTTGTGTTTTGTTGACATTGTTCTCAATAACAGCTTTTCAGTGGTGCTAGTAATGTTTAACCTTTTGGTTGTGGCTAGCCTGAGTTGGTACCTCCTTCTACTTCCAGTAAGAAAAACAAGCTGAAGAAGAATAAGTGAAAATAGAGGCAGGGAGTGGGGACATAGACAGTCTGGATAAAATGACATACTCTGCAGGAAACATGAGGATTTGACATTGAAGAGTGACACTGACGGTGAAGAACTATTCCACTAATATTTCAGGTGGATGATCACATCCCAGCAGGTCGACATACTGCAGTGTACAAATGTCAGTGTCACTTAGAGCTGCAGCATCCTCGTGTCCTTCTGTCTCTCCACTGTCTCTCCATGTCCGTCTGGTGGAAAGGTCACCTGCTCAGGAGGATCAAAGCCCCTCTCTGACTGCTCTCTTTATCATGGAGCTGCCACACAGATCACATCAGCCACTATGATCCTGCTCTGATGTGTCCTGACCTGTGGAGCAGCACTCATCTGACACACTCCATGTCTTCACATGTGTCACATACACTACACCAGTGTAAACAAAACACTGTCTGATACGTCTGGAATACTGAACACTGTTAAATACACATTTAATAACCAATTCATCGATTCTGATGTCAGTGGGATGATCTGTACAAAACTCCCATTATGCTGCTTTATAAGAAATATATTTCTCTACACTACATTTATTTGAATGCAATTTTCATTATAATTATTTTTTATAACAGCAGGAATGAAATGATGTGGTGTGGTGTTCATCCCTCTTGCACATACACTACTTTAAACATAGGCCATAAAAATTGCATTTAACACAATTATGACAATATAACAAGTAAATAAGAAAAGTAAAATTAAATAAAAAAATAATTAGTCTAATAAAACTAAATTATACTAAAAGAAAATCTAATTTGCTTAATTGTTACTTGTAAGTAAAGTCTCTGAACACTTCCTATAAATGCTGCACTTTCCCATTTATTCAAAATAACTATAAACAAATGAGACAATAACTGGTAAGTGCTTCAAAGCCTCCTCAGGGCCACAATGCTGCATTTTACAATATGTACCCATCCATTGGTTTTGGTAGAGCATCTGCTGCATGTTAGAGAGCTACATTTTTATGACCAAAGCGTATTGGTTGTGTTGAGCATTAAATCTAATACATATATATATATAGAGAGAGAAAACATGAACTCATATTTCATGTAAAGAGGAAAATAACAATTTTAGACAACTTTCTATTGTTTAGATTTGTGTGACAGTGAGTTAAACATAATTGTGAATGCAGGTGAAAACTTTGCCCGTTGGGAAATGCTTTAAGAGCCACTCATTGCTTATAAAGGCAAATGTGCAAACTCGAAGGAAATGTACACTTTAAATTTTAATGATATTTAAAAAATGACATTGAAAGGAAACTGTTGGGGAAAACTATATAAGAGTAGGAAGGAGCCCAAAACCCTGAAGGATGAATCATTATTTATAAAATGGGTCCGTGTCTTATGTGCATTAGTGTCGAATACAAAGTGCGCTGCTCTCTCTTTCCTCAGGCGGACGGCATGAATATAAATGATGGTATTTTACCCCGTCAGAATCCAGGCACGAACGACACACACAGCCTCACACTCACATTCAGACATCTGTGTGTAAATGCACAGGTACACACCCCTACAACAAAGATAGTATCTGCACACAAAGACCAACATGTACACACTATTTACCCAAAAATAAAATACACATCCTTGCTGACTGCTAGACAAAACCGACACAGCGTGCACCACTAGTTCTAATAATTTTGAAAAAAAGAAATACACAATTTTTATTTAAAAGTCCAGTGTGTAATAATTGGCAAGGTTTATTGGCAAAATCTGAATATAAACCCATGAATACATTTGTATAAGTGTAGGCTATAATCGCTATGAAGTAAAATCTGTTTGGTTTTCATAGTCTTATAATTATTATTTAAATATGCATCCAGTATAGCAACGGTCGTGCTTTAGAGAGTGTCGCCATCTTGTGCCGCCATGTTTGTCCTTCTATCCTGAAAGTATAGTCAATACTGTATGTATATATATATATATATATATATATATATATATATATATATATATATATATATATATATATATATATATATATATATATATATATATATATATATAAGAGTGTGTATGTAATGGCAGGTATACAAATTAAGATGTGTAGTTATGTTTTAATGTCTGTGTCTCTGTGTAACGGAGGGTCCGGGTGCACTCACTCACCCATAAAGGACGTGCAGACCCAACTGCGAAGCGGTCATTGACCTCTTGGGTTTGCATCGTCGCCCGCGCGGGAGACCAGGGTTAAAATCCCACCTGGGGCAGTTTGTACCGAACACAACGCAGAGGGCCAGATTAACATCGGCTACATGTGCATAGTGCATTGCTCACTCAAATTCAAACAGGCTTTTATTGACATTGGCTACAGTTTGATACAGCATTGGCAAACCAGACTACACAAAAAGCATCAGCTCTTATCTGATGGACTGTTGTTACCACACTGACTCTGTGCAGTTCTGTCTTTTTCTTAGTGTTAGTTACTCCACTCTGAGCCTACCTATAGTATACAATGCACAGACACATTAAAACATATAGTACATTACACTTCTTAATTTGTATACCTGCCATTACATACATATGTGGAACTGAAGATGGTGTGGTATAAAATCCTGATGTTGTGTCCATTAGCTTCCAATAGAAAGTATAAAAGCTGCCTTCTATTGAACAGAAATTTGTGGTAGAGATTGAAACCTTCACGATCTTAGTTTAATAAGAATTTATTTGAACACATTCAAAAGAACTACACTTCCCATCAAAATTTTACAAGCACTGCAGTATGAGTACATACTGTTTCTGACTCTTTGCATTGTTAAAAATATCGATATGCTCAGGAGATCCCTGTGGAAAAGCGATTGGCTCCGTGGAAATGTAAAACATGAAGTTTGACAAATGATAATAATTAAAGCCTAATAATGGGCGAAGGTAATAATACACATTTGACAGGAAGTCCAGTGCCTTGTCTTTCTCCTCCTTATAGGTTCATCATCAGTCGTACTCTCTTCACTTATAACAACTAATTACCTCTATAATTATCTTAACCTCTGTGTCTGTCCGGCTTCATCGCATTCAGCCCCTGGACTTGTTATAGGCCACATTTTCTTTTTTTAGAGAGGATGAAAGAATGATTTCTCTCTTCTTTCCCTCATTTTCTTACTCTTTATTTCGGTCTCTCCCTCTGGCTCTCGAGCTCTCTCCCTGGACAGTCTCTCAGACAGAAGAGTCACAAACCACATTAACCTTTAAGAGCTAAAAATCAATGTCCTGTTGTTAATTTGTGCTAATTTGCTTCCACTTAGTTTTACAGCAGCCCTTCACATTTTTCCTTCTTTTCGTCCTCTTTCCTCTCCTCAACTCTGAATTTTAAAACGTCTCATTGTAGCTCATATGAACACATGGCAGCTCCATTGCCTGTGCACCTCCTTACGTTAAGTAGAGTCTGCCCTCCATACTCGTCTTCAGTGTCCCCACGGGTGCATCTGAGCAGCAGGGAGTAACTTGAAGGTTACGCTCAGACTTTTCCTTAAGTGTGCTGGTTATGAGGATTTACACAAAGGGGCCTAAAGAGGAAGACTCAGTCATGCAAAACTTATGACTTATCAACTTACAGTTCTCTGCAGCTCATCACACTCAACACACACTTGACTTCAACCTCAAACAGAGTGGGTTTAACTGAATTGGACATGGTGCAAAAACATTTGACTTGACACTATATTGCCAAAAGTATTTGCTCACCCATCCAAATCATTGAATTCAGATGTTCCAATCACTTCCATGGCTACAGGTGTATAACATCAAGCACCTAGGCATGCAGACTGCTTCTACAAACATCTGGAAAGAATGGGTCGCTCTCAGGAGCGAATTCCAGCGTGGTACTTGCTGCATCCAAGCCATACATCAGCAAGTGCATTGCAAAGTGGTGTAAAGCACGCCGCCATTGGACTCTAGGAGACGTGTTCTCTGGAGTGACGAATCACGATTCTCTGTCTGGCAATCTGATGGACAAGTCTGGGTTTGGCGGCTGCCAGCAGAACGATACTTGTCTGACTGCATTGTGCCAAGTGTAAAGTTTGGTGGAGGGGGAATTATGGTGTGAGGTTGTTTTTCATGAGTTGGGGTCGACCCCTTAGTTCCAGTGAAAGGAACTGTTAATGCTTCAGTATGCCAAGAGATTTTGGACATCATGTCTATAATCTTTGGTGTGGAAAAACTTGACTGGCCTGCACAGAGTCCTGAATTCAACCCAATAGGACACCTTTGGGATGAATTAGAGTGGATATTGCGAGCCAGACCTACTCATGCAACACCAGTGTCTGACCTTAGAAATGCGTTTCTGGAAGAATGGCCAAAAATTCCCATAAACAAACCTTGTGGAAAGCCTTCCCGGAAGAAGTGAAGTTGTTATAAGTATAAGAAGAAGTATGGACAACAGCGACAACACCACAATAATAATAAAAAAAAACATCCAATAAAGTTTTAAAGTAGAAGTTTCAGTTTTATGTAATTAACTATGATTAACTGTGTAGGTAACTCATTAAGGCTGTAGCTATTTTAACTGCTCACAAGCGGTTGGAAAAGTAAACTGAGGATTGAATCATTGTCTTAATTAAACTGTAACTGTGGTATATAAATAAATAAGAATAAAATGGAATGGAGTGGAAATGCCTCTGTAAAGGTTGTCAGCATTGTAAATTGTTACGTGAATATCTGTAATTTTCATTTGATTCACACAGTGAAATGTGATGCACACACATTGACGGTAATTGCAAGCAAGTGATAAAGTTTTCCCATCAGCCACTGCTCTTTCAAAACAATTTTATACTGTCATCAAAGGGCATTTACACCACATATGCAACATATACCAGTTTAATTTCAAGACGCCTTTAGTGATTGTTTTCGAACAAACATTAGCTGCTTTCTACGGAGGGGTGCTCTATCTGGAGAAGCAGCATTAAACACAGAATGATATTCTGTCATCTCTAAGTTCCTCTGTGAGTGACTGTTTTATAATCACTGCACAGAATTTGTTTTCAACTGATTGTGAAACCAGGGTTTTCACAGCAGCAGTGTGAAATTAGGATGCTGTCATAATAAGACGTGAATTAAAAAAGCATGTAAATTAAAACCTTTTACAAGGAAGTCAGACACATTAAAATACCGTATATGTGAGTGCAGTGAGTGCTAAAGGCTTCAGATTGATAGCATCATCTAGAGACATTTTATGACTCTTCCAGCAACTTTTTCCATTGAAAGTAGTTGTTTATTCAACAGACTATACACAGCCAATCCATGTACACAGTTTTGTACTAGTCTTGCTATGTGTGAGCTTATCCTTATTTTTGCTCATTTTGTCAACAAAGCACATGTTAACTTGTCTTGAATTCACATTCTGCACAGCGCCATCGAGCTCCCGCTGCACAGCCTCCTCACCAACAATTAACTACTAGCAGACATTTTTTTAAAATGGCTTCAGATATCCGTCGCGCTGCGCAATGACGCCATATGCTCGACCAATCACCAGCTCACAGTGCTTTGGCTCCTTTCCAACCAGTCCTGTGTGCTAGGTACCCCAACCAGAAGGGTTACAAAAATGGTAACGGGTATCATGGGACCAGTACGGTTCCATGGTAGTGGAAACGCTGAAATAAGCGTACCGTTCCGTATCGACCAGTACCACATAGTGGAAACAGGGCTTAAGTTTATAGCCCAATCAGCAATATCTGGGAATATGACCCATTCAATTTTGCCACAGTAGAACTAAAATAAATCCTGCAACTGCATTATCCAGTTTCGCTACTATGATTTATTAAAAAGATTTTATTTTTTTTATTTTTTTGGCTGACAGTTCATAAGAAAGTCAAAATTTCCAGAGGTGAGCTTTTACAGTTTAGGAATGCATTACATAAAGCACACAACCATGGGAGCAAGAAAATGTGTGATGCATTACATGTCAGGTCTAGTCTACCTTTGTTTTTCAGGGTGCAGTGCCCTCACCTAATGACCTTCCTCATGTAGGTGAGCACCAAACAACAAAGGCCACCTCGGAGCTGAACACACTACCTGAGAGCAAATGCTTGTGAATGTGTGGCTGCATACCATCTCTAAGGCCTGTTTGTCAACTCATAGATGTGCAGGTAGAGTGTTTGTGTCTGTGTGTAGGCATGTGTGTTCAGTATGCCCTACTTGAAAATCTGAAGAAGAGTTTGTTCTCTTGTTATTGTTGCATCTCATGTAGATAAATCAGAGCCACACTGTGTTCAGAGACCGCTCCTGAAATCCATAATGGATCTGAATCACAAAGATTTCTGAGACTCTCTCTCTCTGTGTCTGTGTGTGAGTGTTTGTCAATGTGCATGAGTTTCTGTGTGTGAATGCACAAACTTCAAATTCTCACTCTGCCAGACAGGCCTCCTTTAGGGAGAAATGCATTATGGATGACCCTGTGTCTCCATCAATAGGCCTCTGGACTTGGGGAAAAGCCTTTAGGTCTACTCCCTTGTTTGCAATGTGGGAGATGGATGGATGTATGGATGAAGGGAAATGTGGATAGATATATGGAGGAATAGGTGGAGGGATAGGTGAACATGTGGATGGATGGATAAAGAAATGGTGTAGTGGGCAATGGCTGTGTAGATGGATTGTAGAGTGGACAAATGGAAGGATGATGGACTGGCAGAAAAACCGATGGTGGGATGGTTTATTGGAAGAATCAAGTAGCCTATAATGTCAGACACTACCCAGGTGGGTCGCAGATTTCTTAATATTGAATGTCATTTCCATCAGTGGTCTTTATGTTGCACAGACACTGTAGGTAGCTACATACTCATAACTTTTTTGAGATTAATAACTCTCTTACCTTCAGCACTTCTGAATTGGACTGTATCTACATTAATGAGTAGTTAAAAATTTGAGTTACAGTTCAGCTTTTAGTTAGCTAGTTTATAACATTGGGTAGCTCACCAATGTTAGCTTCTACAGCTACTGTTAATGACTGTTGATTGGTTTTAAAATTTAGCTAGCTTAACTGTGACACAAGACTATTTTCTAACTTCAAGTTGCAGTTCAGCTAACTGATTTTAGCTCATTTGTAACCTTACCTAACAAATATCGGCCTAATAATTGATCGATATTCAACATATGCTGTAGACTTGTATTAGCAGTGAATTTACTTTAAGTGCCATAATCTTGTACAATTTTCCGGTATTTCTATTTAATGCGAGTTACTTAATTTCCCCCTCTCTACTACATTTATTTGACAGCTTTAGTTTGAGTAATGTAAGCACAATACTCTGAGTATTCTCAGTTCCTTTTGTATCAGAAGACAACATCACTTCATTACTGAGATTAGGGTAGGCCTGTCTGCAGGTAACAACAACATTCATGGGTGCAGACAAAAAATATTTCCTAACATAAAGTATCTGGTTTCAAATCATATTTTTCTCACAGTCAACAAAGCCCTCAGAAAAAAAAGTTAGAGATGTAGATATTCTAGTTGTAAAAAAAAAAGTCTTTTCTCAGCTTTGACAACTCATCCTCACCTCAGCTCACATCAGATGATGTGGGAGTCGTGAGTGTTTGAATCGGTTTGTCTCAGAATTGGAGAGAAGCTCACCTGTGTCAACCTTTTTGAAGGAGGGCAAATTGCTCCTTATTGCAGTTTGTCACCATTGACCTCAAAGCATCATTCACCCCATGATGTGAAGAAGCAATGACACTGACATTGTGTGTATTGTTTTGTGTACATGTAGGAATGTGTGTGTGTGTGTTATCTGTGCAACACAGTTAAAAAACCCTAAAGATAATACATTCATTATTCATTGTGACTATTTGTTTCCAACTTAATATTGGTGCTTATTTTCTATTTCAATGCTACTTCCACCAATACAGATAACAAGACAAACATCAAAATATAAACTAATCACAGGTTCTGACATCCAATATTAACTGCCTTCCTTAATCATTTTTGCCCTGTTCTTCTCTCTGCTCACCTTTTTATATAATTCCTTTTTCCTCCTTCCGGCACCTCCCCCCACATTGCTCCCTTCTTCTCCTTCTCTGTTTTCCACTATGACTTCTGTCTCTTCTCGGCTAATAGTTGAGTATCTGCCTGCGATGCTGATGAGACCCATTAGCGTGAGTGAGCCGCGACAAAGGAGGATCACAGCTCTGCAATGTAATGTGATGAGCTTCCTCTCTCTTATCAATTCCAGGAAACATTAAAGGAGTACGAGAGGAAAAACTCTAATTTCATACATCCATAACTAAATGACACAGACGGGCTGATAGGCTCTGGACCATTGTGAATCCAAATTACGTAAAGTAATGAAGAGAAGCACTTTTAAACTGCAGGTATGAAGCAGGAAAGGCTTGGAAAACTTTTTTTTCTTTCCTCTTTTGCCTTTTACTGCATTTTGCATGTTCAGTTATACAATTGCAGGTGTGAATTTATCAGGAGAAGAAAAAAAAACAAGCAACTTGTCCCAGTTATTTTAATTTTAATTATAACTTGCTTTGATGTATCCATGCATTTTTTTAATAGAAAGGGTTATTGAGAGTGCAGCAAATAAAGTCTCCCTAACTTGAATATTTCAGAATGTATATGTTGCTCATGCATATATATATATTTACAGCACAACATACTTGAATAGTCACTCTGAAGAGTAGTTAGTAATGGTTCAGGCAGAGGGGACCTGTGAATGGTTTACCTTTCATGTTTACCTGACATAAAGCAAAAATGAGTTATGGCTATGTTGTAACACAAAACTATAACTTAGAGAAACAGTCACTCATAGCAAACCTTTTTCCTTTTCACAGATGAAAACTAAGCCCAGCAGCAGCCAGTGATGAGTTCCACATTAATACTCACAGCTGAGGTATTGACACACAGTTTGTGTTGTTTATTTACAGCAGGTTGGGTTTCCATTTGTATTACAAAAAATAATGGACTAATGGACTGATACAGAGCTGTCAGTGTCAGACAGACCTTCATCGCTGCTGCTATAGCAGGTATAACTAAAATGTAAATGAAGGCTTTGTTTACACTTTGTTGTAATGAGCCTGAGTGCCAAACCAACAATATTTACACCAACCAAAAATGACCCACTGTGGATTTTAATTTCACTCTTTTAATATGGGTAAATGTGTGGCGTCTGAAATTGTTCTAAAGATGATTACAATTTGCACCATTTATCATCTCAGCTATCACAGGCGGTTAGACGTCTTTGATGCACAGCACACTGTTATTTGGTGTAAGAACATTAGACGCCTGATTAAATAAATCAACTGGCCCTTTTACAGTATATTTCAATTGATAATTGGTCGTAGTCGTATTAATAAGCTGTTTTTGTTAGTGTGTGAATTTGATTTCTTCTACCTTTTTTCTTTAAAGCATTGTTAAATGTAAAAGTAGGAGGTGTGGAAGGGGACGTAGTTCTCCAGAATGTGGATGAAACTGCTGTTTTGTTTACTTAAATACTTTGCTCAAGCTGAGCCACACGTGAAAAGCTGATTTGTATCAAACCTTCTGAAATATAGAGATATATATGGCCACAATTTCACCACCCCTGTATGTGGTATGTTTCTTAATCAACACTGCAATATGATGAATTTGTTTCTTATCGATTTAAATGATAAAAAGCCGCTAATCCAAAGAGAAAACAAACAAGCAGCAGCTTCAGTAATCTGGGTGTAACAGATGAACAGACACTTTGAGAGAAACCCAGAACTCCCTCGGCACAAAAGCACATCCAGGCTCCAAATTCATCCTCATTAGTTTCCCATGATGAGTTTAATGAGCACCTCGTTGGGAAGGTTTGGCTTGGCCGCCGTCCTCTGGGTCCTCTGGCATCACAGGCCCCCGAAAGCCCCTCAGATAGCAGAAACTGATGAAGCAAAATCCATCATCAAACAGGAGGCGAAAGGAGATGGTGTGAAGAAAAGACAGAAAGCGGAAACAACACAGACACAACGAGAGAAGAGGGGAAAACGAGGGAGGACCGCGGGGAACAAAGCAGATGGAGTTGAGAGGGGGGTCTCCCAGTGGATCGGGGACAGAGGGAGAGCTCATGATTAGCAAAGCCACATCCATCATCCTGCAAGAGGAGAGGGAAGGTGAGGGAGGGGTGGGGAAACAGAGGGTCAGACACAGAGCGTTGATATCACATCATGCCAGACAACGGCAAAGTGGGTGATGTAACGGTGCCTGGCAGCCTCTGATTAATCTGCGCACAGCAAAATTTACTTTATAAAATTAATTAAATTATATTTACTGGATGAAACTGGCAAATATTTACTCACTAAATGTGCAAAAGCACAAACTGCTCCATTAATCAATAAGACCACACAAGTTGCAGCTGCCTGTAAATATTTTTCCTGATTATGTATCAAGTATTGATTGGCTGTGTCAGATGAGCAGGGCTCTCTGCAAACACAGAACTGATGAGCTCACATCAATTACAAAAATGCATCAGTTGCATTAAACAAGAATATCCAGTATGAGGTTTTATATCCCGCCACAGTGGAAGCAGGCTAATGTAGTCCATATTCCTTTCTCACCAGCCACATCCTCCTGCTCCTCTCAAGAGAGCTGAGAATGTTTGAGGCCAGAGGGGACATGTAATCCCTCAGTTATAGGTTTGCCCTGGGATCTCCTCCCAGCTGGATGTGCCAGGAAAACCTCCAAGGACAGGCATCCAGTACTCGGCATCCTGATCAGATGCCCAGACCATAAGTGGCACTGACTCCTTCACTTGGGACACCAACAGCAACTTATTCTCAAAGCGGAGCATTATGCCCTCACACTTCACTGTGGGAGCAAATACACATAAGAAGATAAAAAACACAAAAAAGAAATATATTTGTCCAATACTGCAGCAGTTGGACACTTGGTGACTAATTTACCTGCTTTATTATTTTTGGATGTACTGCCCTACAGCACTCAGTTGATGGTGTGTTCACAGGCCAGTCACTCAACTCAGGAAAAAACAAGTCAAAACAAAAAGCTGATGTTTAAGAAATTATCTGTGCAGGAATCACAGCGGGAGAACCTCTATGTGATGAAGGACACACAATATCCTGAATGTCTCCTCTGATGTGAAATGAGAAATAATGAGTACTCATGATATCGGACACAAACAGATCACAGACAGATTCATATTGAATGTGTAATGCATGGGTGTCGAGTGTGCATATTAAGGAATTATGATTTTTTTTTCTATACCACAATCCATTTAATCAAAAATAATTTAGCGCAATGCTTATGTATCAGTCAATCAGTGGTGGCAGTTGGTAGCACAGCAACAAAACAAAGCAGGACTGCAGAGTGTAGTCAGATGAGGAAGGTAGGAAGTACACTGTCCATAAGAAAGGGTCAAAGGTAAGGAGCTAAAGGCATAACACAGGAAAAGTGAGCATGAGTACGAAGAGACACTGAGGAAAAGCACAAAGTAAAACAACAAACAGAAAGAAATAGAAATACAAAGTTTTACCCTCCAGCTGAACATTTTGAGGTTTGATAAAGAACACCAACCAATAAAGAAACACTCTGACAGGATATATTTATATACAGTTAAGTGTATTGCCACGTTGTTGCCTCACGCTTTTATCCTTAATAACGGCCTTCAAGGATCAGATGTGCTTGCATGCTAGGATCCCACATTTATCATTTATCTTCACTTCACGTTCTCAAAGCATTGGTTAAAAAAAAAATAACAGCATGAGATCGTATCCTACAAACTAAACTTTTCCTCTCCACAGATCTAAAAAAGAACATCAACTATGATCACAGCCTCTGCTCCTCTACTACTCAGGTCCCTGGTGAATGATCAGGAGCTAAAGGATAAAAGGTGGAGTTAAAAAGAGCTCTGAAGACTGCAGGTTGGCTCATGAGTTCAAGGGATTTGGAACTTCATATTTTGGGGAACTCTCATCCTGAGATATGGTCTCATAAAAAACTAATGTTGCTCCTTGGACATAGCCTTTATTTATTTATTTGTTTATTTCGGGCATGCCAGTTAGATCATCATCCTCACACATCATCTTAGTTCAAATAATACAATATGGCCGAAAGGGAAAGCGGGAGAAGCAAAAGCTTATCTAGTCCCACCCCCAGCCTTGCTGGTCATCCTGAAGCCTGAGCTGAAAGTGAAGATGTGATCATGCTTATTTCTCATGATACTTATTTCTCATGACACATGCTCCCCTTAGGCTCTGGCTTTGTTAAATGTTATTCATTTGTTAAATTCAGATGCTGTTGTACTTGGAAACATTTCCCATTTACTTCAGAATTTCGTTAGAAATGAAATAAACCATCTACACTTATTTTTTTTTATATGAAAGCAATAGATGCCAAATGAAATTTAAAGAAGAAGACAAACCACAACAGATACAGTGTCAATAACAGCAGGAAAGGGAAAATGTTTGGTACTCTAGTTCCTCACCACTTTGTTCAAGCTGCCTCCCCTGCTTCATTTAGTGATTCCATCTCCCGGAGAGGCTTTCAAACACACTCAAGTAGCAGACTGGGAGTTTTTCAGTCAAGAGAAATTGGTTCCTCTGCCTGACTTATGATCTTCTTCTCTGTATGTCATTATTAAACATCTACAAAGGCATGCTTGATCTTTGAGAGATCTGCGCTGAAGCCATGTTAAAAGAAAGCAGAGGTTTACAAAAGTGCTTCACTAAAGAAATAGGGAAAAAAATCCTTTACTCAATTCTTTAGCCATTCTGGCAGCGTGGCTCTCACAGTATTAGATGTTGGTCCACAGAGATTGAATCTTCTTGACTTTGATAATCTTCTGTCTTTTCCTTCAGTGCCACTTTGTTCCCCTCAGGATCAGTTCCTACTAACTTGATGATCTCTTGACACTTCGTCTTGAAACCACCGTGGTATCAGAATTTCAGTTTAACACTTTGGTTGATAACCACAAACCTGCACGGCTTTCGGCCTCAAGTCCATGTTTTGTTGCGCCATTTATAGCATTATAGTGTGCCAAAGAAAATGGTGAATTTGAATTGTATTAACACAAGCTCTTTAGCATTTTCAGCGAGAGCATGTTGTCATGGTAGAATTAGCTCTTATGTGAGAACGCAGCTAGGTTTCAACACTAACCTAACTCACTAAAATCATGTTATAGTGAGTTAGCTTATTTTTTTTAGTGTGATAGCTTCCTGCTTTCTGACCTTTCAAAGATCCATTTCCATTTTCTTTCATTGATGTAGTCTATGTTTTGAGTTCCTCTCCAGACATGTTTTGTGCCAATTAGCAATATTAGCATAGTAGTGTGCCAAAAAAGATGGTGAACGTACTGTAATGCTGTTAAACCAACACTAAGTAACTTTTCAACCTTCATATACTATTTTCAGAACTTTTGTGATGGTAGGGGAGAGCAGGGTTGAAAGTAATGCGGGACAAAAGTAACAAAGCGATTTTCACCGAGCCCATATAAGTCTGACCTGTCTAACTTGGTCAGCATGTACATCATGCATGACCTAACAGAACTGCAAAAGATCTTGAGGATACGTCTTACTTTGACCGAGTTACATTCAAGAACCTGTTTTCAATGACGGAAAGTAAATTCACTTGAGTGGTAATTGTTTTTGGTTGATCAGCTGTGTTTACAGTTTCAGGTGTTATAATAATGATGGTTAGACAGATTAATTAGTCCTCTAACACATCCTAAAATTTGACTTGTCAGACTTTTCCAACATAGAAGCAGCTTGGGTTTGAGTGTCGGGAGTCGCTGGAGGACTGTTACTTTCGTCCCTCTGCACATTAACAATGAGCAATTCTGTCACCGTGTCAAAAAAAAAGAAAGAAAAAAGAATGTCACCGTGCCGGTTCCGCAGTCACACTGTGTGTTTTATGGGAGGGGTTAAAACACACAATGTAAACAATGTGACTGTATGCATGTTGAGAAGTGCAGGAGAAGGCCAGAGACCAGTGGATCACGGTGGTCCAGTCACGGTGTCCGACAACTGTTGTGTGATTGGTCAGAAATTTGAAGTGAACTTGGTGCAGTGGGAGTATGAAGTATGAAATGTTCTGGCCAGAACTAACTTTGTTTTTGTTCTTGCCACCTCGATTAAAAAACAAACATTTTTTTCTGGCCTTTACTAGCAGTGACTGATACATATAGCACGTCTAATGTCACCCTGGTGAAAAAAAAGTGTACTTTATTGTATTTCAAGTATATTCGTATTTTGAATAGTATATTGAAAATGTAATTATACAAATTGTACTTTATATAAATATATAAAAATTACACTAACATCACACTTTCACGCTAACACTTTTAACACACTTGAACTTTATACTTTATACTTTAGACACTTTATAGAAATATATTAAACTAAAATATACTTAAAGTGAAATTTATGTGTAATTTCTAAAGTGTACTTATTTGAAATTTGTTTTCACACATACTTTTGATATATTTTAAAATGTATGCTAAAATTGTCATTGTAAAATACAATGATAACATATTTTGAAAGTATACATTTTAATATCAACACTGTAATATTAAGTTTGAGTGTATTTTAAGTTACATTTGAGTTTAATTATAAAGTGAAGTTATTTATGCTTGTAGCCTACTTCAGGACATTTTGGAAAGTGGTATTAGCCTATGCACCTAAACCCGTTTATTAAATTTTGTGCTGTGTGTTTGGCAAAAAAAAAAAAAAGATAGGCTACAACCTTACACGCATGAAATCACATGAAACAATACACTTAATTAACACTTAACAATCATCCACAAGAGCGTTGTAGAGTTGTTGGATTGTGTGTTTGATAGTCTCCGTAGCGGTAGCTGAGCAGCTCATGTCTCTGCCCCGCCGATCTAAAAACAGCTTGTAGGTTACCGTCAATTACAGTAAAAGTAACGAACCCTATCCCTAAGACTAGGGATTAACGGGCAAATCTGCCAAAATGTTGAAATATCCCTTTAAGCACATTGTTTTAATGTTATAATGTCTGTTGTAACCAAGGTTAAAAGTCTGTATTAAAAATTAGTTGATTGCATATTAAAACAGCTGAATTCATATTTAAAAAGTTAATTAATAAATACTAAGTTATGTTAATAATTAAAAACAGATACTTACCTATAAAAAGAAATTGAACAGTGATAAAATATTTTTTTATACGTTTATTTTGAAAGAGATTGGCTGGAGATGAGCTGTCAGCCAATCTGGAAGAAGCTCCCGCCCCTTGACCTGCTCAGAACAAGGTTCACTTCCTCCGGAGCCGTTGTCAGGAGAGCGAGCAGCCCCGCATCGAGCACGACACTTAGCTTGTGAAGAGGAGACACTAGTAAAAGTTGATAAAAGTGATTAAAAACTACGGGATAACTCCGGTGACGCCCTGGACCTGTGAGAGTGAAGCTAGAGGGACCCGACATCTCCACCAAGAAGAAAACGCATCGGTGAGAAATCGTTTTTTCCATGCTAAATGCTAACCGCCAGTGCTAATCAGTGCTAATACCAGAGACCCTACCCACTCGTGTGAATCACTAGCGTTAAAGCTAGCACTAGCTTCATTTTGAAGGTGCAATATGAGACGTTTTGAGAATTTGTTGCACACTGCGTTTTTAGCACGCCGAGTCACTATTTTATGCTAAGACATGGCAGAAGGTGCACACTGTATGTCTTCTTACTGGTATTAATGTTATATTTGCATGCTTATTACTATGTGAAGACGTTATTTTTATATTATTGATGTGGAGAAGTTATTTTAATAACTTAATCTCTGATATTTTGAGAATGTTGCTATGATATTATTGGGTGTGGTGTCATATTACAATGTTTATTCAGTTAGAAATATTCTCTGTGAATTGAGTGGATTTAACATGATTTATATATTGTATTTAATGATTGAGAGTTGAGAGAATTAAGAGAATGTTCTGACATTACTCATCATAGGTCAGGTTTTCCTGTTGGATCCTTTGAACCTTGGACCTACCCGGATGTTGGAGCCTGGATCGAGACGTTTGATGGCGAACCACAGCCTGGAGGACAACTAGAGATATGGTGCCCGCAAAGAATCAAGAACCTGGATCCTTTCATCACTTCATTACACACACACACACATACACATATCCAACACATTCAACCATGCGGTAGGATAGATCCTCTTCACTTCCTCAGTGGACTGAACATTTCATACTGGGAGTGACTGAAAAAAGAGGTGACTTGAACTTTCAAACATAGCTGCAATTTTTTTTTTTTTTATGTTCCTACTTACCTGGGTAAGAATTGTGTTACACTGTGTATGTACATGTGTTTTGCAATCCTTCTTTAAAGGACAATTCCAGGCAAATTCAACTTGAGGGTGTATGTTCTTATCATTTTAAGTCTAAAAGAAGGAATGTGAAGATTTTCAGTTTAACGTCTCCTGTTTTGCAGTAGCTGCGTCTGTCCCCGCATCACTACGGCAGCAATGAATGGGAGTGGATGCAAGTTCCGCTGGTTAGGCTGTTTACATCCCTCAAAGCCGCAATTTTTTTCCACAGACAGCGTCAGATGGTTACTCAAACATGCACTGAGAAGTTTCTTTACTTCAAGCAAGCCGACATGCTTGTAAAACTAGATCTAAATTCAAAGTCTCACGCGAGACCCTGTTGCCGTGCTCGGTGCATTCAGGGGTAGTCAGAAAGCTACCGTTTGTGTCATAAACACAGGAATATCGACTCTTGACTTGCTTCAAGTAAAAAACACGTATCGGCGCATGTTTGAGTCGCCACCTGACGCTGTCTGTTGAAAAAAATTTACACTTCAAGCAAGTAAAGAGTCGATATTCCTGTGTTTATGACACAAAAGGTAGCTCCTACTGCACCTGAATGCACCGAGCACGGCAGCAGGGTCTCGCACAAGACTTTGAATTAGATCTAGTTTTACAAGCATGTCGGCTTGCTTGAAGTAAATAAACTTCTCGGTACATGTTTGAGTCGCCATCTGACGCTGTCTGTGGAAAAAAATGCGGCTTTGAGGGATGTAAACAGGCTAACCAGCGGAACTTGCATCCACTCCCATTCATTGCTGCCGTAGCGATGCAGGGACAGACCAAGCTACCGCAAAACAGGAGCGATTAAACTGAAAATCTTCACATTCCTTCTTTTAGACCCAAAATGATAGGAACATACACCCCCAAGTTGAATTCACCTGGAATTGTCCTTAAAGGTTTATTTGTAATGTTTAGGTCTGCTGCCTGAAATAAACCTATTTCTATTTTCTATTTCCTATGTACGAAAGAAGCAATATTTGAAAATGTGTTATTAAAGTTTTCCTTTGAAAATGTTTAAAAGCCATATGTAA